>NW_024498641.1:92722-692722 GCF_017590055.1 Onychostruthus taczanowskii
AAAAAAAAAAAAAAAAAAAAAAAAAAATTTTAAATTCTCTCATGAATTGTTTTTTTGGATGGTGTTCATGTGTTTAAATAAATCATCAGGCCTGATTTGCAGATGCTGCAGCCTGCTAAAATGAATGCTTTCTGTCCTAGCAAAGCAGTAAAAAAGGTACTGAAGAGCAACTCTACTGTGACAAAATGTTCAAGTCAGAAAGGCATGAATTAGACATGGTCTTTGTACACGAGTGGCTTGACTACATTGTTATCTGGGAGATACCTAAGACACGCATCATCAATTTCTATTAAGTTATTCAATCTAGAGGCAATTGATCTTAGACACTTCCCTGTGGCTACTTTCAAGATTATTCATTGACAGTAGTTTAATTAGTGGTATGTTAAGTTTCTAGGATTGACTGAGTTCAGGGAAATATCGTGTCTTTCTTCCATGAACTTCACTGTCACTACAGAACAAAATATGTGAATCAAGAATTTTTTTTTTTTTTTTTTTTTTTTTTTTTTTTTTTTTTTTTGTGATATGGATATAATCTTTCAACTTACCGAGAAAGCATTTGGACACATTTACCTTTAGTCCAAGTAATTACAGTGTTTATTGCTAAAACATAAGAAACATTGCAGCTATTTCACTGTTTGAAATAAACATATATCATTTGTGTTGTTTATGCTTCCTGGTAAGGACTTGGTGTCCATGGATAAGATCAGCCCAGAAAGAAACAGAAAAATCTTTAGACAGCAGCTGTAATTTAGACATTGCATTTTCAATCTTTGAAAAGACAACCTTATGAACATTGCTGGTGTACCTTAAAAATGGTAAACTGCAGACAAAAACATAGCTCTAATTCTACTGATACATTCTTCCAGCATCAGATTTTTCATATTGTTCTGTAAATGTGTGTGGAAATTTTGAGTAGGATAATAAGAAGTAAAATAGAACCTTAAAAACACCTTCTCCCCCACCCCTCCCTTCTTCCCATCTCTACTTCCTCCTCCAGCAGTGCAGAGAGACAGGGAATGGGGGTTATGGTCATTACATCACAGGCTGCTTCCCCCATTGTTTAGGGAGAGGAGTCATTCCCCTGCTCCACTAGAGCATCTTCCATGGGCAACAGCTCTCCATGAACGTCTCCTACATTAGTCCATCCCATGAGCAGCAAACATCCACAAACTGCTGAAGCGTGGGGACTGCAGTCTTCCATGTTGTGCAGTCCTTCAAGGACAGGCTGTTACAGCAGATGCCACTCTCTCCATGGACCTTGCACAGGGTCACAGACTCATCTCAGGCTCCAGCACGGATGTCCTCCATGGGGTGTGGGTAGATTTCTGCATCCCCATTGATCTCCAAGGGCTGCAGGGGCATAGTTGCCTCACCATAGTCTTCATCATGGGCTAGAGCGGAATCCCACCTCAGGTGCCTGGGGCACTTCCTCTCCCTCCTTCTCCACTGGCTTTGGTGTCTGCAGAGTTCTCTCTCACATGTTCTCATCCCACTCTTCTCTGGCCGCAATTACAACTCCACAAAAACTTTGTTTTTTCTTTCTTCTTAAATCTGTTATCACATTTCCATTGCCATCATTTCTAACTGTCCCTGCCTTGACCAGTGGCACACCCATCTTTTGTCCTGCCACAGACTGGCTCTGTCAGACAAGGGGAAAGCATCTGGCAGCATCTCACAGAAGCCAACCCTGTAGTCCCGCTACCAAAACCCAGGCCATGCAAACCCAATACACAACCCAAACTTAATTTAACTTTGGATGAAACAAAATTTTCAGCTCTAAGATTTTTTTATAATCAGTATTTTCCATGGGAAATATGTCATCTATTAATAGAACATGAAATACAGCAATGCTTGTGAAATCCTTGCAAAGTCTGATTAATGCATTTACCATGTAAACAAAAAGCTGACAAAAGAAGAAAAGATAATAAATGTGTGACAAAAATGCTCAGCTCCAACAATCAGCATGATTCTTTCAACTTCATTAGGTTTTTGGGTTTCATTTTAGACTCGACACCCAAATACCCAAATAAGTACAAATTATGTTTCTGATAAATAAGGGAAATCTTTAAAACTACTTAAAATATATTCTTTCATTATGTCTTTTGAAAAGAAGGAAGAATGAAAGAAAAGGCATCTGGAAGAATATTTTTTTTCCTTTTAGAAAAACTTGTAATATGGTGCAACACTTGAATTTTGAAAGAAGAGAAAACTGCTGGGATAAAGAAAAAAGTCCTGAACTGTGAGAACTGTAGAAAATTAATATGTGCATTCAATATTTGTCATTAACAGTGCAGCTCTAGACACAGACAAATCCCTTGGCTAGATTTTGCCTAACAAATTCTGCTGTGTTAAGAAACCTTTAGAAAATAACATGTGCATTTGATCCATACTAATAATTCTTGGGTTTTTTTTTTTTATTAGCTAAACAATGTTAAGGCCCTCAAAGTTTGCTTTGCAGCACCAGGTACCTGTATTTGTATTCACAGTCTCATTAGAGTCAAGGCATAATTTAGCTTCAGAAAAGCTGCTGCAATGGGTTATATTGCACCTTAAATTGTTGTGATTGCAGTCTAATATAAACTCATAGAAAGCAATAGGGATTATAGCTTTCATTCTCTAATCAAAGACATTTTACCCATCTGGTGCTGATTATTATATCAGCAAATATAATTATATTTTCTTGAAGTTAAGTGAAAAACTGTACCAGAATTACTATGCCACAGTCATAAAAATGCATTTTTCTATTCTCTTAATGGAAGTCACCTTGTATGGGATAGGAATAGGAGTAAACTACCAATTGATTTTTTGAGTTTTTTCCTACAAAAAAGACTCTGATCCTATACAATCATCTGCTGGGAACCACTTAATACAGTGGCAGTACTTACAACATTATTTCTGAAATGAAAGATTTTACACATTTGAGAAATATTTGCTTAATTCTCTCAATTTGCCAGGACCCAAATGGAGAGCAGAATGTGTAATAAAAATGAAAATTAGATCTGTAAAACAATTACAAGCACAAAAACCATAAAACACTGAGAATTGTTAGTTTTGTACAAATATCTCAATTCTTATCACCTCCATTTTATGAACATTTTTTATTCTGTGAGGAATTTTCTGCAGGGAATGCAAAGAGACAGCAAATTGGCCAAGACCAGAATAATTATAAGAATGCAATGAGGAATGTAATATATATGGGAATTGTTTAAGTTGGCAAAAAATACCAGATATAACTTGTCAGAGCAGAAAAATAAAGAACTTGTCAAGATATGTCCACTTTGAAAAAAAAATTCTGTTGTTTCCCTCAAATTCCTTCCAAAGACAACAATTCTTTTCATGGCTAAATAAGACAAATTCTGGGCAGCTATTAAAAGGTTCTACTGTTTGAGGACAAAGCCCAGTCAAAATAATATGCTACCATGTATCAGATACAGAAAATCCTTTGATGTGACAATATAATTTTAAAAATTAAGATTATTCAGAACTTCTGTTTGTGCCCACATTCTTGGCTCTGAAGGGTGAGTGCAGAGCTACAAATAAAAGGCATCTGTTTAAAAAGTACAACATTAATGCAGTTTAATAAAAACATATGTAAAAAGTTATTAAGGAAGCATTCTGAAGAGGCTGGGGAAAGTATGTATCTAATTAGATTAGCTTGAACAGTTTAAAAGTATTGTCAAATGTTCAGCCTAGAGAGTAACTCAGAGAAGTGAAAGGTGGGAGAGGCAGCATCGAACAACTGCAGCATGGTTTAAATGCAAGCAGGAAGTTTAGATCTACTAAGATCTAAGAGGATTGGACCATCACGCTGGTTTGCTTTTGATTTCCATCCCTACCCAGTGAGAAGGCACACATCACCATAATGAAGGGACCTATCCATTTTTCAAGAGAGATTCTTTCCACATCAGCAATTAATCCGAGAATACATTGTAGGACAGGACTAACGTGTTTGCATTTCAGCACAGGTAGAACTGGTAAATCTAACTTTGCCAGATTTTGATGCTCTCAAGAGAGAACCAATAGTGACTCTAATTCAGAAGTATGTCACTATAGTTCAAAAACCAGTCTGACTGGTATAAAGTTTACTTTGACTTTGAAATGGCAATGAAGGAAGAGGAAAATTAACTCTTTCTGTAGGAAATGAATCTCACGCTTATGAATAGCTGATCATTCCATTATGAGAAACAGAGTTTTTTTTTACTCAAGGAAATAAAAATTTTTGGTTTTGATAGCCATTTCATTTGTCTAAAAGGAGAGCACTAGACCATGTAGCCTGAGCTACTCTGTCCATTTTGTAAAGTAAATGCATCCTCATTGGATGAAATTATCTAACTGTATGAAAGAATAGAAACAGAAGAAATTATATTTAACATTACAAGCATGAGAGATCCCACTTTAGACATTCAAGATAAGGGTTTATGAAGCCTAAAAAGCTAAGTGAGTAATGAAATAATGTGGCAAGGGCATGTGAAAAACTCAAGTTGCAGGAAATGTCCTTAATTTCCAGTGCTAAAGACAGTTATAACCCAAATATTCTGGCATTCTTTCATTTTGATGCAGAAGAATTTTGACTGTTGGGATTTTCTGGCCTTGACTTTAAATGTATAATGATTTTATGGCAACAGTTTGGTTTTTTTCTTGCTTCAGTAATAGTAAGACCTGTTTGAGCTGTCCAAAGTACTTCTCAACAGTTCTGTTTACTTCTCTCTACGAAGTTAATGAAATCATAGAATCATAGAATGATTGGGCTTGGAAGGAACCTTAGAGACTATCTAATTCCTACCCCCCAGAATGGACCAGCACACCTTTCACTAGACCAGGTTGCTCAAAGTCCCATCCAACTTGGCCTTGAACACTTCCAGGGCTAGGACATTCATACCTTTTCTGGGCAACATATTTCATTGCCCAGCCACCCTTACAATAAAACATTCATTTCTAATATCTAATCTAAGCCTATCCATGTTCATTTTAAAACAATTTCCCCTTGTTCTATCACTATATGTTCTTGTAAAACGTTCTTCTCCAGCTCTGCTGTAGGCCCCTCTTCAGATACTGGAAGGCTCCTACAACGTCTTTTCTCCTTCAGGCTGAATAACCCCAAATTCTCGCAGCCTGTTTTCATAGCAGAGGTGCTCCAGCCCTCTCTGAACATCAGCATGGCTCCTGTGTGTGTATGTGTATGCATACAGAAATTCATGCCCAAACAAAAACTCATGTAGTTTTTTGCTGGAACACAGATGTCATATAAACTTGGAAAGTGTGTTTGTATTATGATAAAGGAAAAAGCTTCAAAGTTGGTTAATGCCTAAGATAATGAGGAAATAGCTGACCATGCTGTGGGTAGGCTACAATGTATCCTTACACATACATTTAGACAAGAAGTAAATACCAGAACAGCTTGCAATGACTAAAAAAGCCTGAGTTACTTCAGTGCTTGATCTTCCTTCACATGTAGCCTTTTACTGTGGTCTGTGCATGCTGTGTGGTAACTTTAACCTCCAGTAATATATTTTTCAACCTATACGTCATAAAGGTTCCAATATTGGACTTTCTCAGAGTGTTTCTTCCCTATTCCTTATTTCTCACTTTATTGTGAGCCATAAAATGTATATGATGCTTCTTCAGAGATGCCAGTCATGTAGCCATGGGAATTCTTTCAGTAAAAACAACTTTTTAATCCCTCTGCAAAATGTAATTCCTGTATTTTCTGAAGGTGTTACCTAAATGTGTGGAAGTGTCGATCAACTAAGAAACCCAAAGGAATACATTGCTTTTTCCCATAGACTTTGTTGCCAATAGGAAAGTGTGCATTCTGACCATTACAGATTTCAGAATAATTTCAATAACCATGCCAATAAGTATTTCCCCATGTGTTAGACACCATCAATAATGTGATTTCAGGACATTGTGTAGTGCCATCTCTGGCATTCATTTTCTTTCCTATCAGAACCTCAGATGATCAGAACATCAAGAGTAAACTCTGCCTACTGGAACAAAGGTTATGTCGCAAAATGAATCTGCACTCATCTCGGGGCATGTGTCAGTATCTCAGCATGAGAGCCATATGTATCTCACCCTGCCTGTGTATCTCAGTGCATATACCTCTCCGTCCTCCTGCAGGCATTTTCCACTTAGAAAAAAGTATTGGGAAAGTTTGCACTAGGGATCAAAAAATCAATAAGAGGTAACCCTTAATTTCATTGGTATACTTTCTGTTGCATATTCATAGTTGCTATTTATTCACTAATTGGAGACCATTTTCAGTTGCTAAAGAATTCTAGAGAACTGCAATACTGCTGATGATGGAGTTTGCTGATGTCTTGGTCCTGAAGTTGATGTTTAGTCAATGAAGTCGTATAAGCCTTTCATGCACCAAATGCTGTTCATGCTCTTCAGGTTCCTTATGACATCTTACCATTTCACTGATTTACAGAAAATCATTTTGTCAACCCCTCCACCTGTACGCAGTTAACATCTAATATATCCTGAGCCTTCTGCGGTAAGAATGCATCCTTCCATGCCCTTGTTTTTGGAGATCTGTATCATGTACCATCATGTAAATTGCTTGCTTGGACTAAAAATATGATATTATATTTCATACTGGTCTATCAGAAAGAAATATTGACATGCAAACATTTTTTCTGCTTTACATCGTGCCTTGAAAGATAAAAGGATTATATCTTTATTTCTCTTTCTTTACATCCCCCATTTCAACATCAAAACACTAGTCCAAAGGAGTGCGAATAGGAAAAATGTAGAAAAGCTTTTAGTTCTTGACACCTTAAAATGAGAGGATTAAGTGAGTTTTCCCTTGCCACCTCATTATCATCACAACCTCTTTTAGACTCTGTCAAGTACTTATGATGTGCATAGGTTGTCCTGTGCTGGAGCCAGTCCTTATCTTCTAAAGTAGCATTAGTTTTAATTTTATCAGATGTTTGGGATTTCAGATCTCTCTTTGATCTCTAACACAACCTTTTTTTGAAGAGATGATAAAACTAATGAATTGCAAATCACTTTTCATAGTTCTAAGATTTTAGTACAGGTATTAGGAAGGATAGCACAATTCTCCACAGGAAGTTGAAGCTTTTTGAAAACCAGTGTGAAGCTTCTTATTAAGAATGATGTTCCTGGACAAGACCTAATTGCATGTGAAATTAGTGCATACATTCAGATGCACTTGAAATATAATGAAAGTATTTATTTTTAACATTGCAATGTTTATTTACAATGTTTCTGTACAATGAATACTTACAGGCCATAACGACGCTGAAGAACCTACTGTGCTTGTACCTTAGGGCTCCCTAATCCTGCCCACGGCCCAGGATCCCATTTTACCCCTCTCAGGACATGAGCTCTTGCCTCAGTTATGCCACAGCAGGGCCAGTTTCCAGCTCCATGCAGCTCTGACCTTTTTGGCCATGGGCCCCTCTGAGCCAGGACCACTTGTGGGCCCCCATCCCAGCCTACCCTGACTGGTTCCCATCCCAGTGACGTGCTCAGTGCCTGGGGCTGCCCCAGTGTCCCCTTACTGCTCTACTCCTGGCTAGACTGGTGTGTTGGCACCTGGCCCTTGTGGCACCCTGACCATATATTGTCATTGGCTTTAAAATTTTTCACTCAGTCAACTTTTTAGATGAGCAGATGAAAAGTTTTTAAGAGAAGAATGAAAAAACAGAAGTAACATGTTCAAGGGGAGAGAGGAAAACATTTTTGATTCTTCCATTTTTATCAGACCTAAAAAACATCTTGGAAATATGAATATTAAAAGCTAAGTTTTCAGATGGAAGGGGATATTGTGTAGCACAGATGGAGATCTCTGCAGAGATTTTCTGTAAAGAAATGAGCTGTTCTGTTATACAGCACATTTTTTACACAATTTAAGACAATACTTTACTGATTCACTATGTACTGTCTCCACAGACTACTTTCTGAATTAGCTCTTCTTTACACTGCTTCTCCAGTTCATTTATGCTTTTTTCTCAGCTACTTGAACATACTTTGTAAAGCTCAGATGGATCATATTGATATTTGTCTTAATGAAGATTTAGGCAGTCCCAAGTATTTTTATTTAGTGGCATGGTAATGCTTTCATATTTTTATTATTATCTTTAAATAAAATTTCAGTGTTCCAAGTATAGCACTGAACAATATCATGACAAATTTGACTTTTCCTTGTTATGGTGTTCAAGATTTCCACTTGATTTTTTGTATTCAGATATTCACAACAGATTTTATATTAACCCAAAGACTCAGTTTCCTGTATTTCTGTTTCCAGTGCTATGTTCTAGATCAGTCTAAGCAATGTTAAGATTAATCTTTATAAAGAAATTTATATTTTGTTATATTTTTGGCTTTCAGTTATCACTATTTTTTTCCAGAATGAGAGAAGCAGGTCTTGAGTACATAACCCTGTCATTAAATCCATGGAAATAAAAAAATAAAATATTCTTAGAGCCCATCAAAAGCAAAAAAGCAATAGAGACACAACTTTTTTTTTTTTTTTTTTTTTTTTTTTTTTTTTTTTAGGTCTGTCACTGTAATCATGTTTTCATGTCCCCTCAAATGCATTTAGACTCCCAACCACAGGTCCCCAAACTGCATTTCATTCCTGCACATCAAACATTGTGGTGTTCAGACCAAACTAAAAAAAAGGTGAACATCTGATTAAGGTGAGACACATCTGACTGTGCAGCCTCAATCTCTTAATCTCCTTGACATCGCTTGTGTCCCTTGGGCATCAACCCTCAGGCAAGGCTCAAAGGGGGCCTGTGCTGAAATGTTTTTCACCAACCTGTCTGCTATAAATTAATTTGCTTCTTGTAAAGACTCCACACCTCTCTGCAGCAGTGGGCATTGGAAGAAAGAGGGAAATAGAAATAGGAGGCTTTGTGACCAGATTGTTCAACTCCATCATCACAATGAGTGCTTTACAAATGCACTCACATTTCAGTGGTGCTGCACAGAGACAGAGAACACAGCAATGTCTACAAACATATTATGAGTTCATGTGAGGTTGCTCATGATAGAAGGTTGTGCTGTTCCTCAGCAATCCTATAGCCCCTGAGATTTTGACTCTGCCCAATTGAGAGGTGCAAAAAATAACTCCTCAAACACTCTGATTTGACTTACAAGAACAAAACCAAAAGAGATAGACAGCTTCACAACTGGCACAAGTCTAGAAAGACAGGAAAAAATGTCATAGGGAAGCACAGGCCCCTCAGAGAAGACTGCCTCCTTTACATTGCTAATGGCAAGTCCTGTCCAGCAGTCATCATGCTTCCTCTCACTACAGAGATGTCATGGTTACAGTAATGAAGAGCATCTATTTTACTTTCTGTTTCCTCCATTGTGTGTGGTTTCTTAAAGAAAAACACATCAAGAGCACTGCTGTAAACAGAGACACATATTGTTTCTCCCACAGGAAACACCAAGCATGCAAAGGGAGAAGAACATTCCAGGGATGATCTTGAGGACATACATTCCTTTTATCCTGGGACCAGAGGGATGCTGTGGGTTTGTCAGAAAGACCTTAAGTTTATACTGAAAGTGCTCCTGGAAGTAAATGCATGCCTTCACTGACAGGGTGAATCAATTGTATAATATTCTTATATCTACTCCATATAACATTTTAAATTTCTTTTTTTTTTTTTTTTTTAAAAGTTAAAAATTCAATTTATATTTCCATCAGTCTGGTCTTTTTTAAGTTTAAAGGCTTCTTACTCTTTTGGAGTGTTTCTTATATTAAAAGTACTAGAAACATCTTTTCAATGCTTTACTGACTTAAAATTCTGTCCAAGCTACCAAAGCAAAAAAGGAGCTGTAGCCCCAGTGAAAGACTACTGTGAATGAACCTGGTTGATTTTCAGCTGTTTGCTTTGAAATGGTGCTGTTCCACTAGATCAGAACCATAATTCTCGACACACCCTTCTCAGAGATTTTTGGGGAACACAAAGAAACTTTAAAAATTTCAATTTTGCACCATTTCTTCTTCCTGTTGTTTTTAGTATTGCAATAAGTCCCTTATTTCTTCCTAATATTGCCCACTAGTTTTCTGTTTCAGAAGTCTATGCAGAGGCCACCCCTTCCTTTGGTGTATCAGCATCTTCTATCTCTGCTGATCCTAGTGGATCAAGTGGACTGATTTTTCTTACATATCTGCATCTTATACACTTAGGAAAGGATTGCTGGAAATTGGTTACCCTTATTGACCATCCATGTCAAAATTGTGGGACACTGCCAGTCCCAGAGGGACTCTTCACTTTCACTAATGTCTGCTACTTCCTCCTGGACCTTTAAGAATAGTAGATTTTAAGAGAGATATATATTTTGGAAGACTGCAAAAGTATAACAGGCTTTCCAGAAGATATCACAGAAAATTCCTGGACTGCAGGGTTCTGCTACCAGCCTTTGAGATTTCCAGACACCTGATGTCTTAGAGAAGTCTGACTGAAGGGCTCATCTTCAAGTGTTTGAAAGGACTTACCAGAAATGAAGAGTGAAAGGGAATTATTGCAGTGTTTTGTGAGGAGAAAAGAGGAAATTATTTATAGGTAATATCCAGGAATGCAGAGGGTGCATATAGGGGAGTGTGTAAGTGGAGGAGGACAAGGGGGACAGATTGTCTGCTGCAACCAGACAACTACCAAACGGCAGCTGCAAGAGCAGAGAGTTAGATGTTGTCTGGGGTATGAACTGAAGCTAAGCTGGTGTATGTTTGATACATGATTTTGGTGACTGGAACAGTCCCTGGAAATCTGTAAATGGTGCTGATGGATTCTACATTAGTGTCACAGATGGCCAAATTAATGGCGTAGACCTTCAGTCACCTCACAATGTACAGTCCCATTAGCTACTCACAGCCTTCTAGAAATTCTCTCTTTTCAGATGAAGTCATGTTTGGTCCAGCTCTCAACTTACTGCTCTTTGGGGAATATTATGACCATGGTGGTTAAATTGCAGATGGTTTTCCTGAACTTGCACAGGGTCTGGTTTGTGTGGACTGGCTGCCCATGTATGGAGAGTATTTGGTGAGTCTTCCAGCGATATGTTTACATGTTTTCATGGTTTCCACACAAAAATGGCATGGAAAAATATCATACTGTAAAGTTTCAGATTTGGGACAGTGGTTCTCACTCCTGGCTTCATCCATAACATCTGGGCGCTGAAGCAATGTCAGAGGAATGTGGTTTTTAGGACAAGGTATGTGTGTCCCAGTGACTAAGATGGGCACTCAAGACACCAGATTCCAGTCTTCCCTCCTTCCCCTATGTTCATGGCTCCTCTCTGATCTCTAGCCTATGCTCCAGCTTTCTCCTGCATTTCCATAGTGGCAGGAGAAATGTCCCCATCCCCCATTCTGATCGGTAAGCCTCATCTCAACACCTTCTGTACTCTTAATGGCTATTGAAAAACAAACTGGATCAGCTCTCTCAAAGACAAAGGCAAGTGAAAAGGGACTGAAAGTTTTTATATAGACAGTTTAAATGTTACATTATCTGTGAGTCTCAGGTTTGTTTTACTGAGTGGAAATAGGTTTAGCTGCCAGATTTATTTGGTCAAGGAACTGGGCTTGTGACTTTGTTCTGATTCAGCATTTAAACACGGCTTGTGTGACGTTTCAGAGGGGTAAAGATCTATACCTCTGTGGAAGAAATATCTTAAGCAACTTAACCGGCACAGATTCTGATGAGATGACTAAAGAAAGAGGACCTAACTTCTAATTTACCTGCCCAAACAAGTAGATTAAGCAAATGAAGGTGAAATATAATCTTTAAAGCTATATCAGACTAAATAAAATAATTAATTATTACTTGATTATATAGTCTCCTAAGACATTGAGAGCATTTTCTCCAACAGGTATAAGGTGTCGTAGTAATTAATAAATAGTTTACCAAAATATATGGCACAACTGAAGATTATTTTTTTTTCTTGAGACTCTTCAAAAGTCTGACCTCCATGCCTTCCACATATGGAAAAACTGAAGAGTCAACTAACTAGTAATCCAACCAGAAATATAAAAAGACTTCTCTTAGGCTGGGTCTCTAAAGTACAACAAAAGTGTGGCTGCATTTAAATAAACAAATAAAAAATAAATACATAAATAGACAAAAGCAAGCAGTTAGACTTACTGTATTAAGTAGCTTTTTATTTTATTTAGGTTTCCTTACCTGAATCAAACTAGTTAAATATCTTCACTTCAGGGAATTACCTTATTGCTGAACTGTTACATAATGTTCCTCCCAACTAATGAGTTTGAAATATAAAACTTCATGGAATTAAATGGTATAAGCTCACCCTTCCAGCATAGGTTGGGCTTTTGTTAAAATTCCTGTAAACATCATTTTACACCCAAAAGTTTTACAATATTTTTTTTCTCTGTATTTCCATCTATTTGTTTAGTCATCCAGTATTTTGCCAATTTTTGCAAATATGTTTTGCAGTTATTCATTAATGGCCAGTGATTTAAATATCTATAGATATCTGTTTCTTACCTTTAAGAGGATGATTTGGTCTTGAAAGGAAGGTTTATCTTATCTAACCAGCTGCCAATTTTATTTTCTTTATTCAAATCCCATTTGTATTGACTGATCTGAATCTTACTTTCTGTGGGGATTCTCTACCCAGAGACATGAAATTGTGACTTCTCAAACATGAGACAGCAATTTAAACCTGATGATGAAAAAACTACTCAACATACAACTTCATCACTCATTTAGGGATGACACAAATAACATCTGAATTTATTTTAGATAGAAAGCTTGTGTATAAATTTGTTCCCTTAAAAGACAGATACAGTATTTGAGGTCCATCAAGCAATGATGCTTAAATATATGTGTGCTGTGCTACCAAATGCCAAATATGCACTTCACATACAATTTTTATGGTAGTCTGTAACAAAACAACATACTTTTTTTGTGAACTTTAAAAATTGCATTACAAAAATACATTGTCTTTGAAGTGGCATTCAGGTCTATCACACGACTTCAAAGACAAGTCTAACTGGAGGATATATTTGACTGTACAGTAAGGAAAAAAAGATATGGTAAAATAAACAAGCCTTGTCACATTGCATTTTCCACAAATAAATCACAATAATGACTGTTTGTCTTTCCTGTTCTCACAGCCAGGAAAATGTTCACTTAGAGATGTAGTCATCAACAGTGAATACATAAATAAATATATAAATGCATAAACATTTTCTTTTTGATCTGTGTAAGATCAAGGAGGATTTTCCATACCTGCAGTAATCTCTTTCATTGTTAATAAAACTCACTCTGACTGACTGACTCAGTGGAAAGAATAAATGTTAAGATATGATTTCAGCTAATATGCTTAGAAAGTTTACTGTTTCTCCAATAAAATAGAGCCAGATGATACCAGTAGTTTTGTACTTATGCAGCAGTAGGTAAGCTCTACAAGAGTTGGGAAGTCAACTTTGCTGTAAGCTGACAAAGATGAGTTTATGTTCACAAGTTTTCCCTTATTTTTAAAATGTAGTTCTCAGTAAATTATTAAGCTTACATTGTGTTCCTTCTACTTTTCTTAACTGCAAATCCACTTGTATATTCTTTTCAAAGCTAATTTTCAGAGTGCAGTTTAGTCACAGATGTACTGCAGTTGGCCTAATTCTGCTCTCATCCACACCAGTGTTAAACCATTGAAAAAATAATTGCAGCATTGTGGTTTTTTTCTTAATAATATTTCCATTCATGAAGATCAGTTAATAAGTCAATTTTGTCAAATGGGATCCATGAGATAATATTATTACTTATTTTCTGCATGACCCGGTGTAAAAATTCACCTGGTTTTTGACACATATCACTAAATTTAATTGAGATGTAGAGACATCACAGGATTCAGTAGCACAGAATCACTGAAAACTCAGAGTTGGAAGGGACCCACAAGGATCATCGAGTTGAACTCTGAAGTGAAATACTCAGCAATTAATCTAATTTTCTGTAGATGCCTTTTCCCTGTGGACATACACCATACCACAGAGGTAGCTGGTCCTCACCTTCCAGCCACAAACACAGGCAAAGGAGGTAGGAGTTGAAGTTAAGGGAGATATTCTGGACAAGAGGCATAATTGTTTCAGGGGTATTAAAATCTGTATAAGGTACTTCCCCACATGAGCCAATACAGTTATATCAACTGCTTTTTTCGGCTTTTTCTCTCAGAAATCTCCTTTTGCTCTCAAAAAAAAAAAAAAATTGAAAAAGATCCACTTTATTTTATTGTAGTCTTTTCTTCATTTTGTCCTAATCAGGATGAGAATAAAAAAATGTATGTCTCATTTTTCGGGCTGACAAAGCAAAGTCAGTGATAGATTCCACAAGAGCTGCAGATGTTTGACAAAATATAATAATTTTTATCAGTAATAATGTGTTTTTTCTTTGTTTGTTTGTTTTTAATTTTGATATGGATAATGCACTTTGTGGGGTTGTTTAAATGGAATAAAACACAGCTGAATTATTTACTTAATAGGAAGTATAATTTCTTGAGTGGTCGGGTATAATTTTGTCAACATTATTCTCTCCTTGAATAAAGCTCTGGAAACTAGAGAGCTTACAAATATTTTCTGATATATGTTGCTGTTTATCTGTACTAATTTTCAGCATTCTGGATGATGGTTTAGAAACAGGCATCTTTACAGATTCTGTAGATTTTATTCATTCAGTGTCTGAAGAAGGGATTTGAAATGTAAATGGAAGTTATCTACTTTATTGGGAGATATAAAGAAGGACCAGAGCATAACAATATATCATATACAAGTCACAGAACTGTATTGCCCAAGAGTAAGACCATTATAGTTAGCAATGAAAAAAGTAGTAAGCTGGATGTGAGTTCCTTTCCTTCCCATGGACTCATTTCAGGACATATTTACACTTAGGAATAGTTCCTCTTTCAACTTTCCTCCAACAAATCTAAGCAACCCAAACTCATCTGGTCTCTTCCTGCATGAGTCAGTTAATAATATATATAAATTTATAGTTCTTATAGAACTAAAAGTAGAGATGCTTGAGCTCTCTTAGAATTTGTAAATTGCTAGGAGTTAATTTTATAGTTTCTGCTTTGGAATATGAAAAAGAAAGTTTATTATATTATTTTTTGACCTTTTCTTTTTTTTAGGAATTCAATATGCCTTTATCCTGGTAATTCAGGCAACGTTATAAAGCAAATAAAGAAAATGAGCCTTTTAAAAATATTGAAATTTAAACAAACTTACATGGATGGCATCTGTTGGAGCAGAGGAAAACAATTTTCTGTGCATGAGTTACCAAGCAAGTAAGAAAGGTCTTTTGCTAGTATTTGTGTATATTATGATGCACAAACAGTTAATTTCTTATTTTTTCAAATGGATGCAATAAAAATTATTGTTGAAGGTTGCCTGAGGCTTTGACATTCCTGGCACAGTGTTTGTCCAGCTAGAGCTGTAATAAAAGGGAAAGCTTATTAGTATTTTCTTGCAAATGAAGATCAATTGCAAATTACTGAAGATTACACTATCATGTGCTTTAATTGCTATACTGATTTTTTGAAAGATACTTAACAAGGAATGTAAATGTACAGGTTCTCTAAATAAGGGTTTGTATTCCCAAACCAGAAATTCCCAGATGCTGGTGTCTACTAATGGTAAACATTAATCTAGATTGCCTATGAAATCACCACAGTAATAAGATTAATTTTAACTGTCTCAAAAAGGATGAAGGCAATATAACAGTACAATAAAAATTATTCTTTTTCAAATATTTGAAAGCATTCTTATTTTTGGTTCTGCAAATGCATTAGCTGTTACTCACTCCTATTTTTAAATATGCATACTGGATTAGAAATAGCTAATACTTGCTAAAAGTAGGACAACACCTGTGCTCTTCCACAGAATTTGATTTGCTTACTATCTGTGGCATAGGGTAGCACAGCCTAACCATCCCAATCTGCTTCCAAATGCAGAATTCAGATGAAAACATTTTTAAGTCCTTAATCTACTTTGATAGAGGAATATTCATGGTTTTGAAGTAACATCTTTCTTCTCACATGTCAGTAGGGAAGTACGCTGGAAAGTGATCCCTTTAAATTTCTGTTAAGAAAGGAGGTAGTCCTCGAGGCCCTAATTTAAACTAGGGCATTGCTAAACTAAACGATGAACAAAATATCTAGCCACAAATTGCACTGTCCCAGAGAACTGTCACTTTCTGCTCCCTGTAGTATCTTTTTATTCTTAAAAATTCTGACCCTATAGAGTTTCAGTACATTCATTTGGTGTTCAATAAAATAATGAAGAGCAATAAGAAGTGTATGATGGAATCCCATAATTTCAATATTCTTGAATTCAGATGAGTGAATGAGTCTTTGGCTCAATTTGTATTTATTGCAAACGTATTTAATGATTAAACTTGAAAATGCATTTCAAGTTCTAACTAACTTTTTGTCTTATTCTAAAACAGATATTTTCAAGTTTTAAAAAAATAATTCAGTACTATACCCCCAAACACCTAGCACTGATATAATACAAATTTAATGAGTCTTAAAATGGTGCAAACATGTTGGATTTGGAATAATGTGGTTCCAACAAAATATTTTTGTCTTTCAAGAGAGACAGATTCATTTTCGTAACTTTTTTATGTTACTGTGTGAGAAAAACAATTGCAAGGATGAATAAATTTCTGCTCTCTTTGTGATATGATGTGTCTTTTAAAATTTATTTAAAGAGTTACCCAAGCAATTTTAGCCTGCAGTACATTCAGAAACATAGATAAATATTAAAAATTAAGTCCATTTTTTTCCTCAGTAAGCTTTTGCTAAAAGAAAGGTTTCCTGACCATATACTACAGTCAGATACTAATGCTACTAATAACATAAGCAACATGAAAGAGAAAATGTTTGCATGTCCCTTACTAACAAACACCAGTCAGAATGTAGTCTCTGACCAACAATGTGTCTGAATGCAGATGCTCATTAAATCATAAAAATATAGAGTAAGTATGAAAATAAAAATTCTTGCATAATAGTCAAACAAAAAGAATTTTTTTTAAATGCAAAGATTTCAAACAGCTCTGCAACTACTTAGATTTTTATGTGTCATTGCAATATTCCACAGGGAGCTAGAGTTTGTGTTTCTTCTCCCCTACAGACTTGGTTTTCCATTAGCATATTTTTGGTGCTATAGTACCTCTCTCCATGAAAGGAGGCAAAAAAATAATTTCAAAAGCCCTGTTGTGAAAAATACAGATTTTGGTTTTTTTTTTTTTTGGTATTTTGTATTGCAGAGTAAAGATGGCAATATGGCCTGTGTAGTTCCCATAGAATAAACAAATGAGCACTCGAGAATAGCTGCAAGTTTAACATTTCAGGATAATGACAACTCTTCCAGGGAAAGACAGTGATCAATTGTTAGAAAGCCAGCTTTTGTGTGGTGAAGCAAAACACCAGGCCAAACCTAGGGAAACCAGAAAAGGCTCATGAAAAACTTCAATCAATCCTAGTAAACAACAATGACACTTAGCTGTTTCCTAGGTATTTCAGTTCTAAACGTGATTTGATATACCATGGAATAAAAATGTTAAGACAAAAGCCGGAAATTTAAAGTAATCCTACTCTAGACTGCACTAGGAAAGAAGCTGCTGCATTTCTGCATCAGGCCCATAACTGCTTTGTGGATGATGGAGGGGAAGCTGCCCAAGAATTCAGTCTTTGTGGTAGACAGGTGTAGGGATGCACAGGAAGAAAGTCAATCAAAGCAAACACGCTTCTGGTTTTTGTCTTTCTTCTTGAAATATTTTATTTCATTCACACATTTGTTGAGATAAGATTACTTTGTTATTAAATTTATGAAAAAATGCAGATAAAATATTTTGAATGCACTTGAATTATAATGCAACAAAAAGGAAAGACTCTATTAGTGAGTTCTAGCACTTAAATGATAATTTATGAAACTTCTTTCTATTATGGTAACTTATTCAGCAGGTGATCTCTGGGGTGCAGTAGAGGAACTTTGAACATAATCAAAACGGTAGGTGATGTAAGATTGTGCAGGTTTGGGCTAGGGTAGAGTTAATTCTCTTAGTAATGTTATGGGACCAGGTTTTGGATTTGTTCTGGAAACGATAAAAATACAGAGACATTTTCATTACTGCTGAGCAGCACTTACACAGAGTTAAGGTCTTTTCTGCTCTTCACCCCACCCCACCAGTGAAGAGTCTGGTGGTCCTCAAGAAGTTGGGAGGGCACTCAACCAGGACGGCTGGCACCAACTGACCAAAGGGAAATTCCATACCATATGGAATACTCAACTAGGGGGACAAGAAGAAAGAAGAGGGTGATGTTCAGAGTGATGGTGTGTGTTTTCCTAAGTCACGGTTATGTGTGATGGAGTGTCTCTTTCCAGGGCATGGCTGAACACCTGTCTTCTACAGGAAGTGGTGAATTAATTCCTTGTTTGATTTGATTGTGTGTGTAGCTTTTGCTTTCCTTATTAAACTGTCTTAAACTCAACTTACAAAGAGTTCTCTGACAATTCTTTTGCTATTCTCTTCCCAGTCCCAGTGAGGGGAAGGAGAGTGCATAGCTGCACAAGGCTGTTTCTGGCTGGTGTTAAGCCCTGGTAAAGAAATACCAATAATATTTGGAAGAAAAAAATTACAAATATGTAACTGAAAAATTCAATATATTTGGAACAGATCCACTGCACGCTGAAGTAAATATTCTGCCAAAAATTGTGTTTGGTCTTGTTGTGTTTCTTAATTTGCTTTTGTATTCCTGTGGTAAACAAATCCTTTTCTAAAGCCTGTTTGAACAGTCTACATAAAACACTGAAAACCAAAACAAATAATTGTAGTTTAAACAATGGAAGAGTATATGTTCATGTTTGTTTCCCTATCTTTATGCAAAAGATTTTTCTGTCATAACTTATTTACACACAAAAAGCCATCCTGAGCTGTATTTATCTGGCCTGACTGGATAGAAGTGTAGAAAATCTGAAGTAAGGATGTTTATAACCCATTCTACCACATGGGTGTTTTTTTCAGAATAGAAAATAACAATGCACTTATCACTGGTAACCCAGATTTTATTTTTTTTTCTTTTTAATGTCTTAACTCTTTTTTTACATATTTTACTTTGTTAAAATTAGATTTGGAGATTATCCTACACCACATATAATGAGTTAGATGAACAACTGCTGTTACATCCAAAAAGCTGACCGAATTACTCCATTGTGTGGAAGACTGAAAATAAGATTTTAGACAGGACTTAAAAGAGATTTGAAAACCTCTGCACTTACAAAAGGGAATAGAACATTTATTAGGGCACCAGTTTCTTAGAAAGGTTCTCTTTAGCCATTAATAACAGAATTCTTGAATATATATATCTGATATATCCTCGGTGGTATCTGGTGGAAGGTAGGAAAGATGGTAGAGGTAGAAACCCCTTCTTGTCTTCCTGCCAGAGGTGTTGAGAAGCTACAGTAGCTCTAAGATCACACACTAAGATAGCTGGGAAAGCAGAGTGAATGAATAAAGTTAAATCCTGATAAAATCTATGATTGATAAGAACTAATGGCAGACTTAAAAAGGACATTTGGCTTCTTTCTTTTCATAGAACCATAATAGCATTGCATATTTTCCATCAAATGAGTAAGAAAACTTGTTCCTTGATACTGTGCTTGTATTGCTATTAATAGCAAAAGCAAAATTTATTGCAGCACTAATTGCTTTATTACCACATCACTCTGATAATTTTGGCAGTCAGAGAAAACATACTTTTTGATGGAACTATCCATCTCTGCCTTGGAATCCACACATCCTTCTTAGCCTGGATGTCTAAGATTAAAGTGAGGTTAGCTAAAGGGATACCTAGGATTACTGCCCCCAGTTATAGACTACTACGGTTTTCTTGTGCTGTTCTCTCTACACAACTTGCATGCAAATATAAAAAAATCCACAATTTCTAATGCAGCCCACTCCCCTCTGATACTATTGGTGATTGCTACTGCATGCACAAATATTACTTCCCATTTCAAATTTTGCCACACAATACCAAAAATATGATTTTCTCATGCATCTGTTAATTTCTTACAATTACGAAACATTCTAAATCTAAAGATGCAGGCAGTTGCCTTTCTCTTCAAAAGTCCATCAGGAATCACAGCCATAAATTTAAATATCCAGGGATTTAAGCATGAAGCAGAGTGCCAAGAGTAGCGTTTCTGACCAAAGGCTCACCATGCTCATGAGAGCGAAGCAGAGAAGCCTTGTTACCAAGCATTACCTGCTCGGTATGAATGACTCACATAATCCAGTCTTGTGTGCTGGCTAAGGAGTAGGGACTGTCACTGCCATGACTGTTCATGAAGAAGTCTTTACCCAACACTCTCAGCCTTGTGCAGTACCTCTGCTGGGTGTTCTGTTTGAATTTGTCACTGACGTTTTGTGAGCGATGACTGTTTGTAGAGCTTCTTAATGGGTCTAAACTCTGAGAGGAATATAAACACTCAGAAAATACTAAAGGCAACATCAAATAGTGTCAACACAGTAACTGAAATTTATCTTATGTGCCATGACCAAAAACAACCTCTAAAAGATATAAAGCACCAAACAAAGTGAAAAACTGTAGTCAATAGTAACTCAGAATACTTTATAATTAGTCACCCTTTAAGGTGATACTTCCATGGGGCCTGTTAAGACATAGTTGAAATAATTTAGAAACTGAAGGAATATAAGTTTATAATGTTAATTTTATTTTTAAAAGACAGATTCCAGAACTACTGACTTGAAAAGCTTTTTAAATCCAAGTCCCTAACAAGGTATGAATTGACAACATGAGACAGAACATTTTGTTGCTGATTCCAGGATGGCAATTCAGTATTGTTAACATTTCTTCTGGCTTTCTACCCATTTTATGTGCCTTTGAATTAATTTGTGGCTATTGTTGAGATTAATCACCTTGATAATATTAAATTTATTTGGACTTTCAGTAGAGAAGATGTTTAAAGTTAATATCCCTTGAATAATTTACTAAGGAAGTCTTATATAATATAGCATATCAGGTGTCATAGCTAGAACATCTTTTCTTTTCTTTTATGATGTGTGCAAAGTAGAACTGTGTCAAATTACTTGCAAGAGAGTAATTTTTCCCTGAGACTTCCTAAGGACACCTAGGTAATAAAGTTGTCATATCTCTTATATATTGGTAAGTGTAGCAATGACTATTGCAAGAATTAAGCATTCTTTTCAAAAATTTTTTTACCTGATAAAAGAGCAGCTCAGATCTCTCTGAAAAGCATTGCTCATTGGTCATCCTATTTTGTTAAGCTCTCCTGAGATCTCCTGCTTTTAGTTTCCAGATTTTCCTTGTAAAGCCCAATGTGATATGGTGTCAAACACCTTAGCTCTATTATATAAATGTCTAATATTCAACCAGGCAGATACAGACTTGATCCAAAAAAGGACTTACCAGGATTTACCTGTGCTTGCCATACCAATGCCAAACTTCCAGGCCCCCAAATCACTATTACACTAGAGACAGCCCTTTATGTTTCACCTAACATGGTCTTTTCATTTACTGAGGTGGAGTCTCAACATAACACAGCTCTGGGACCTTAGGACCTAGCTTGTGGATTTCTACATTATGTTCCATTTGAAAATAAAAAGCTCTGCTGGGAATAGATTAGCATATAAGCTGAGCACTGAAAAATAAAAAGAGTTTCCCTGGAGAAACAGAGAGGGAGAAAATACCAGCCAAAAGAGTTGTTAAAAAAAATTAATTAATTTCAAATTTCTTTTACTGAATATCGTGTAACTTTGTCCAACATCTGAAAATAGAATAGGTTTTACATATTAAAAGCAGTTGGGATTAATACAACAGAAAGAAAAATCAATGGCATATTACATATCTATCAAAAGTTCCTGATCAAAGCAGTTTCTCCATGCAAAAAAACAAAAAGAAAGAAGTTTTCAATAGAATGTATTTTATCTGGTCAGTGTGTTTAGTTCACCAAACCATGTTTATATACGTTTATAAAATTAAGGTGTCTTTTTTCTGCCAGACCAGCCCTATTTCAACTCCTTGTGCAGACTGTTCTCTACATGAATTAAACCAAGTATGCTCTTATGCTTCGTAACAACAAACAAGAATGTGATATTGAACACTAAAGAAGGTACTAACATTTATTTCCCTTCCATTTGTTTCCTGTAGTTTTCAAGCTTATTTTCAGAATGTGTGTCCATGTGGCATCCCACCCTTAATGGGAAGGGAGCACACAAGATTTATAGATGCTCTTGGTTGAAATGAACTTCAAAAGTTTGAAGGTGTGCAAAACTTTAAAAAGTTTTTTTAGTAAATTACATTTGACATGGAAATTGGTACAAGTTAGTCCTTGATCTCCCAGCACTGATGCCTAGAAATACAACACAATTTTTTCCAGTCAACATTAGAGTGATAATATAAAAGAAAACCTTTACTAGAAAGCCTTCAGGTACACAATATGGTGAAAAACCATGCTAGGAATTAGATCCATGCTAGGAATTAGATCCATCCATTTGAAAAGATCAAGAATTTGAATACCTAACCAATATATTGTCCAATCAAAGGAGCAGTTGGTTAAGTAATCTCCCCCATGGGTTTTTCCCCATTGGAGCAGTCACTCCAATTTCCTGTCCTACCTGTCTATGATTACATAGCGCAAAATAAAATGTCCTTGGTGAACAAACAAGCAAGACTAAACCAAATTTTAAGAATGCATCAATAAATGCTTGGTCACTATGGGAAAGGAAGCTGGAAAAGTACTAGAAGTTATACCTAGGTATTTAACAGTCTGCAAACCTGCAAATACATAAAGAATACATAAAAAACTAAAAATATTTAGGCATCGGCATAAGAACATTGAAGGGAGGGTTTGGATTAAGATGTAAGTTAAAAGTAAAAAGGGAACTAGAGAGATTAATAAAAGAACGTGAAAGGGAAAGAAAGGAAGAAAGGGAGAGAGAGGGAGATCACCAATCCTGGCTCCGGAATTGATCATCTGATGGGACATCCAGGGTGTTGGGGCACAGGCACTCCCAGCCCTCAAGGGGGTAGCTTTTCATAGAGAAGTTTTCCTCACCCTGGAGATAAGTTTCTCACTTTTTTTTGCAAATGAGTAATAATGTTCAGCCCATTCTTCTAGACCTTTTGACACCTTAAATTTTAACTTTCATATTTCTCAGATTCTGTGAACTAGAGTTAGGTGTGAAGCTCTGAGCTTCATATTAAGTGTCAGTAAGTTCTCTTCATAGGATACTTACAAAAAAAAGTCCTTTTCCCTCTTGGAACCAAGAGCAACCATTACAACCTTCAGGTCCAAAAGTATAAGCAACGAAGAACTGAGGGGAGTGAACAAGAAGGATGGGAATTCATAACCAAAGCTAAAATTGGACAATTAACCCCAATATGCTAATGGACCAAAACTGATAAAAGTGTGAAACATCGTGACTGATTGTCCATTTTCTGATCATTTTTGGTCCATCTTGGGTGCAGCCCTGGCTATGCTCTTGTACTGCCGAAGGTGTATCCTTTAAGGCCTTTCAATAAATATCTACTTTATTCTCTTAGCTCTGTCTAGTCTCTGTTCCGGGTTCAGCCTCTCAAGGCATCACTTTCTAGAAATGGCTGAGGGCTTTAAGGGTCTTTGGTGGTCTTGATCCTCCCACTCATCCCATACCTGCATCTCAACCTCATTTGCACACTTGCACTGTACTGTTCTGTGCTTGTCTCCAGGAGACAGAAGAAGGATATCTGTCCGAGAAAAGGACTGCCCTACCTCCATATGCTCCCACTTTCCAGCCACATCCTGGTCTTTCTCACACTATGTCATTACCAAAAATCCTTAGTTGGGTCCACAGCCATCTGGGCATTTGTGTGTGCGACATTATTCCCCTTATATTGTAGGCTTCAACAGTCCACAGGGAAATATTTCTGGCTCATATTTAAGTTTTACACGCTATCTCCAACAGAAAAGGCAGAATGAGGCTAATAATAATGTATATTTTAAATAAGTAAGTTTAAGTACTGTTTCAGATTTAAATTCTACCACAATTACTGGATTACTCATCAGGCTGCTGTTGACATATGAGTACACAGTTCAGTTAAATTGATCTTATAGCCTTTTAAATTTTTTTTTTTTTTTTTTTTTTTTTTTAGCAATTAAGGAAAAAAAAAGTTTTGGAAATGAATAAAAGCAAATGTAAAAAATTCCTAGAGAAAAAGGTATAAATATATTGTGGCAATGGTAGCTCCTGGTACTGCTGGCATTCTGCACTTAGTCAGTGTACCAGGCCTGTTGCAGGTGGGCCTATAAATGGTTTATTTACATAATTCTTGCTCTAAAAGGGGCACAGATATTGGTAGAAAGTTTTTTATGTTTGTCACTAGTCCAGCCAATTCACTCATACCATTCCTGAACTGAGCAGTAAGAAGACACTGTGGTATAATACTTCATAAAGATGACTCCTGGAATAGCTCCAAGCCCAAATTCTATTCAGTTTTTGGCCATTTAAATGATTTTGGGTTTGAGTAAAATTGGGATGCTTAGTTACATAGCAGACAAATGTGAACAGTGAGTTTCATTTTACTAGCTGCAGTGAAGGGCAGGGCTCAGCACAGGGCAGAACAGCAGAATTAATTACACAATATGCCTTTTTTTTCCCCCAGTTGTGCATATCCACTGTAAAATGAGTAAGAAGAAAAGGTTTACATATTATTTGTAGCACAGTAGGGGTTTGGTAAAGGAATATTTTTAGGCTTGTACCCAAACATGTTCACAAGCAGGCTGGCTGTAAGGCTGTAGTCTTACAGCAGGCTTACAGACACTGAAGGATGGTCACCTGCTACCAGAGAATGGAGAGCTCCCTTTGCTTAACCCTGATTTTTTTTTTTTTTTTTTTTTTTTTTTTTTTAAATTTCAGCATTAGCATCTCAGTGATGTTGTGGTCCCATTTGGGGTAGATGACAAATTTCCAGACATGGACACCAGACTCTTTAAGTTATCCACACAGAAATACACTCATAAGTAATGATGAAGAAACTGGTGATATTGCATAGCTTCTGAGGAGCAGTGCAGGGATGACCTCTTCTGTGCACTGCCAAACTGATTGATTACTCAAGCAAGATAAATGAAGTTGGATGAAGAGCATCAAGCTGAGTACTAGGTCAATACTGAATCCCAGAAGATGAAATTCATGAGCATAAAGAGGAACTTCTTAAAGAAGACAGGCCCTGTAGGGGCTACTTTAAATGGCAGTAGAGAAAATATGACAACATACAACAGTCAAAAATTTTGAGGTGTTATTCAAAGCACACTGTTGTTTATTTTTCTATAAACCTTCATAATTTTTCATATATGTTTGTGTTTCTGCAGTTTTACCTCTATGAATATATTAACTAAAAAATATGAAATATCATGATCAGAGAAATACAGAGAATGAGAGGGAATAATGACAAATATTTGCTAAATCACTTAGTGAGTAACTTAATAGTGCTAACATACTATAGGAAAAATCAATAGAATAAAAGAAGTTTATCTTTTTTTCTTGAAAGGCTGGATAACTCTATGGTTAAGAACATTTCTAGCAATTCAGGCAAAAAAATATATTCCCCAAAGATAATAGGAAAAAAATTCACTAATTTAGTGTCTTGTTTCTTTAAATAGTTTCATCATTATCTAGATGTTTTGTTGGGTTTGAGCTTTGCTTTTTGTTTTTTAATTTGAAACTTTTTATTACATTTTGGTTGGTTTATATTTATCATTTAATACAAGTGAAGAGTGGTCAAAATCAACATGCATCATTTAGACACACAAAATTCATGAGTCAGTGAGCCAGCTAATTGAATCTGAAAATAAAAAAAGGTATTTCAGAATGTTACTGTTGTCCTGAAGATGAGAAAGTTTGTACTTATGTTTTCTAAGCTACTCTGGAGAAAAACAAACAAAACATTTTAGCCTGTTTTGTAGTTCTCTTATTTCTACACATTTTTTTTATGTAAGGCACTGTTTCCTTATAGAACGGAAATTAATACAAAGGCCGTCATGCCCAAATCTAATTATCAGTCTAGGAAGAAGAAGCATGTGTGAATTAGAAGGCAGTGATATGCTGCAACATGTCTGAAAACAAAATTCTAATAAAGAAAGAATGTGAGTCGCCTGTAACTTCTGGGATTGATCCTGCCACACCCCCTCTCCCGCTCTACATGTTTTATGCTGGAACAGATCATAGTGGCCATACTGGACTCCCAACACCCCAAGAACAGACTTAAAAATGAACTCTAGTGAGAGAAGCTTTCCCTCCATTCAGACATGACAGGAAATAAGTTCTGTTGAAGTGAGATGATACAAAGCTCATACTGGTCTCAATGAAAATTAACACGCTGAGTGCCTTTCAGGACTGCCGGCATTTGTTTTTTACCACCTTCTTCTTGTTCTTCTTCTTCTTGTTCTTCTTCTTGTTGTTCTTGTTCTTTTTCTTGCTCTTCTTCTTCTTCTTGTTGTTGTTCTTCCTCTTCTTGTTCTTGTTCTTCTTCTTCTTTTTCTTGTTCTTCTTCTTGTTCTTCTTCTTCTTGTTGTTCTTCTTCTTCTATCTCCATACAATTTCTCTCAGCTGGGAGCACTCTTTGTTCAGTTGATTGTTCCCACCATCCTCAAGGCTAAACTCATGCAAGGAGAGGATTGAACATCTCACTCTTCAAGTCTCCCTGAAGGCTGTGAAACCATGTTAATTTTAAGTTCTTACCAGAACTTTTTATTGTAAATATATATATATATATATATATATATATTTGCATGTTTATACATAAGTGTTCACATTTTTATATATATATATACTTATATATAGTTGTTGTGTGGAAAAGTAATGAAATACCTGTATGATGGCAGAGAGATCCAAGAAAAAAAATAACACCACCTTAGTGCCATTGGATCCTAATAAAGGTTGTTATCTCTCAGACAAAATGTAGTACACTTTAAAAATGAAGAATGTCAAGATGAGACATGCCTGTTTTAAAAAGTGCAGTTATTTTTAGCTCTGACACCAGCTATTAATTTTACGGCAAATGTCTGAACTCAGTGGAGCAAAGAAAGTTATAAACAATTTGCTTTCTCAAGTTTCCAAAAGGAGCTTATATAGGTTCATTACCTCAAATTGCTGCTGTCAGATTACCCACGGGGGCTGAGAAGCATGGCCACAAGCAGGCATAAAAACCAGGTGAGGGGGACAGAGGTAGGAGTGCAGGATCTGCCCTCAGCAAAACCAGTGGTGTGACACCTCAGATAATGGTTTCTTTGGAGTGTATCACTAGCCAGCAGAAGCGGAGGAAAGAGGTTGGAAACAGGCAAATGACTCAGTAACACAGAAAAGGAGAAATAAAAAAGAGGGTGTGGACAGTGAAAAAACAGAAAAGTGTTTCCTTGGTCTTAATGGCATATTTTACGGAGTGTTTTACATGTGCCAAAAAGGCCAGAACCTCCTTTTCAGTGAGGTCTGTCAGAAAGTGATGACCTGGTATAACTGAGATGGATGACTGCTTTAAAACACCAGTGATGGACACAGACAGAGGCCAGGAGTCTCTGTCCTGAGCTCAGGCCACTGGATGTGTTTGGGATGAGGTGGCAGGCCAGTAGCATGGGTCAGAGAGAGGTGGCGTCTGCCCAGCCATTGCTCATTCTCCCTGAATGAGCATTGCAGTATATCTTTAAAGAGCTCTTACTAAAAAACTCAAGAGACATCACTTTTTTTCATGTCAAAAAACTGAATTTCAGTGACAGGTGTTAAAATTTGCAGATTTCAGTGTTTTTTCCCCCTTGTTAGAATAAGAAAAAAGGGAAACAGCCAATAAAAGCCCTTTGAATTTGAGCATTTGTGTTGGAATTGCACGAAATTGACTCAGTCTTTGAAACTCTTTAGGGAAACTAAACTACACAGAAAAAAATTTATTCATTCGCACATATATAACTGAGTATATTTTCATTCAGAAAGAAGGCAAAGTAACACAGGAAACCTATTTTCTGCTCAACAAGCAGTTTAATGGTCAATCTGACTGGCAATTGAACATCACTCCTTCTCTACTATGGTAAAAATGAATTGTTGAGGACTCCTCATGTGTGGAGACACGAGGCTTGACTATGTTTTAGAAGGCTGATTTATTATTTTATTATATATATTATATTAAAATACTACATAAAAACTATACTAAAAACACAGAAAGAAAAGAACGATCAGAAGGCTACTAAGAATAAAAATAGAATAGAATGCATAAAAAAATCTTGTAACTCTCAGAGTCCAATGCAGCTGCATCTGTGATTGGCTCTTAATTAGAAACAACCAACATGCACCAATCACAGAAGCGCCTGTTGCATTCCACGGCAGCAGATAGTTATTGTTTACATTTCTTTCCTGAGGCCTTCAGCTCCTCAGGAGGGGAAAAATCCTAGCAAAGGATTTTTCATAAAATATCATAGTGACAATGAATAATACCAAAGTTTAAATAACTTTTAAATAATGACTCAAAATATTCAAAATTAAAAGTTATTTTAAACTCAAAATGTGAAACACACATTTGGGTGTTTCAGAGAGAAAATACCTTGATTTCCTTATTAATATTCTCAAATTAAAGGATTTCGTTTATCAGAAACCAGAAAGAAATATTAGCAATTATTAATTATTTTTTCATTGAACTACTTTTCTCTTAGAACATCTTTTCAAACTTCTCTGAAAGAACAGGAAAAGGGGAACTAAGCTCTCTTCATTTCATTGTAAACCTAATTCTGCCAGAGGTTTGAGCATATAATTGAGTCCCCAGAGATTGTAACTGCTTGCCTGAAGCTAGGCATTTACTTAAGACCTTGTTCAAGTTGGCATGATCTGATTTCCAGGCACCTATCCCATGGTGTTTTTTGTCTGTACTCATAGGAAATGAGCACATGGTGCAGAGGACAGAATACATCATTAAAAGTTCCCCTATTATGCTAGAAGTATATACAATTGTCCGAAACACTTCCCAGTTTAGTGTCTATCTTGGGGTATTGAGATATCCCTGTATTTGTTCTGGGATAATATAGTCACAACACAATGCATTCAAGGAAGAATAAAAGGAGACAGAAAAATAATTCCTCAAATTAGTTTAATCTAATAACATTCAGTGTCAAAAGAATCTAGGTTTCCAAATATCCTGGACAAAGAGAGCTTAAGAATGTAAGAGAGTAAAGAAATTAAGAATTTAACAAAATGTTTGCGTTTCATTGAGCTTTCTGTTTACTGCGAATCTTCAAAACCAAGTCCAGAGCTATGGAAAGGATGCATAGCACTAAAGAAGTAATAACCTGATGTAGGGTACACATTCATCCACCTGCAGTTCCCAGGCATTCAGGAACAATTGAACACCGTTGCATGGAGTTTCCTGTTAGTGGGCAGAGTACACATGCAGCTTGTGTACTCTACATTCATGATGAATCAGTGTGTTAATTGATTTCTTCCTAGTCTTATTGCTGTTCTGAAATCTGTCATATGCCTATCTCTAAATTTTTTTGTCTGAAGAGTAGATATCTTTAAGAAACATAAGTTGAACATGTGTAATTTTCACTGCAAACAACTACATTAACTCATGTATGAGACTTTTTAACTCATGTAATAGACACCTGCTCTTTGCTTCTTCAGATTCCCTGATAAAAATATCCACTGTCATTCTCATTCTTACAATTATAGCATCATTAATTCACAATGTCTTTCAAAAGTTCTCTGATAAGAAAGAGTTAAGGGAAATAATACTGGGATTTGAACTGGTGAATTTATGATACATGTAAAGCAGTGCCCTCAGACTGCATGCTATGGGAAAAAATAGAAAACATTGGGAAAAGGAGAGTTTTTAAAGCTTCATGAGAATCAAATGGGAATTTGAATGCTGAATGTGTTTTCCTTGAAACTGGGCAAATAATAACAAAAGGGAGAGTGTGTTTTTTCAAGTCTCAAGTTTCTTTAAAAATCATACCATTCTGTACATATCAGGACACCAAGAATTCTGGTAGCTAAATTTTCTGAGGCAAATTAAATGTAAGGGATTCAGTAACTTCCTTTTATGGTCTTTCCCTGACCCTTTTTCATATCTAGATATTAAAGAACTTCAACCAAAAGAGACCTGACTCAGCATGGTCCAAACATATGTGTTGAAGACTTGAACATTTCCAGTTCAAAGGTCACTTTAATAGGACCAAAGAGTGTGAGAGATGATGCTTTTAAACTTGACAAGGAATGATATTTTGCAATGGGTCTGAATAAAATAATGGCATTTTCTTAGGCTTTTACAAAACCCTCTTTCTTATTTCCCATCACATTATTATCTCCTGAAGTATCTTCTTAAATCTCCAGTTTTAGGAAGTGCAGAAACATCTAATTTTTAAATTATCTTTAGCAACACTAAGTGTTTTGACCTCAAAGAGCAGATTTTTTGTCTTCCTGCTGTAAGTCTACAGAGTCCAGACAAATACTTTCTGACTTTTTTCTGACTCTAACTGCGGACAAAGTCTACAGACATCTGGGATGAGGCAAACACTTGGCCTTCACCTGCTTGTGTGGCTGTCCCGATTCCTGATTTGGTCAGAATCAGTTTAATATCCTGACAGCTGGCTGAAATTTTCATTTATTTCAGTAGCTTGGGAACTGATTACCACTGTTGTGTGACAAAGACATCTTGTCCTGGTGGGTTTTTTTTTATGCCACCATGTCAAGCATCCATTTTTAGCAACTTAATTCTAAACTTCAGTCATTTGAATGTTGTCAGCTCCTTGTACTTCCCACTAAGTAAAAAAAAAATCAATGGCCAAGTAACAAAAGAGGTGCCATAAATACATGTTCAAACAAGCTAACAAATTTAGTTATCCAATATATAGAGAGATGTTCATCAACACAAATGTTCTTGAAAACAAAATGCAATTATTGGTATATTCATGAGAGGCTGTTATTATGATATATCTTAGCACTTGTCAGCCTCCATATGTGTATTTTGGTTATTTTAAATTAATTTTTGATCACTTGAGTGCCTAACTGAGGGAGCTTTAACTTCATGCTGAATGTGTGTCTTTTGTTGTGAGAGCTCACTGTTCACAAATGCATCAGAAAAGTCTTTGAAGCTCGATGTAGAGAATGCATCCTCACCCCCATTAAACAGTATCCTTCATAAATTCAGGTTATTTGCTGACTACCTGCACGACTTCCAGCATCTTAACCCCCAACATATAATAACTGCACTTCCCTGCTAGAGCGCAGCTGCACGTTGTTTTGGATAAAGTCAGCAAGCTTCAGCAGTGCTTTGGGTGAAAGCTCTTGCAGAAAGTGAAACATTAGGTGGAAAGTGTAAGACAATCACTCATGGCAAATGAATGAAGTTCAGTCTGTTTGGTAACACTCAAAACAAGTGGAGCAATGATACCTGAAATTAAAACTGAAGAGTCACAAACACCTTTGGGAAAAAGAAAACAGCTTCAAACACAGAGGGAAAACTGGAAAACAGTGATGCAGAAAAGGCCTCTCCCTTTGATGCAGCTTATCACTTGGCCTCTAAATGAATTCCTATCACTCATGGAAACTTCCTCAAGCCCAGCCCTTCTGGTTAAGTACAAAGGAATTCTCTTGCAAGCTGCAAAGCTTTTAGAAGACTACCAGCCACAGTTGTTCTGAATGATTCTCAGCCCACCTGCCTGTTGACAATTAAGGCTAAGAGCAATAAGGTTGACACCCACACAGTCTAACTGAAATTTATAATACCCAACCATGATAAATTAGAAAGTAATTTTAATCTAGATTTTATATATATAAAATGATTGAGGAATATTTTGTTTGAATGTTACCCACCAACTCTAAGGTTTATATAAACCAGTGTGAAATCAGAAGATTTTAAAAATTTTCTTATACAAAGTGGACTTGCCTCAGAAGATTACAACTCAATTTAAAATGATATAGAAAGAAATAAGCTGTGCTAGCCAAGGGTACAGAGCCATCTCTTCTAATTGAGATCAAACATCTCAAATCTATAGCTCATCTTAGGACTGAACACACATTAAGTTTAGCCAGATGGACTGACAGTATTTTAATAAGAACATTCTGGTTTGATTTTGGTTTTAGTGGTTTTGGTTTTTTTTTTGTTTGTTTGTTTTGGTTTGGTCTTGTTTTAATAGCTCATTGCAGATTTATCATTAAAAGTAGGTGCTATGAAGTATAACAGCAGATATTTTAAAATTTTATGTCCTTGTTGTAAAGAAAAATAAAAGACAAGCAACGAAGTTTGTAAACTTGTATTCAACTGAGGAAAATTTGTGCTATCTGCAGGTATCGTCCTCCAAAGTTGGACCCAGCCCTCAAGAGTGATGCTGAAGGGCCATTTACACCAGGAAATTTTCTTTGGAAAACCAAGTGACACTAGCTTTTTATTTGTTTGCTTTGGGGTTTTTACCATTTCTCATACTTCAGAATTTAAATTTTGATAATTTGTGCATCTGTCTGGACAGTCTGACTATTGGCCTGGTATTCCTGGGAGGACACAGTTTGACCACTAGGCTTAAATTCTGTGAGAACTAGAATGTTTACTGTGGAGGAAAATGATATTACTTTAATTCACTCATTTCAGTTCAAGAGCAGGTTAAATTAGTTGAATTAATTCATATGTCACCATCTAGACCTATGAGACTGAGACCCTGCCACAGTGGATGAGATAAAAAGTTCATCTAGCTCACCAACTCATTCCTGGTAGAAGTCAGCACCAGCTGCTTGGGGAAAGAGTAGAAGACACAAGGCATGTGTAGAATAATCCTAACCTGTAATCTGCTTAAATATTCCCAGTTTTTGTCAGCAGTTTACGGATTTGTGGAGGCAAAGATTATATGCAGATCAGAAAGTTTTTTAGTCATGAATGGACCTGGTTTTCATTCATGTGACTAATCCCCTTTTACACTTTTGGTTTCCAAAATTTGCTTATGCAGGGAGTTCTACCATTAGTTCATTATTAAAAGTACTTCTCTTTTACTTCAGTTTAAATATTTTGCCTGATAATTTTAGCGGCTTCTCATAAGTACTTATGCTGGAAGGAAAGGCAAATGCTAAATCTCTGTATGATAACTACATCTCTGTATGATACTTGTTCCCTCTTTACCTCCTGCAAGAAAATGATTATTTTATAGACTTCTATTATATTTGACTTCTTTTGTCTTTTTCAAGCTAAAATCTTTGATTAATACACATTAATGAATGTTCTTTTCATATAATATCCTCTCCTTTTCTTGACTAGGTTAATTTGTTCTTTTGTAATTAACAGGAAGGATGAGAACTACATAGCAAATAAGTTACATAGGCTTACCAGGTATTTACCAGCCAGAATTATGTTTTGTTTCTGTACTGCTCCATTCCAAATAATTCCCAATGTAATTTGCCATTGCCAATTTGACTTGCACTGATCCAATTAATTTAAAAAAAAAAAAAAAAAACTCTCCAAAATATTTTATTCTGACTCCAGGGGCATGTAAACAGTGCCCCTGGAGTCAGAATAAAATACAGTGAAAAATGCAAAATTTTTCTGTAATCTCAGTATCAATAAATGTGTCTTAGATATTTCCTAAAGGTAAATTTTCTGTTAGGATATTAAATATAAAATAAGTTTATGGAATAATTTAATCGATAAACTGCAAACTAGATTTATATAAGTATTTTATTTAGAAAGAGCTAGAATTATATGCCCCAAACAGCATAAAGCATTTGGCACAAAGAGCTAATAAAATCTATCTTCTGAAATAAGTTTCCATTGGCTTCCAAGACTCTTTCACTGCTATGAAATAGCTTTTAAAATCTCTTAGTATTGCTCAATTCAATTAAATGCTATCTACATGGTGAATATATTGCTTTGATGTACTTTACATTTGTTTCAAAACAATATATTCTAAGATATAAAGTCCAATTGAGAGGATTTTACAGGGTAAGGAAGAGTTAGTTGTGTGTCATCATTATAGGACTTTGCCATATAGTTTTGTAGTTCTCCTGAAATCTGTAGTGATTCACACTCACTAAGGTGAAGTACAACAAAATACTAACATCTCCTTTACAGAAAGAAAGAGGCAATACCAGATAGAACAGGTAAGAAGGCATCATTAAACAGGCTGACCACAAGGGGACCGTGATTGGTAAGGTCCCTTCAACTTACTGATGCACATCATATTTACTATAGGTGTAGACACACTCTGTGGAAGTGAGTGCTGGGAAATCTGGTCAGTTTGGGCCTCAGCTTGTCCAAGCAAAGTTACGTCTTAATCATATTTTGCAGTTTGTGGTGGTTTAGTCTAGTATAAGTACACTGAAGAAATCCATCAGGTGTGCTACGTATGTGGGACATACATTTCACTTTTCCTGCTTGAAGTTATAAATGGTTTAACAGAGAATCCACATATCAATAGCTTCAACTTTTCCAACATTGTTGGAAAAAAAATGTTTGTAAATCAGAGATCTTTTAGGTACTAATGTGCTTATTTTTAAATCTCCATGTTTTCTTTCCTCATTACTTCACCAAGAAATTTAAGAAAACATACTTAGGAAGGAAGGAAGGAAGGAAGGAAGGAAGGAAGGGGAAATTGATTTGATGAGAAGGCAGGTGAGCAGTCCTTTTTTAGATTAGCACACTTTATCTTTTGTAACTCCAGTCCTAATGCTGCACTTTAGGACAATGAAATTTTGAGAAAATAAGATAGTCAGCAAACTTATGCATTGCCTTTTCTGGGCTGGGTAAGCTTTCCCAAAACTCTAATTAAGAAAATTTTGAAGACGTAGTATTACAGTATATTCAATCTACAGAAAACATGACAAGAGAACTCAGATTAGGAAGAAAAGTGATGAGTGGGCAGAAGATTTTTTTGAAATCTCTGGATAAAAGGAGCAATAGCTTTATAAGAAGCATGATGATTTGAGGGAGCTTGAGCTGGGGAATATAACCTTTTGAAAGAGTTAAGGCTGCATAAATTGCACCTATGTGAAAAAAACAATGTAAATTATTCTTCTTTCTCTGGTCTTTAGACACTTGGAACCAGAGATGGACTGACAAGAGTGAGAGAGCAGACAACTGCTGGGTTATGGTTGCAGGTGTAATACCTTTCCTCAAATAACTTGTAGTACCTCTGTAGCCAGTATGATATCTCAACTTGTTTTATTAGCCTCCTGTTGAAGTGATATATAAAATGCTGTGCTACAGAATTAATGCCCTAGAGTTACATTAATTGGGGGTCACTTAGGTGGGAAAGAAAAGTCAGAAAGGTGATTTATTGGATTGCCAAACTGTCTCTATTGTAATATTATTTTTGGTGCAGTGGGAACTTGGAATAATATCACTTATCACCAGTGTATAGGTAGAAAATAGAATTAGTAAATTAGTACTCCTTTGATGACAAGGATGCCCTATAGTCTTTCCCAACAATTTTTTTTTTTTTTTCTGTGAGGTCTTTTTCCCCATTCTCCTCATTCCCTCTTCTGCCCCCTTGACACGATCCATCCTAAGGACGAGATTCATGAAGGTTCTTTTCACTGATCTCAGGGTGGAAAAACCGACATGACAAGGGGGTTTTGCAGTAAAAATCAAAACAAATGTACTTTTATTGAATGACCACAGCAAAATGCTTTAGGGAGAAAGGAGATGAAGAAAATGGAAAGAATAAGGAAAAAGAGAGAGAAAGAAAAAAGGAAAGAGGTGTATAGCTACCAGACGTGGGATAACAGGGTCCTTCGAAGTCCAGTCGATGAAGCCTGTTGCATGCATGTCAGGGGAGGTCTCAAAAGCCCCTAGCTAACCCAGGGGTTTTTATTATTGAAAATTGTGAAGGGGGGGAGAACAGGCACAATAGTCCATTATCTCATCAGTGGGTGAAGGCCATTGTCTTCTTGGTCCAGTGGTCACTTGCAAACTTGCTCTGATCACCTGGCCTCCCCCACACATGCCTCCTCTCACCCTGCGGTAGGGATTTCAGTCTCAGTCTTTTAGGGAAGAAAAGGGGGCTTTTACATATAGGGGTTGCATGTCTCAGTCCTTGGTGGGAGAACCTTCTCCCATCTCAGTCCATCTGTCACAGTGGTTGATCTTTTTGTGGTGACCACTGAGAAGGTCATTCCAGAGAGAAAGTCCAGCCAAGTCAGGAGGTTGGAGAAATTCCAGGATTAGCGTTGCTAAGTAATGCAGGTGTAAAAGGGCACAGTGTCCCTTTCCTTATTCATCAAGTGCAGCGTCCCATGGGGTAGCAAACACACCTGTGGAAACATTGGCTTGGCCTGGTGGATGACAATTCAAACAGGACCAGGATCTTAAAACAGGATCCTTTTCTTCGGTGGTCTTGGCTTTTCATGATGGTCGTGAGGCAAAGAATGAGGGGAATTTCAGATATACACTCACACCCCTGAACTAAGCTATTGAGATAACAGTAAGTTTAAAATAAACACTGCCTCCAATGGAAATTTTCATTACTGTGATCAGTTTAAGTCATGACAATGCCAGGTGGGAGACAAAAAATCACTTGTGGAGTTGATTTGTTTTACTTTTTTTTTTTTGTTTTTCTGCTGTTTGCTGTTTAAATGAAAACATTGACATCCATGCAGAGACTGTGTTCTACTTGGCAAACTTGATTTAAGAACACAAGAACACATTCTACAACGTCTCACTTCCCAAGAAGCAGACAGGATCCACACTGTAAAATTAAAATGTGTTATTACTTTGTTTTCCCCTCTTACCTCCACTCTATCCCCTCCCTGTCTTACCCTCCTCTTTTCTTTTATGTCTTAATAAAGTAGTACTTAGAGACTATTTCGGCCTCTTTCAGAAAAAGTATTTTTTCCTCTAACTTTAATCATTATTTCTTCACCATTCTGTTAATTTATTTGTTCTCATTAATTTGGTAAGAAAAGTATTTGTCAAGAACAATTCTTCATGCTTGTGTATGTTTTCAGCCTTTGAACTAAAAAAGGCAGTAATTTTTAAAGATGACTCTGCAAAAACTATGTAGACCATAGGTCCAGCAAAACTCTGCTTCTTTTATGAGCCACTGTTGCATGCCAGTGGTTAGTGAAACATCTTTCTTCTTAGGAGGTCTCTGATTACAGCATTGATCCTTAGCTTAAATTAATGTTTCAGAGGAAATAAGCACAAGCAATGTTTGCCCTTATGGAAAACACCCTGAGGAAGCTAGGGAATGAATATTAACAAGAAAGTTACAGCTCCTGATTGTTGAATTTCAGCTCTGGTATTTAATGAATAGTCATCTCAATATTGAATTTGAAGGGATAGCAGAATTTTATAGCATGCATTCAACATGAAGGCTCCTGATTTTGTCAGCTAGCAAGAAACATAATGAGATATTTTACTGGGGATATGCTGTCTGAACTGCAATTGGACAGAACTTACCTGCTTAGGGTGTGGCACTTCTTCTTTTGAGAGAACAGAAGAGAATAGAATGCATTTATGTAAAGAAAATAATATATATGCTTATGTATAAACCAAGTAGCAATTATTATAATTTTTTTCCAGGTTATTTTGTAAAACTGATGTGGTTATTTTATGTGAAATTGGAAAAAGGAAGAAAATTGTGCAGTTCTTGTGGTTTTGGTGCAAACTGTGCAAACTGTTGTTTGGTTGGTTGTTTTTTTTTATGTTGTTGTGGTTTTTTGTGGGCTTTTTTGCATTTTTTTTTTCTTCTTGTCCACGATTGTGCATAAACAGAAATATATCATTCCTGTGGAATTTTCTTGCATGCTTTGTACAGAAGAGAAATTTTTTTTCTTTTTTTTTTTTTTTGCAGCTTCACTGAATCATTGTGATTTTTTTCCCTCAGAAAGGTAAGGAATCTTCATAATTTAAATATATTTCAAAAGAAAATGCACAACGAGAACAAATTAATTTGATCTGAATGTCAGGACATCTGCAAGCCGCATCCTTAAACAGAACATGTGCTCATCAACAGTGCACACAAGTAATTAAACTCAACCCTAATTTTCTTAAATGTAATTGAATTTCATGGTGTGTGGAGTATTGTTAAGTTACCTACCAGGGGTTTCAATAAGCTTTGGCAGCATTAAAGACAGCATGTTTATACCATCACAGTGAGAATTTTAAAAAGTCACTGATTCCCTAAATGTTAAAACATATAACAAGCTGCTTTTTCATTTCTTTTGAACAGTCAATTCACATCTCTGCTCAAATCCCCTTGATGCAGCTATGGCTTTTCAGTATCTTCTGTTTGCTAAAGGGGAAAAAAGTGATAATTTTGCTTCTGCAGAGTGGCATTCTGCTTGCAACTGCCCTCAGCAGCAGGTAAGAATTCCTTATGAATTTATGTGTCCTTTGTCCTGGTGAGTCTTTGGATTTGTCACCGTTCTTCAAGAGCCACTGAAAAGTGGACCAGCTTGTGGCTTAGATTGTATCATTGAACTCTTTGAGTTGAAAAAACATTCAAGGGTGTATTTTTTCTTTTGCTTTTACAACAGCTTCATGGCTGGAAGGCTTACAAATGCTGTGAGATGAAATACACATTATTTGGAGTACATTTATTTGTTATGATGTATTCAAGATGCTGTATTTTTCATAGTCTTTTAATTTCCATTTCCCCCACCCTCCCCACCATAGTAAACTATGATAGTTCTACTTCAGAAGTAAAGTCCCATCTTCTTTTCAGATCTGTCTGGAAAAATAGTTTTTGTCCTAGATATGAGAAGAGAGAATCATGAGTTTCACTGCAATTTTTAGGCAACTTATGAGTGGATGTGATTTTAACATCACAGCACCTACAAGGCCAAAAGTAACAGAAAGTGAAATATGGCAGTAGAACTAATATGCCAAACCTCGTGCCCAATTTATTAATAATTCTCAGGCTTATTTATGTCCAAGTACAACTATACTACAGATCAGATTAATCTGATGATCAAATGGAAATACTAAGGTGGAGGGGAAACCCATGCTAAAAATTGAGACTATAAATGGCAAATATATCAATATTAGCAATATTTGAAATGATAGATAACTCTCCCACCCACGACAACTCAAAAAAGCTGAAAAGAGGAGCTTAAAACTTTGTCCCAGTCTAAGAGTTTTGATATCATTGGCATAAGTGAAACTTGGTGGGATGTGTCCTGTGACTGGAGGGCCATGTTGGATGGTTACAGGCTCTTCAGGAGGGATAAGCAGAGCAGAAAAGGCAGGGGTGTGTTGCAATGATAATGCAGGAAGGGCTGAAGCATATAGAGTTTACAATTGTTAATGACATGGCTGAGAGCCTCTGGTAATGATTATGGGACAAACAAATAATATGGATGGGATGTCATTGTGGGAGTCTAATGTAGACCACCTAGCCAGGACAATGATGCCATGGAATTATTCTAAATCAACTGTCCTTGTCTTTATGAGGGGTTTCCACTTGCTGGAAATTGACTTTGTGTATCACATCTGACATGAACAGATACAGAAGAGTTCTAAAACACCTGGATGACAACTTCATGGTACAGGCACTCAGAGACCTGTCTAGAAAACATATACAGCTTGATTTGCTGCTTGTCAGCAGAGGAGGTCATGTGAGTGAAATGGAGATTGGTGGCATCTTAGCCACAGCAACCACAAAGTGACTGAGTTTAAAATCTCTGTTGACAGGAGGAAAAGTGCCAGGAAAATTTCAACTCTGGGCATAAGGAAAGCAGACTCCAAACTGCGTAGTGAAGCAGTGAGCAAGGTTCCCTGGAATAATGTTTTTGAAGGTGGTGAAATCCATCAGTGCTGGCCACTTTTTAAATACCACCCCCCTACAGGCCATCCCAGAATGTCAGAAGTCAAGCAGACAAGCAGAAGGCTGGCTTGGCTGAACAGAGACCTTCTCTTGCAAATAGGGCAAAAAAGGAAGGTATATGCTCAGTAGAAGTAAGGACAGGTGATGTGGGAGGAATACAGAGATGCTGCTTGCCACAGGGAGAAAATTCACATGGCCAAAACTCCACTGGAGATGAAGCTGGCCAGAACTGCAGGATGGAACAAAAAGAGGGGGTTTTAAATACATTAATGGCAAAAGGCAGTACAGAAATTGCATCTCCCAAGATGAGGATGGCCATCCCACAAACAGGGATGTAGAGAAGATGGAGATGTTCAATTCTTTCTTTGCCTATGTCTCCAGCACTAAGGGGTTGTCAGTGCCCTGAGTTAGAGGACTGTGGCTGTGAGAGTGAGAGAATACCAGTTGACTCTGAAGTTGCGAGAGATCTGCTGCTCCATCTTGTTCCCTATAATTCTATGGGTCCTGATATGATTAATCCCAGAATACTTAAAGACCTGGCTGGCACCACTGCAAGGCACCTCTTAACAATTTTTGAGTAGTCTGGGACATCTGAGAAGGTCCCAGTTACTGGGAACTGGCTAACAGTGTCCCAGTTTTCAAAAAGGAGAAGGAGGATGACCTCGTAAACTACAGGCCTGTAAGTCTCAGTTCCTGCCTGATAAGGTTATTTAGTAGATCATTCTGGTGGGTATTGAAAAACACCTGAAAGGCAACACAGTCATTGCTCATAGCCAGCATGATTTCATGAGAGGAAAGTCCTGCTTATTGAACCCAATTTCCTTTTGGAAATTTGCTTTTTGGAAAGCCAGTTGATACATTTTTTTTGGATTTTAGTAAAGCTTTCAATAGTGTATCTCACAGGACAGAATGCCCGGCACACAGCTGGATAAGCACATCATGGATAGGTGATGGGTCAGACACAAAGGGTTATAGTTAGTGCGGTGACATCAGACTGGCAACTTGTCACTAGTGGTGTTCCACATGACTCCATCCTCTGCCCTGTGCTCTTCAAAACCTTCATAAATTACTTGGATGCAGAACAGGAAGGGATACTAAGCAAGTTAGCAGAAGATACTAAAGCTTCAGTATTAAATGACATTTTTGTTTGAAGTGGTAGCATTTTATGTAGCATAAAGGATTTATATTTAAGGTAGAAAGGCAAATTAGTATATTAATATAAAATGGTGAACTGGAAAGTGTTGAATGTTTTTTAAAAGAGAGAATAAGAGTATGCAATCTGTAAAGTAAAAGTCCAATGCAGTATTTTTTAGTGAAAGACTGCGTGGTTTTACTAAAATGGCTACAAATCATTAATAAAATAATAGAGAGTAAGATGCCTTAGCTTCTAAATTAAATGTTTAATGGAAGTCTCCTGAAGATTGCAGGCTATACACTAAGAGATACCCAGTTTCCTATATGCTTCCTCAGCCATGCATATAAATTACATCATCTGAGTGTAACTCAGTAAGGTAAGAAACTCTTCCACCTCCATGAAACAAAAGAGCAGCAAGAAACAGCTCATCATCCAGAAACACAAATCTTTTATCTCGTGTATTAGAATAACTTGATCTTCCTCAGTGACTTCCATAATTCTTAATGCTCCAACTGCCCAATTCACAACTTTGTTCTCCTTTTCAGTTTTAAACCCCCAAAAAAAACAAGTTAAATCAACAGGGCAGAAACCTACTAAAACATTTCTCCTGCAATATTTATAATTCTTTTCTGTTTGTGAAGAGAGCTCAGTGCTAGCCTGGGGAATCTGTTGTCAGCCTGCTGTGTCTGTTTGGTGTGCATTAGCCACAGAAGCTCTGCCCATTTTTTACTGAAAACTGTTAATCTCTGGATGCCACAGTCATGATAACTGAAGTAAGGTCAGGAAGCAAATGTCAGAGGCTTTATTCTGTATAGCAGCATCTGACAAAGAAGTTTATTGTTATTGTTGAAAAAAATTTAATGTGTTTTTTAAAAATATCTATTCTATTTAGATACACCGGTCTTCATCACTTCTTGCCATATCAGAGTGCAGCTGACAGAATACCAGTGGTTTATACAGGCTGTGCAGAGAAGCAGAAAGATCCAAGATAATGCTTGTAGCAGCATTTGACTAACTACAAACAAAATATGCTCTCCCATAATAATGAATCAACAAATATTCTTCAGAAATCTCAAAATAGCCTGAGACTTCACAAATAATGGAAATATTTTCCTTTGTTTGTTTTGTAGATTTTCCTGGATGATAGGATTCTTTATGTCTTTGGAAGCTACTATAATAAATTATAAAAGTATCCAATGTAAATATTTACATATTTGCTGTTTGCAGAAAATACATAATTTATTGTAATTGGGATTGAGTTTAGGACTACCAGGACAAATAAGAATAGCAGTCTTCATTCTATAAGATAAAAACAAACTCCTATACTTCAAAGCTGTAGAGAAATATCTTGTGTGACTCAGAAATAAAAAATATTATATTCCTTTCCTTGAGCAGAGTTAATACCAGGCTGCGTATGACCTGATTGTGCAAGTTTGCATATGGTGGGAAGTGCTACATATGAAATTTCCATAATTTTGCCATGGAGGGTGGTCTTTGATGTACTATTGGTACCAGGTTCAGAAGTAGTGATGTGACAAAATACATTTTCCTCCATTATTAACTTTGCAGCTTTCCTCTGTCCTGGGCTAATAGGTCTTTTTTCAATATATGCTCCTTCTGAGACAGAAACAGGAACTGGACAAAACATGAACTATTAGGCATGACGAAAACAATTTTTTTCATAAAATAGACCTGTCCAGCATGTGATTATGTCTTGTAAAGTATACACTAAGGCTTCTATAACGGATTTTTTTTTCTTGAACTCCACTGTTAGAGCTTGTTCTCCCTGTTGCTGCATGTGCTCCAGATGTTAACATTGCCAGAGGTTGCTATGGAAATCAATGCCAGAGGTTGCAGGGCTGGTGAGAATGTGCTGGGTAAATCACTTAATGGAACATGACTTTGTCAGACATCTATTATCTTTCATTTATGGTAGATTAATTTTCTCTCTTACTTTTCTGGGCTGCTACCACTTACTGCTTAATAGCCCTGGTACAAGTATTTTTTAATGTATTGTGGCTTTATTGCAAACCTTTATCCCTCTATTATTCAGATGCTTTTAACCCAGGTTTAAAATAAGTGGACATTACAAGGAATGGACTCCCATCTTACAAGACTCCGTGAACTTTGTGTGAGCTAAATTTTCTCAGGGAAATCTGCTGGGAGAAATACAGGTACTCCAGAAAAATAGGTAATTAGTGTGTGGTGTTTATAGCTTGTAAACTAAGTTAGGCTGTTATACTGATACATTAATATAGACATTAAATTTAAATTTCCATTTGCCCTTCAGTTCTATATATAGTACAAAAAAAGAAGGCTAAAAGTTAGTGATAATAGTGTATGGTAACAAGGAAAAAGAAGCATTGGCTTTTAAGTTCAATCTACAAACTTGTGGTATTTGAAGGTGCATCCTGTTTACTGCAAAACGGAAAGGACTTAACTGGAAAAAGGAACAAACATGAGCAATTTTAAAAACATTTATTTTTACGAGAAGAACTAATCTTTTTTTTTTTTCTTTAGCAGAAGCTAGAAAGACATCCTTAGATGCATGAGAGATCTGAGAATTGTTCTTAAGAACCAGTAGTTTTTCTTTTTACTCTTCTTCCATCTTTCTTCTTCCATCTTCAAGGCCATGTTCTCTGTAGGGAAAAGTGTTGGAGTGACACTAAAATAAGCTCTTCTGATGTTATTCACAGCTAAGAAGCTGACTGCTATTAATCTTTGACTTCAAAACAAGAAACAACTATATCTGCTGTCACCTAGGAAGTACAAAAGCATCACATTAGCTGTAGTGCAGACTAGTCAACCATTATGATGTCTGGAATAAAAACTTATATTTTTTTAAATTTATATTATCATTAAAATCCAGTATTTCTTATATACCAACTCTGCATAAATCAAACAATATATTGAATAACTATTCTCATTAATCTCTCTCCCTCTCCCTACTTCTTCTCAAAATACATTGTAAGCCTGATGTAAAAATCCAGTTAAAACCTTGCCAAGTGCCTTATTCTGTTTGGATATTCCAAAGTTGCCAAATGCTTTATTTTATGTGGATGTTCTAAAGTTTGCAAGTAAAATTTATTTTTCATTAAACCTCCTGAGAACTCTGTGTTTTCTCCCACACACCCCCCACAGCATGTGCAGCCAGATTCCCCTGAATCCACTGGGTGGGATGGGACCAACCAAATCTCCAACTGGAAAATAAGTCAGACCAACCAGACCAGAAATAGCTGTCCCTAGCTGACTCTCAAGATGAGAACCAGAAGACCAACTACCTCAAGTGGTGGCCTTTCATGCAACCTGGGTAAAAAATCAGGAGGAATTGGAGCTCCATTCCCAGTCAAAATTATAATATTGTAGGAATAACTGAAACATGGTGGGACAACTCACATGACTGGTAGATCATGGTGGATGGCTCTAGGTTGCTTCATAAAGAGAGACAGGGAAGAAGAAGATGAGGAGGAGTCAAAGTCATGCTCCGTGTTAAGGAGAACCTTAAATGTATAGAAGGAGCTGCAGCAATTGTAAAACCCCTATTAGATGTCTCTGTAAGAGGGAGACCTTACAGTGGGCGTCTGCTTCCAAACAAAGATAAGCCCAAGAAAGTAATAATTGCGTCACTTAAGCAAATTTCAGGTCAACAGAACCTGGTTCTTGTGGTGACTTCAACTACCCAGAAAAATCACGTCACCCTGGAATGCTCCTGGATGTGTAGAGTGCTGCTTCCTCATACACACTAGATATGCCAACAGGAAAGGAGTTGCCACTGGACTTCCTACTCCCAAACTAAGAAAACTTGCTTTGTACTAATTCGATTCAAGATGGCCTTGGCTGCACTGATCTCTGTGTTGTGGAGTTTGGGATCCTGATGAGCACGCTGAAGGAGAGAACCAAGACAAAGATTACAGATTTTAGAAAAGCAAGATCCAGCTTGTTCAGAGCTCGGCTGAGAGGGATTCTGTGGTAAACTCCCATACACTGTAAAGCAGCTAGAGAGTGCTGAGAGTTTTTGAAGAACACTTCGGGGAGCAAAAAGCTGTGGGACATCTTTAGAAGAATTGGAGCAAGAGATCCCAACTGTGAGCTTCTGAGTCTGCTAAAACCCAAAAGAGAAGGACACCAGAGATGGGAGAGCAGACAAATCCAGGTTGATGTGAATACAGCAGCTTCCATGAAGAGCTGGTGTGTGAACTATTATAAAATAATTCTTCTCTAGCACATAAGTTAGGTGAAAATAATCAAGGAACAATATTTTATCAAGATGATGCATTTTGGCTCTGGAAATAAAATACTTAATATTTTCAATGAAACTCAATTATCTGAAGTAAACTTTACAAAATTTTATGAAGTACTCATAAACATAAATGGAATTAAATACTTTGCCCCACATTTATACTTAAGACATATCTCAAAAATAATTCAGCATTTCTGCGCTGAAATAGTCTGAGACTAACCTGATAAAGCAGGAAGTATTCAAATACCTACTTCTTCCCTATCTTGTATTTTAAAAAACAAACCACAAGAAGAACCTTTTGTTGGTTCACTACTTGACTTACCAGTCTTCTACTTTTCTTGGGTGTGTTTATTCTGATGCCAAAGAGAAAGGAAAACAGAGACCTTTGATTTAACATATGAGTGTCAGTAGATGCTTCTTTCATCAGAAACATTGCCAATCAGGATCTTGATTGTTAATTCAGTCCAAGAAAACAAGAAAAAAACCCCAACATTATTAGAATCTAACAGGTTACAATAGAAATATAAAGCAAAAGAAACAGATGAGTTCTGGTAGTATGATAAAGTGAAAAGTTAGGTAAGTAGTGGTCCGATGGCTGGGCTGCTTATCTTGGCTGTCTGTGGGAGTAGGCATTGGTGCTCTGTTTGCCTGTAGACTTAACACAAAGGTGAGTTTTTGTGGTAAAACTGGAAGGAATCACTGAAGTACATGTAATGATAACCCTCAAGCATATGTCAAAAATTCAAAATGGAGGATGAAATTTAATTATAGTTATTTTGTTGGGGAAGATGTCAACTTCAAAATTTTTCCTAAAGAAAAAGCAAAAGATTAGCTGTTAGCAAAGATATATTTTTAACAGAGTTGTGCAACAAGAAATATAAGTGAAAGAGGCAATGATGATGAAAAATTAAGCCTGTGGAGGTTCATCTACTGCAGCAGCTGTCAGTCTTCTTTCTGAGGACTTCATTGAGTGGTGTTGTCCCACATTCCTCCAAAACCTTAGTCATTCTGCTGAGACATGCGGTTTTGATTAAACAGACACACTTCCTGCTGATGGTTGGAAGATTTTATATTCTGTATGAAAACCACACATTTTCATGAGCCTGTCAGATGTAGTCACAATGAAGCTTGTTGGTTCTTGTTTTATAAGAGTATCTGGAGCAGTTTTTGGGAATACAGAACTCCAAAGATTGTCTTTTTTTCTTTTCAATATAAATTAAAACACGTATGATTGCTTAGTTTCAAGACAAAGCTAAGTCACAAAATTGTTTCTGGCTCTGTTCTACCTCAAAACTTGAAAGTGTTGCTTTTCTGATGTTTCTGATCCAATTGTTTTTCCAGTGTTTTGGTACAATTGCATTTCCATATCCTATCATGTGAAAGTGAATTCAAACAACAAAAAGTAATCTAATAGACTGGTCAATGAGATTTTAGCATTGTTTTTCTATCTATCATGATATATTTGTGCTTAAATTAGCAGTTGAACATGAGTTCCTTCAAGAAAAGATTTCTGGGTTTATGTAAAGAAGTGCTTTCCAACTAGAAAATTCTGGTTTATGTTTTGACAGCCGTAACTGGCTTTTTGAAGACTTGGCAAATGGGAAAATGAGAAATCTAGAGGAAAAAAATTGAAGGTACATGTCTTTGATTACTTTTTTTGGTAGCAAACCTTAGACTCAAGCACTTCATGCATCAACTATGGGTTCTTGTTTACTCACTGAGCTCATCTTAAGCATTTGCAGCTCATCCTTATTGCATGCCTATGCATATTTTCTTTCAGCTAAAATTGGGAATAGTTTTGGGTTTTCCACCAAATGTTTGGAGTTGGCATGCTGTCTGGTTTTGTATGTAAAAGATTTCTCTTCCCTTAGGACAGGATTTTCCTTGAACAAATGTCAGGCTGAAATACAAGAATTCTGCGGCAGGAGTTTCAGTTTCCCCCTTTCCCTACCAGAAACCCTGAGTGAAAGCCATGAAAGCATAGAACAGCATTATTATTAATTTTTCATTTTAAGAGAGAGAACAGGTATTTAATTATTCTTCTATTTTTGTAAAGCTCAGGAATTAAATTACATCCCTGCATTATAAGCCCTACAAGATGAAACTCTCTATAATAGGAAATATGCTTTTCTCAGGGATTTTTTCCTAGCATGGATTATAGAACACATATATAGAATAGAACACTTATAGCTTCTATAAGGCAGAATACTTCAGTGTTGCTAAGCCAAAAGCAAATATTCAGTCATCAGAAAGCCTGAATGAGTGTTTTCCATCCTACCTTCTCCTATTAAAGTTATCCACTTCTGACCAGCTTTCATGATGGCAGAATATTCTTTATTTCTCTGTTTTGTGAGTAGCCTCTCTTCTGCAGGCTATCTCAAAAATAAAACAGTGTGTCATAGTGTTTACTAGAAAGGAGAAGAAAATGCCTTTTGAATATTTCCATACATTCTTTGCAAAAAATCACTGTAAGAACATAATTACATCTAGTATTCTCAATACTGCTTTAGTATATGCATCTAGTTTGCTTTTTTAAACTATTCTTTCTCTGGTCTCTTCTTTCTCTTCAATTAATTTCTGGAATTCCAGGATAAAGACAAGCTTTCTTTTCTACCAAAATCAAATCAATAATTTTTACAAATTGTATCAGCAACAGGAATTTATAGTATAAATTTTGGTATCTTGATATTCAAATTTTCCTTGTGGATGTGGGGTTTTGTGTTTTTGGTTTTTTTGGTTGTTTGTTTGGTTTCTTGTTTTTGCTTTCACATTACTTTTACTTTTTTGATTTAATATATGTGTCAATAGTTGCAAATGAAACACGGTTTCTGTTTTCAGAGACTAGTTTAAAGAGAATTCATTAAGTACTCTATGAAATTTGCCACTTTCTGAAAATTGCTGCTAATTGGAAACAGAAATATAAAGAGAGTACTGTAATCCTTTTAGTCTCCGTGTCAGTCTGAGGAATAAACCCTTGAGACACAGAAATACTCTTATATAGCGTACTAAGTTATTTTTTATTATTTCTTAAGTAGGCTATCAAGGAATAAAATAAAGCTTAATATTGCAGTTTTCTACCTTGTTTTATACCACTAAAAGAACACATTTTCTTCTGCTTGAAAAATATATCCATGGATTTTTATACAGTTGACATACACTTGTAAGGACATAAAAGGAATGAGTATTCTCTTCAGGTAGAGGAGCTCCAGAAAAGCCAAATATAACTCCATAACAGCATACAGACAATCAAGGGGATGGGAAAATTCACTTAATAGAAAACACTGAAGTAGCTACATATGAATGAGGGCTTGGCTGAGGAATTGCTACCAGCGAAGGTCAGGACCAGAAACATCTGAGGAACATAAACACTGTGTGTGGAGGAGAGTTCCATAGTGCAAACCGCAAAGCTTTTTCTTTCCCAAAATCGTAACTGAGACCAATGCAATAACATTGAGAGAGTATCATGGAAGGGCTCAACAGTAAACAATGAGAGACTGCAAAATAATCTCTCTCAAAAAAAACCCCTGAAGTTCATTGTGCACTATATACAAATAGTAGAATTAAAAAAAAAAAAATTAAGGTAGTGCTGTGGGGGAATAATCCTATATGTGATAGAGGTTCAGAAACAGAAAAAGATCCAAGGACATGAACTCAAATACAACAAGTTCCAGCTCAACATGTGGAACAAATTTTTACATTGATGGTGGCAGAACACTGCAACAGGCTGCCCAGAGAGCTCATGGAGTGTTCCTCCCTGGAGACATTCCACACACAGATGAATGAGTTCCTGTGTAATCTCTCCAGGTGACCCTCCCTTGGCAGGGGAGTTGGATTGGATGATCTCCAGAGGTCCCTTCAATCCTAAAACTTCTGTGAATGTGTGGATGTTCCTTTGGTCAGTTTGGGTCACCTGTCCTGGCTGTGTCTCCTCACAACCCCCAGCCTTCTCATCAGTGTGGCCATACAGAAAGCAGAAAAGGCCTGGACTCTGTGTAAGCCCTGTTCAGCAATAACAAAATCATCTTTATATTATCAACCCTGTATTCATCACAAATCCAAAACACAGCCCTGTACCAGCCACTGTGAAAAAAAATTAGCTCTACCCCACCTAAAACCAGCATACAACGTCCATTTAAAATGCTATATATGAAAGCACAGTCTTACACCTATACGTGTAAGAGCACGTAAAAATCAAAATAAAAGTGAATTGATCCTATTTACTGGAACAACAACTTTAACATGCTTTTGAATATTTTACTGTACATAATATTTTTTTTTCCAAGCACACATAGCTTCTTCTGATGTTTTCTGGTGTTTTAATCTGTGACGTCAGAGTATGAAACATTGTGAGCTCTGTGCTTTATGTATCAGAAATATCTATTTATTAGTGGTGTGGGAAGGGGGAGGTTTGTAAAATGGAATGTAGATTGTCTAATACTGTTTTTTTTCCCCCACCATTTGAATCTAAATATATATACCAGTATTTGGGGGTACATAGAAATGCTGGTGAATAAATTATTTGAAATTTGTAAATATTTCCTGAGATTATCAACTGCAGGGCTGTTATCTGTAATTTGCAGATGGTACCTTTTGCTCAGCCTGGAGTAATTCAATTTAATTAACACTGTGCACACTAATAAATTGATTTTGTATTGCCATACGTAGACTGTATAAAGACTGCTATGAATTTATTCTGGAATTTATTCTGGAAATTTCAAACTATAAGAAATGTTTGCAGACACATTTTATTGCACCATGGAAAGGAAATCATTGTGTTTCCACGCTGCACAGATCCCAGTTCCCATTTACTCTGGATGAGTTTACTCGTGCTGACCATACACAGCTGTTGTAGCTCCTGAAGGGCATTTTGGGATTGATTAACCATCTGCTGATTCTCACTGTAACAGCTCAGTGACAACAGCACGAAGGAATTTACTTTAGATAATCTGCAAAGATGTGGACAGTACAAATAGTCCTTTTCCAGCAGTTGCTCTGATTGTTATTCTGGCTACTGCCATTGTGTAATAGGATTTGGATTCAATCTGAATTTTGGAAGCTTATCTATATTGGGTCTGTGTAGGGCATCTAATTTGAAGGTTTAAAAAAATACGCTTGATTTTCTTAAGTGTTAGAGTTTGTTACTTCTTTATACAACATTATCAACACAATAATTGATTAAAATGTATTGCATATTAATACAAGAAAAAAAACTATATTTGGAATTTACTAGGATATTTCTAAAGTTAAGCTTTCATAATTTCACAGGGTGAACAAGTCTAAAAATGCAAGGAGATCCTTTTAACTGAAGCAGAGTTAAAGTGCTAATCTGGAAGAAAAGGGGGGAAAATCCCCCAGACAATCCAAAGATAGCTGTTGTGTTACCATGTAACTGGAAACTTGATAGTTCTCATGATTGTTATTCCAAATATGATAAATATTCATGCTAAATGAGAGCTGGACATATGGTGAAAAGTTTCCCTTGCTGAGCGCAAAATAGCTGGCCAAAATCTGCAATGTTTTATAAAGCTAGAAATATGTTCATTTTGGCAAATGTGTTTTGACTACTTTACCCCTCTCTGTTTTAAAAGCACAGTATTTTGACAGGAATCATGCAGATGAACTAGTATTTTAAATACACTTTATTCTTTCCAATGCATAGATTGCAGTATTTCAGAATCATAAAAAAATTATGATACAGAAATACCCTGAATGACATGCACTGGGGAAAAGTTAGTGATGATTGAAAACTATACACTAGGTATGTTGCATATAACAACATTGTTGCTAACATCTTTTTCTAAAACAAACAATTTATAATTTCAAATGAACTGAGAAAAATAATACTACTTTAAGTTCTGTGATTTATTATGGAAAAAAGATTATTTAGACAGCCATGTAGAGTTTGGGTAAAATCATGGCGTAGTAGGATTTAAAAATAAATGTTCACCAAACTCTCAGGTCATAGATGCAATAATTGAAACCTCTTGTCTTTAGTGCCGTTAATGGCATTCTTAACACCAGTCACTTTCATTCCCACAAAGGCAAAACTGATAATAGAGAAAAAAGAAACTATCTTCTAATATTCTTAGGGCTTTTCTATTCCTGTGCCTTCTGGTTTATTGTATGTATCTACAAACATACAGGTCAAATATCTCAGTATGTCTTGTGAACTGGAGCAGCATAGCTCCATTTTATTGAGCTGGTGCTTGAAGTGGATGGAGTAAGCAGGCATTAAGAAAACTACTCTCCTGTAGCTGGGTTTCTGCCAGGGAAATGGCAGAATATGTCACAGTGCAACCTAGCCCAAAATGTGATTATATCTTATGATAAACTACCTTAATTTTTTTTTTTTAAATTCTTTGGAAAAGAGCAATATCAATAATGGGTCCACCAATTTAACAAGGTCCAACCTTGTTACTCTTGTAGAGTCAGGGAGAGACACTACTTCCTGATTTGTTTCATGTCTACATTTACAAGTTATTACCAAATCATCTCTTGTATGACTTACTCTCATAGAGACAGTGCGGATTTCCTAAAAAAATAATAGCATTTTCAAATTTTGGGGTTTTTTCTATATCATAATTTAAAACCATATTTTTTTACTTTTAACAAGTTCCATTTCCAAATTTGCATCTCATTTTCCTAGGTACTTTATCCAAAACTAAATTCTCTGGCTAGATACTCAAACTGTAGTGAGTTTGATTGCGCCATCACAAGTGCTGGCCTTCTTGATTTAAACTCTAGTGAGGGCTAGTTGTAAAAAACTTTTTTTTTTTTCTCATTTGTGTTTATATGAGCAAAATATCCCAGCTGCTTCAGTAAGACTCCATGTAGTTGCATAGTCATCCAAACAGTTTATAGGACATTAAAAATAATTGCAATCACACAATCTAAACTTTCATGACACTGTCAAAGATGAGATATTATGAAGGATAAATATACCTGTGCATTGGAATCTTAGAATCACAGAATATCTTAAATTAGAAGGGATCCATAAGGATCCAACTTCTTTTTCCTCACAGTACTCTCTAAAGCTAAACCATATGACTAAAAGCATTGTCCAGGTGCTTCTTGAGACCTGGCAGGAATGGCACCCTGACTACTTCTCCAGGGAGACTGTTCTGTAACCAACCATAGTCTCAGTGGAGAACTTTTCCTAATGTCCAGTCTGAAGTTCCTTTGATGCAGCTTCTTTTGATTTGCTTGTGTTCTATTGCTTGTCACTGGAGAGTGTAAATTCGTGTCTGGCCCTCCACTGCCATCATTGGGAAAGTTGTAGACTACATGAAGATGCCCCTCAGCCTCTTCTTTTCCAAGCTGAACAAAGCAAGTGACATCAGCTGCCCCCTGCAAGCCTTGCCCTTGAGGCTTTCCATCACTTTGGACACCTTTCTTTGGATGCTCCCTAACAGCTTTGTACCCTTTTTCTATTGTGACCCAAAACTGCACACAGGGCTTGAGGTAAATCCTCATCTACCCCAGCAGCTCCCTTGTCTGGCTGGTGATGCTGTGCCTGCTGCCCCCCAGGACAAGCTTGGTCCTCCTGGCTGCCAGGGCACTGCTGGCTCTTGTTCAGCTTGCCATCAACCAGGATCCCCTCTTCCCTTTCCATGACCCTTCTTTCTAACATCTCATTCCCCCATGTGCCCATACATACAGGGTTGCACAATCCCAGCTGCAAAATACAGAACTTGCTCTTGTTAAATTTCATATGGTTGATGACTGCTCATCTCTCCAGTCTGCCCAGTTCTCTCTGAAGGACCTCTCTCTACCTTTGAGATGAGCCATTATCCTCAACAATGAGTGATTTCAGTTTGTTAGTAGTGTCTTTAATGATCTTTTTTGTTCTCTATCATCTAATTGTTCTCACAGAAGTAATGTCTTCTGCATTTTACATCTCTCAGATATACTGCATCCCAGTTTTAATCTGTAGAATGTTCCATATCTGTTTTGGGAGAGGAAGGGTGAAGTTTTGTGGAACATGACAATATTTTTGCCATTTGAATGATGGCAGCCTATTAAGATATTTTGTGCTTCCTACTGTTCTCCTGCATTTCCTTGTGGGAAATGATGAGTTTTTAGTCTAAGATTCGGTTTTCATGTATAAATATGTTTGCAGCCATGAGATTTTGATGTAGTGAACATTTAAAATAAAGCAGCCTCAGATTCTCCAGCAAGCTGAGAAAGAACCAAGATGCTGTTATATTTGATTTCTTTCTCTTCTCTCTTCTGACTGGTGCAAATATTATAAATGATAGAGAAATTTTAATAATTGCAAAGTCTGTAAGTGATATGTAATACACTTACATTTTTATAACCGCTCTCACTTTTTACTCTATATTTTAAACAAAAGGGTCTGTATTGATTTTTGTTGTGCTTGTTGAAGGCATAAATGATTTTCAAAGTTGCAATGGTAGTAATGGAAAAGGGTTACATTCACTGAAGAAAGACTATTACTACTACAGTTTGGAGCTTTTGCTGAAAGGAGATTTTGCTACTGAAATTAGACATGACAAATTCTCAGAGATTAATGGTATTGCTTCAAAACATAAATGACTAGTTCAGAAGGAGCCAAGCAACTCTGATAAGCTTCAATTTTTCTCAGTGATGGAGAGTGAAATACACGTCTTGCCTGGCTTTTGTTAAGCTGTGTTAGTGTAAAACTGTGTCAAAAAGATAGTACAGCATAGAAGACTTACATTCTTTCTTCTAAAATGTACTGAGAATTGATTTAATTTGGCATTCTCTGAAAACAGTGGGAATTTTTCAATAGGAACAGGGTTAGTTTTACATGAAATAACTTTGAAAAACCCCACAGTTGCTTTTATCCTGCTTTAAGTGTTTCTGTACTTTAGAAGGAATGTGAGATATCAAAACACAGTATTTTTATCTTGGTATACAAAAAAGCGTTTTGTACATTAATGCTGTAGTGATATCAATTCTTCCTGATTTTCTCCTACTCTACATGAAAAATAGTTGTATTAGAATAAATACTTTTTAAATTGGCCTTTAAGGAAGAAATTTATAATACATTTGCTGTTCCATGACATGTATCTATTTCAGCAAAAAGCCTGAGAGTGACCTGAGAATTCAGTCACAAGAAAGAACACATAGTCAGCTTAGTATTTGTAAATAGTGAAACCTGGTGTCCAGGTCACACTTACACTTGCTTACAGTGTGATAATTTCTTCCAAAATATGCGTAAACCATTCTGACTATCCACTGTCACTTGTTTTTCTCTCTTCCTGTTCTTTTATTGCTCCAAAGCTAATCCTCTTTTCTAAGTTTTCTAAATTCTCTTTCAATTCGTATTTTCATTTCGATTTCCTTCAGTGTTAGGCAACGTTGTTAACTTTTTTTTGTATGTGTTGCCAGTATGCCACTGGTTTCTTCACCATACTCCTGACCACTTTCCAGTACAAATCGACCAGCAGCCGGATGCCCCTGGAGTCAGTGTGTCTGTCTGTGCCATTGCCAAGTTGCAACAGTCTGAGCTGAGTTCAGACACCCAGCTGCAGCTTCTAACAACACTTGTCTTTTTGGAGTTTTGTAAACACACTGGCTCAGTTAATATGAAAGATTGTGAAGTGGAAGACTAAGTTTGATGGAACCTACGAATAAAAGTATCATATTCTGAGGTTTGTCTTCTTTCTGGGAAATTAGATCCAGTTGTCTGTTGCATTGGCTGGATATTTCACCTTATTGCTTAGAAATGTGCTCTGATTTAGTCTTGACTGACTTATTCTTTTGTAAGTCTCAGTTGCATTTATTGTTGTCTCTCTTCTTGTCCTGTAGAGAAACTTCTCAAAAAACTTCTCAAAACAGCACATTGGATGTCACCCTGGAGAATTCACCAATTTTTTTCTGACCCATTTTGCTAGCAACAGCTGCTTCTCCATGCAGTGGCAAACACAGGAGTGCAAAACAAACTGAAAAAAATGTTCAACAGAGAGTGGACTTAAAAAATCAAACCATGCTTTTATGTTCTATGATAATTCTTGTTGCTGTGTTGAGTTTCTCATGTATTATATCACCTGAACTAAAATAACCCTGGGGCTTCCATGAATGTTTTATTCATAATATAAGAGATACAGCATATAGATTTTTTTTCTCCTCTGCTAGAACTGTATCAGTAGCTTCAGTGCTACACAAAAGATCTTTAGGTGCTTTTATTTGTTGTCTTAAGATCTGAAATCTTCCATCACAATCCATACCTGGAAATACAAACTGCTTAAATAAACTCTGTGGGGCTTCTGATATTTGCCTTTGAGTTTCCTCACTGCATTATCATTTCTGGTATCATAGTAACAAGAAAAAATCTTTCGTGATATAGCCAACCAAACCAGTATTTCTAAGGAAAGCTCTTTTTGTATTTTTTGTTAATCATTTGCAGCTCAGTTTTAGTGACTGCCAGGTCTTGACCTTGGCTCACAACAATCCTGTATAATGCTTCAGGCTTGGGGTGGAGTGGCTCGAAAGCAGCCCAACAGAAAAAGACCTGGGGGTGTTCATCAATAGCTGCTGAAGATGAGCCAGAGTGTCCCCAGGTGGCCAAGAAGGCCAATGGCATCGTGGCTTGCACCAATATCACTGTGTCTGGCAGGACCAGGGCAGCGATTGTCCCTCCATACTGGGCACTGGTGAGGCCACACCTCAAGTCCAGTGATCAGTTTTGAGCCCCTCGCTACAAGAAAGGCATTGAAGTGCTGGACAGAGTCCGGAAAAGGGCAACAGAGATGGTGAAGGGTCTAGAGAAGAGACTAAATGTGATGAACTGACCACAGCCCCCACTCCCCATCTGCCTGCACTGCTGAAGGCAGGGAAGGATAGAGAAAATTGAGGGTGAAGTAGAGCCCAGGAAGAAGAAGAAGAAGAGAAAAGAAGGGGTTGCCAAACTTTGAGCATACATCTCATTATCCTACTCTGAATTGATTGACAATAAATTAAATTAATTTCCCCATATTAACTCTTTTTGCTAATGACAGTAATTGAAGAACGTCCTTATCTTGACACATAAGTCCTTTGACACATTTTTCCTTCTTTCTGAGGAGTGACACAGTGACTTTTGTGGGCTCTCAACCTACCATCCTAAAATTACCTGAAAGAAGGTTGTAGTGAGATGGGTGTTGGTTGTTTTCTGATGCAAAAAGTGATAGGACAAGGATAGTTTTGCAAGGGTAGGTTTAGACTGAATATTAGTATAAATATCTTCGCTAAAAGGATTACCATTTATTGTAACAAGCTGCCCAGGGAAATGGTTGAGTCACTATCCCTAAGGTAATTGAAAGATATGTAAATGTGGCCCTCAGAGAGATGTTCTAAGGTGGACATGGCATCGCTGGATTAACAGTTGGACTTGATGAACTTAGAGCTCTTTTTTCAGCCTAAATGGGTGTAAGATTCTAGAAAAGGAATTGCCAAAGGGATATACAGGTTTCTGCAGAGTATTAGAGTCTTCATCCAGCATTGTAAGTCTGGTAAAGCAGTTGAGATGTATGGGAGAATCTGAAGAGCTGGTAATGTGCTGCAGAAAATGTTATTAGAAAAAGACACCAAATATAAATGGATGCTTTGATTTTCATTATCAATGCAGACGTCTATGAAATAAGATCAGATCTGACCTTTTCACTAACTAAAATGTAATTTTTAGACAGATGGTCAAGCTCATTTTAACATAAATTCTTAAAAAATGAAATGGTTTTAAATTTTACTTAAAGACAATTTAGAATATGTTTGCTTCTATTCCAGAGTATTTTCCAGCTTTCTTTTTTTTCTACAAGAAATTAAGACATCATTAAGACATCATTAAGACAACCAACATAATGTAAAATCTGTAATTATGACAAACAGTGATTGACATAATGATATGTGCTTTCTTAACAGAATGAGAAATTTTGAATTTCAGGATAGGTAGTGTTCTCTATTTTGCCTTCCAGATGAAAGTAAAGCTTGACTTGTGTTTCCTCTGTAACTGATTTTCTTTTTCCATCTTTCTTAGTAGCTAGAAAAAAAGAAAATTTAATTTCAGATAAGATAGTATGTGTGTAGAAATCAGTTTCTTCAATGACTGTACTGACTTCTCCTTAAGAAGGGAGCAAACTTTTTTTTGCAAATGTGTGAGGTGTTACGTTTCAGCTCTACCCATCTCTATAGTGATACAAGCAGATTTCTATTATGCTTCTCCCCCTGCTACCTGCCACCTTACCTTTAAAGAAATACAGGCAGTGTACATGTTCTTCAGGAATAATGAAAAGGCTGAGATCCTTCACTTCTGGTGATAAGAAGATTCAGGAACTTGTGAAGCTAACATTCTATCACATTCTAACTTCTTGATCACACCTGTTTTTAATGTACTTCAGTACCTTGTATAATAAAATTCAGCACATACATAAAATGATAGAAATATGTAATTGCTTTAAAAATTGTAAAAAACCGCACTATTTTAACTGTACAGAAAGGGTAGTTGCTACAATCATATTTAAGTATTAGATATACATATCTGAGAATCACAAATGACCAAAGAGTGCCGTTGACCTTCTTTGTCTTACCAATAGAATAATTCACACATAGAAATTGCTACATACAGGCATAAAATATGCATAATTTTTACAGCAAACACCTAGAAGTAGATGATTTCATTGCTGACATAAAATATTGTTTCAGATGATTCATAGGAAGTGGTTGTATGTGTTCCTCTCTCAACCTCTGGTCAATGTAATCCAAATCAATTAGCTTTTGCTCAAATAATATAGATCACCTCTTTATTTTGGATTAAAGGCTTTTTCCTCTTTGCTGTGGAATAGAAGCCCATGAGTAGGTAACTGTCAGGATTAGCTGTTGTGCACTGAGACACCTTACAAGGCAGTATTTTTGGTACCAACCCAACATATTTGTGGGTTTGCTGAGACTTGAGATGTGTTATCATACCTCATAGGCACTATGTGTGTATCTTATTTATTTTGCTGAGCAAGAAGACATCTAAAAGCAGAAACTCAGGTTGTTGTGTCCAAGTAACAAGCATAGTCTAATCACATACGCTAATAGTCACATAATTCTCATTTGACTAACATCTCCATTTATTCAATGCCATGTCTTTTGCAGGGCTGCAGATTCTTGTCTCACTTTTCAACTTCAGTTTGATATTCTTGATCTTTGGGCTTCGCTACTGTGGTAATGCACACATGAACAGCTAAACGAGCTGTTCTTATGGAAATCCATACAAAGTTTATTTTATCAAATCGAAACACAATAAACTTTTGGCAAAATTGTTGTATTGTTTTTTAATTGCTACAAGCAGTGACAGTTTGAAAGCATATAAACATAAAACAGTCCAATGAGTAAGATTTCTTGTAGCATTAAAATTATTATAATGAGAAGTCGTGTATTGCAAAGGTAAAATATCAGCTTTGGACAGGTTAGGATTATTTAGCTTTCAATATTTAATTAGATAATAATAGCATGCTAATAATCATGCTAATAATAACATGATATTCATCCAAATAAAACATACAGTTTTGTCTGTCTTTCATAGAAATGCCAATTAGATAAATGCATGAAAGATATGGAGGAAATGAGAAATCAGGCATGTAACTTATTAGCTTCGGTATAGGAAAAACTTCTATTTTTGAGTTCCCAATGGATATATCTGTCTATATCTATTTATCTATTATATCTACATTTATATATATTTATCTATATCTATCTATATACATAATCTATATCCATATTTATCTATATAATCTATATGTATATATCTAATATTAAACAAGTTGTTTGGTGGAGGTTTTTTGCATCTTCTAAAAGTGTGATTTGCCTATATTTCAACTCTTTATGACTGCTTTCTTTCAATTTTTGGTGTCAATAAGGACTATCTTGTCAAAATAGGTAGAGGTTTAGGGTCTTCTCATTATGGCTAATTAGAAGAATCATTGCAGATATGATGTTATTACTGATGCTTAATGTAAAACCTTTTTCCTCTGACACAGATTTCAAGTACATGCACTGTCATTGTTTTTTGAAATACATATTCTATTTCTCTCAAGATTTCTGAACTCTCATAGAATCTGTTGGTCTTCAATAAAACCTCAATAAATTTAAAAAAATTACATTAAAAATTTGTTCAATTTCTCTTTCTCCAAAAAGATTCTTCAGTTACTAAAGTCAGGTATCCAGCTAGCAGACTACTGCAACGAACAGCTAGTGAAAGCCTGCACTAATAATTCCTGCTAGATAACTGGATAATTTCTCAGTGAATCTTAGTTGTTTTAGTCTCTTGTCTTTTATGATCATCTTAGGGTACAGCCAGTCACAACATGTGCTTCATAAGTTTTATTCCTTAGCCTCAAATGAAGATTGAAATTATAACAGTACATAATATTTATCCCTCTTTCTATTGCCACATTTGCTGAATCAGAGTTAATTAGTTTAAATAAAATTTGAAAATTGAGCTGATTAATTAATAAATTAAAAAACCAAGAGATAATACTAATTACTTTTCAAAACTTAGCTATGGATCTCTAAATTTCTGTAACTAGAGGGACCAAGTTTATATGAATGTATAGACCCTCTCTGTATGATTTTAGTTTTCACATACGTACACCTCAAATTACCCAGTCTGTGAATGCTGTAAGCAGATAAATAATGCTTATTATTGTCAGAGGTGTGGAACATTTCCTAGTACTATCTTCTTAAGAAAGTGAGTGATTACCTTTGGTAATCATGCATGACAAATGTAAAATAAGTCCCCAAAATGCAAATATACAAATAGAAGTTTTATAGAGGTTAAGTTGATCAATGAGGACATATTAGAATAGACATCACAGTTGTGGGGAGCAGAATAATGCATTAGAAGATAAATTTTCCCTACGGAGAATAATTTTGGTTGTAGAATGGTTCAGCAAGCTATCAGATAGCTTAGTGAAGCTATCACAAGGCATTATGAAGGAGCATTTAGATTATATTAAGTAGGTAAATATTCCATTCATGGAACAAATAAATATATGTAGGGTACATGACCTTTATTAGAAACCTTAAAAACTCTTCCTAAGAGACATTTCTAGAACTGGATGAACCTAATTAGAAAAAAAAACAGGGATAATTCATACCAGAGGAATTCTGCTTTTTCTTCCACTTCTGCAATAGTGTAAAGTGTGAAAATCTTTCTTTTTGTTTCATACTTGTTATTGATATGCCTCAGGGACTTTGGACATTTCAGTGTTTTTCCAGCCTAAAAGAAATCTAGAAGTGTCAGTTTGTGATCTCCCATCATATTTTATATGTCAAATTTAAATGTCTTTGTACTGGAAATATTTGATATAAACTGTTATTGTTCTCTGTATAGCATAAAGATTGGATTGAATGCCCTTGAGCATTTTATGACATTTCATTCTGTAACTAAGTTTATCGTAATTAGAAAACCTGCATAATTAATCCATGTGCAGTGCAGTCTTTAATTTGCTATGCTTGTCTGTGGCAAAAGTTTGTGTTTTTATATCACATTTTATATAGCAATGTAAATATCAATTTCCTTTTTGATTTCTTTTTTTTTTTTTTTCTGGATTACCTTGTAATTCTTTTTCTTCTTAAAAAAAAGTGCTTAAAGGGATATTGAGGAAACTCATGAAGTGTTTCATCACAGGTTCAAGAAAAAAAAATAACGCCTCCCACCCAAAACACATCAAAGAAAATAATAGTCAAACCAACTACCTTGAATTTTTTTGTATATTATCACAAGTTTCCATTATATGTATAAAAGGATTTTCTTCTTAGTATACTGCAGAGCTTTGAAGTAACAGCATCTTTAAGCACAAGTATTTTTCTAACATTGATAATTAGACAATATTTGAATAAATACAAATTTTCTGTAGTAGTGTGTGTGTGTGTGCATGAATAAAGATTTTCTACATGTATATATACATATATATAGGGATAGATAAGGAAAAGAGGAAAGATAATTCCCATTTTTAATATGGGAAGAAAGGAAGATCCAGGGATTGATTTTTGCCTCGAAAGATGATGGAGTAGATACTCCTGGAAATTATGTGAAGACATATGGAAAACAAGAAGATGATTGGTGACTGTGAGCATGGCTTCACTAAAGGCAAATCATGCCTGAAAAAAATTGTGGCTTTCTACAGTAGGGTGGTTAAGAGAAGAGTGACTAACATAATCTACCTGTGCTTGTGCTAAGCATTTGAAACTGCTCTGAGCAACATCAATATCAAAAATGAAGAAACGTGGATTTGATGGATGGATGTATTAGTTTGAAAACAAACCAGTGAGAGATTCCAAGTCAGAACTACAATTTAATAGGAAGATTAAGATAAAAGCAATAATACAGAAACACTGGCTTAAATTGACAAAGTCAGGATACAACTCGACATCCTATTGGTCACTGTCTTGGTAGTAGTCTGATTAAATGGTAGCTGTAGTCTTCTTGAAGTGATAGATGTGGTTCTGTTGAAACAGTGATCCTCTGGAAGGGTCTGGTCCTCCTCTGAAGGTCCAGTGGTGGTTATGTAGCTCTTGTCCACTGGGAATCCAGTGGGTAGTGCTGCTCATGGTGTTCCAAAACTCAGATTTTATCCAGGTAGGAATGTTTGGTACCGACCCCTGGGCAGAGTATTTCACAATGGGATGATGTAATTTTATGAGTCATGCAGTGAGACATGATGGCAGAGGCAGCCCCCCAAAGGGAGTTATCAGGGATGAGGCATGGAACAGATAAAGAACACTGCCCTACCAGTTTTAACAGCTTAGGAAGATGGTCATAGAGTACATACTTTTGGTTACATCTTACATTGCAACTTAAGACAATGGACCTCTTGGTGGGTAAGGAATTGGCTGGAAGCTTGTACTCAAAGAGTCCCTGTCAATGGCTCAATGTCCAGAGAAAGATCAGTGATGAGCAGTGCGCCTCAGAGGCTCATACTGGGACTGGTATTATTTCACATCTTTTTTTTGTGGATGAGGACAGTGGAATTGAGTGCACCCTTAGCAAGTTTTCTGATGACACCAAGGTGGGTGGTGCAGTCAACATGCTGGAGGAAAAGGATGATATCCAGAGAGACCTGGACAGGCCTGAAAGTTGGCCCATGCAAAACTCATGTAAAAACATGTGTTCAAGATCCTGCACATGGCTTGGGGCAATTCCTACCACTAATAGAGACTGGTCAGAGAATGAATTGAGAGAAGCTGTGAGGAGAATGACTTGGGGGTGTTGGTGAATGAGAACCTCAACAGGACCTGAAAATGTGTGATTGCAGCTCAAAAGGTTATCCCATTTCCTGGGCTAGAATGGGTATCAGATGGACCATTGACAGCCTGAGACCCAGGGAGATAATTCTCTCTCTCTTGTGACGCCCCTCTTCAAGTACTTTGTCAGCTCTGAGGTCCCCAGCACTAGAAAGGCATGGAGTTTCTCAAGTGGGTGCAGAGGAGGGCCACAAACCTAATTAGAATCTGGAGTCCCTCTTCTGTGACGACAGACTGAGACAGTTGGGGTTGCTCAGCCTGGAGAAGAGAATGCTCTGGGGAAAACTTATGGAAGCCTTGCCCTACCTAAAGACATTGTATAGGAAAGACGAGGAAAGACATTTTATCAAGGAGTATGGTGATATGTTAATGAGTAAGAGATTTAAAGTGGAAAATAATATATTTAAAGTAGACTTTGGGAAAAAAATTCTTTGCTGTTAGGGTGGAATATCACAGAGAATAAGCAGATGCTCCATCCCTTGACACTGAGAGCCAAGAGGAATAAACATTAACATTTTTATATTCTAGAGTATTTTCCTTATCTAATGACTGTTGCATCATCTTCATCCCAATTGTTCTTGTGCTAAGATTAAAAGGAAATGTGAAACAGTTGTCACAATTGTTCTGTCAGCAATACAGTTGACATTGAAGAGGCGCTTACATTCAGTATTTGAAGAATGTGGGACTCTGAATTTAAAATATTCAATGCAAACACACACACAGATATATATATACATATATATATATATATATATATATATATATATATATATATATATATATATATATATATATATATATATATATATATATCCACATATATATATGTGTGTGTGTCTACATAAAATGCCATTCATCTGGATGTTACAAATGTTGACTTAGGTTGCTAACTAATCACAGATGTACAAAGCATAAATATGGCAAAGAAAAAAGAAAAACAGAAAGCAAAAGGAAGGAAATTTCTACTAAACATAGAATATGTTAGTATGTTTCTACTAAATATACTATTCATATTTTCTGTATCACAATTAATGTAGCTTTTATTTAACTTTATGGTCATGAATGCAGTTTTACTTTGTATGATACGTTTACTTGAAAAAACATGAAGAAAAAAAATCTCATTTTTAACTGAGATTTCTAAGAAAACAAAGCTCATAAATCACATTATCACAAGCATCTTATCCTGTGTCATTTCACTCTGTGATTTACTCCATTTATTTGCCAAAAAAACTCTGACTGCACCAACTGAGTTAAAGAAATCCCAATAAAAATTATGTTAATGACGGTTTTCTGAGAGCTGGCAATTAAGCTGAGACTGCTGCAGTATGGGTAGAGCGCATTTGTACTGTACTTTGTTTAAAAGCTTCTAAGTGGAGTGGCGAACCTGTCTGCATACAATCCTAGAAAAGATGTTGGCTCTACTGCTATTCCTTAAAAAAGATAGCCAAAGGACATGACTGAGAGGACACTGGACTGATATAGTCATAGGGCTACTGATTCCAGAAAATATGACATAAATTCACTGAATGGAACTTAATTTTACTTTAAGCTTATCAAATACACAAGGAAAACACACCAGTGAGACACTGTTTTATTTGGTAATTGTGAAATTATTAGTCATATTCTTGAAAATGTGTAAAAAAATAAAAATTAATGGGGGATTTTCTACTCCATAAATGTCTCGCTAGCAGCTGCCAAATGGAGCTCTTGGAAGTCTAAGGCATTTGTGGTTTTTTAGTTTGTTTGTGATAATCAAACAGTGCATTCATTACAGTTTCTGACATTAAGTTGCATAACAACTGAATCCAGCCAAAGAAATTCTGACAAACACATAATTATGTAAAATAATTGAACCAGCAGGTATCCTATTTTTTACTGACTGTATGTGAAAGAAACATACAATGCGTTTGTAAAAATAATTTACTAACCACCAACTTTCTGACAAGACTGGGGGCTGTAAAAGTAAACTAATAATAAAATAAGCTTGGAAAAAGACATTTGCTTTTATAGCAATGAAGTTTTAATTTTATAATCATCTTAAATCAAGACTTATGAAAATGTAATGAAGTCCAATTTACTGCTAATAGCTGTTTCATTTCTCTGAGAATAAACTTTTTCTTGCATTTCAATAATCTACACTGATAGTAAATAATTTAAGCAGCATGGTACAAAAGATAGTGCTATATATATTTTTTAAATGAAGCTGTTTAAGGAAAAAAAATGTAATGGCTTGAGGAGCAAAGTAGTTTGTAAAAAAGTAAACAGTAAAAGTAGCCTTGGAGGAAAAATAAGCAAGCTTTCTAGTGTCTGCAAACAGCACACTTTCATAGAAGCATTGTCTTGTCCTACGTGCTGCCTTTGCTCTGAGAAGGCTTTGTGGCTTTGACCAGCATTGTCCCTCTGTATGAGCCCTGAGGGACTACTATGAGGCACTGTAGGACCTACTGTCCTGGTGTCTCTGCTTCTTCTGCCCCTGGCCCATGGTCCAAGAGTCTTTTTCAGACCCTGGGGCCATTAGCAGTGCTGCAGAAGTCATCTTCAGTTCCCAACATTTCGATCCGTCCTTGACCTATAACCCAGGGTCTTGAACAATCCCAGGGGGTGGAGCTGTCCTGACACTACTTGGCTGCCTGCCCCCTGGATGGGGTGCTGGTATGGGCCCTAGCTGGTTCCAGTATTCCTGCCCTAAAGCCCACTGGAAGAAACTGGAAAGAACACTGACCACATGCTTAGCTGAATAAAATACTTGAATTAGAAATGACAGATACTGCTGTGGACTTTCCTTCCTGCAATGGTACTAAGAATCATTATTTCATTCATAAGAAGCATTATTTGCTTTAGCTGCAAAGTCAAGATATTTTTGAAGCATTTATTTTACCAGATCTAATTCAGAAAAGTTCTTTTCTTCTTACAAAGATAAGCATTTTTGGTAACATTTGTTTTTACGTACTTCTTCCACCATGCTATTTTTTAGTCGATAGGAGGATGGATCGAGACAGGTATCATTGACTTGCTTTCAGAGTGGAAGTGTTATTTTAATAACCTCAGAAAACAGGATAAAGCATAACCTTGAGAGGTGACCTAACCAGTGAGAAGATTCAAGATATCTGGAAGATTTGATTGATTCTTCATCCCACTGAAAATGCATCTTTAAAGACATTTTTTATAAATTTAACTCGCAATGCTTTCTGCAGCGTGCTGCATACAGTTTAGTCTATAAAAAAAGAAATATTTTTTGTTTCAAGACAAAAGTGCAGAATGGAAACATAGGAATTCTGCATAGAACATAAAAATTATAATAACATTTATTTGTTTTTTTCTTTCCCCTTTCTAGCTTAAGCAAGATGTTGGATTTTTAGTTCACAAATGGTACTCAAAAGGGTGTTTAAAATAATATGTGACATCATTCACAGTCTTATGTGAGAACCTTTTAATATTTTTTTAAATCAGATAGTTTCTTAGACTCTGGTAATTAAGCTGGCCATGTATCACTACACTTGCGGTGAGCCTAGACCAAACTCTATGCAAAATTACAGCTTTAAGGAGTGTGAGTGCTTTGAGGCTTGTCGCAAAGCAACTGTGGAAAAAAGATGTGTTTTGTCAACAAAAGCAACACTGGTATTCCTATAAGCCTTTAACTCCCCTGAAATTGCAGGGACACATGGATATCCCAGCATTTAAAGCTTTTTAGACATTCAAGTTATTTTCCAGTAGTATGCAGAACCTGATGTTTTGATCCTGAAAAAAATTTCTTTCAAATTCTGGTGTTTCTTCATATGTGTCTCCCAAAAATAAACATAGAATTTGGAGTAGAAAATTGATTTATATATCTATATATATATATATGAGTGCATGGCGGAATATATTTCCATCTGCATCTTAGTGAAATTCTTGCCTGAAAATTTAGAGTTACTTTAGAGGGTGTCATTAACAATTTACCATGCAGGAAAATGTATTAGTCAGGATCATGTTAGTTTGTGTGTCCATGATTATGGGTGGCATATCCATAGCACCCATAAGGACTAAAGACAGTATAACTAAGTGTTCAAGAAGGCACATTCTATAGATTTGGAAGTAATTTTCAGAAGTAAATCTCCTTCCTTTTTATCCCACTTTGCCCCTACAATTATAGAACTTGTGACTGCTGAACTGATTTACTTCAGAAACTAAGGAAAGGGAAGGGATATACTTCTGGAATGTGAGAGAAACTGGATTAAATGTTTTTCAACAGAGGAGAGAATGGAATAATTTAATATTAGAAGATTTCTACAAACCTAAGTTGAATGGACAAAAGAAGGCCATTAGTATATTTTCCTTATGCAACCACTGTTTCTAGCCATGGAGGAGGTTCTGGTGTCCATAAAACCAGCAAATAGTCTGCCATTCTGCTGAACCAGAACTAGACTCTGAACACTTAAGAGTTGAAAGAGCAATTTCATTTCACTAATATGGCAACATGTATTTTACCTGTTTTATGCAGAATAAGTTTGGGATCCTTTCAGTCCCTTTACAGTTCTGCTTGACACTTTAGCTTTATAAATAGAACTTTCTTTAAAATTAAGCAGCTTCACTGAGACTACACACTGGTTACACTTGTGAAAACTAATACTTACTTAGCAAGATATATCCTCTCATTTTCTAAAGCCAATACACCTTCTGCACTTCTCCCAGGACATTACACAGGCTTTGTTAAATACTTGGTTGTTAGTATTCATGAGTTTAGGAAGTACTACTTAGCATTCTCTCTGCTACTTTACAGAACCCTCTCTGATCATGATCAGAGTAGTGAATAAAACATAAAATTCATACCATTAAAAAAAAAAGAATAGAAAATAAAAAAATAGAAAGTTATTTGTTCCTAATAGAAAAAAAAAAAACAAAACCCAAGGTTCAGCACAAATATAATTTACCTGTCTATCTTTCAAGCAGAGACAACAAGGCCTTCATCAATTAAATGGATGTGGTTTTATCAGCCTGAAAGTCTTTAGGATGTCTGTGAACCCAGTACCTTTTTTCTTGGTCACTCCTTCTCAAGCCCCTTTGATACCATCCACCTGGCAGGTGTGCACCAGAATATTAACTGAATCTGAATGGGGAAGGAAAACAAGGGTATGTTTCCACTGAAGTGAAATCTTTCAGTGGTAAAAGTACCCTTGTAAATACACCAGTTTTAGCCATTAAACTGTTTGTTAGTGGAATGTGCAGTGTCCCCTTTAGAAGCACTGCTAATGGAGCCAATAATACTTGTCTTTCTCTAGCAAATATCACAAGTTTTTCCTTGAATGTCCTTTCAGACCTGAACTATTTTGTTTTGCTTCAAATCTGGGGGTTTTTTTCACACCTAATGACAGCCAAGTTGAAGACACTGATTAGATTTAAAATGGGCATAAAGCTATTAGATCCATATGTTAGATGATATTCAGCTGAAAGAGGTAATTGTTTACATGACTTTGAATGCCAATAGCACAATAAAGAAAATCCCTAAGGCTAGCTTCCTCACACACTGCATTTGTTATCTACTGGAATTAGTTTGCTACTCAAATCTCGGCTCTCATATACAAAACTCTGAACACCACAATTTTAATTTTTTTTAAAGGACTTAAACTCCTTACAGAATTCTAGTTCAGTTCTGCCTGTACAAAGTGTCCTGATGAAAGACTCATCAGCAAAAACCCTAAGAAGCCATCCTGCTCTAATTTTTGAAGACTTTAGAGTTGGTCTAACAATTAAAATTCTAATTAGAAACTAAAAATCGATAGATTTTTAAGTACAGAAAGCTGAAGTAATAACATCACTGAAATTTTTAACATTATTTTTAGGATTAAAGTTGGAGTTTACTGTTAGAATGACCCCTATTCTACTAATAAAAAGCTGCCTCAGGACTGAATTTAACTAGCAAGTTCGTGTCTTGCCCTAGAAACTGTTTTGAATTTAGAATAAAGAAGGAAACAAGGCACTCTTAGGTATAGGAAGGTGGACCAAAAGTTTTATGATAATTTCCTTTTTTATGTAATGTCTACCATTACCGGTCCTAAGGGAAAATAAAACAGTTCCACTCTAAAAGAAAACTTACAGGAACTGTTATGAAAAGCTATAAAAACACATGCTGCTTAGAATATCGAGGCCATAAAAAGCAAAGGATTTCCAGAAAGTGAAAGAGGCTTTGGATGATACAAATTTTATTTACTATACTGAAGTTATCCATTTCTAAACCCCAGGCAGTTATGCAGTCTTAAATTAGAGATAAATCTTGTGCAAAATAGAAATCAACTGTGTCTATTTTCCTAATATTTTAGGCAGAAAACCAAAAATAAATGGCCTCATATTCCAAATGCAATATTAGTGTTCTAGTAAGAATGCCACAGCTGGGATTGTTTATTTCATGAACATGAGTACAGATAGTGTTGGTTATTTATTTTTAAATCTAGATTCAATTAAAAATAAAATAGACCACCACAGAGAAATAAGCATTGATTTTTAAAAATTGACTAATGGAAACATTGCAGGAGAACACTTAAATAGGAAAAAATACTTTCAAAGTGTTGGAATTAGAGCCATAATTCCCTGTATGAAGTATACTAGAAATTCCTCTGAGTTTCTGCTGATACCTGGAGCATACTTATTAGCAAATACTAACAGAGCCTTTGATTCAGGTTCTATTTCTCAGTAATTTTTTATATTGTTCCCATGAGCAGTGTCATGTATACAGTAATTTATTTTTTTTTTTTTAATTATAGAAATTACTTCCCCAACTATGCAGAATTCCTGAAGAATGACCTGTAGGAACTGAGGACCACTGGTTGGCCAGGATAGCATGGTGTTGCTCAGAATATGCTGTAAGGATCATTTTGTTAAACTCAGAGGTCAGCAATAAGAAGGTTTGTCAGATTCAGGGCCAAAGCTAAACATCTAAGAGGCATCCAAATAGAAAGAAAAATGTATAATAAAAACAATGGCTTTTCCATTTTACAGCTAATGGAAACTGCAACAGAAAAAGATATCACCTGAATATACAGTTTTATTATGTGTACTGTTTTCCAGAAATGTAAGTGTGTAGAAAATTACCTTCAAATTTTTATCAGTATTGTAGGGGTTTTTTTCCAAAGCTGTAGTTTTGGATAAAAATGCAGGTATGAAAGGCTTCAAACAGACCTAAAAAAAATAGGAAAACTTGTCCTTGAAGTCCATCAAACCAGAAATGTGTCATGTATTTGTAGTTTCATGTGGTGGTTCAACAACCTGTGCAAGCTTGACCTGTGTTTGTTACCTGACAAAGATTGACAATAGCATTTTCTAGCAAGACGCTCAGCTTGGAAGTTCAGAAGATAAACATTTCTCTCTTAGCTTTGAAGAAACACCAAATACTTGCAGATTTAGTAATTATAAATATCTATAAATCTTGTATGTATTCAGAAATTCTCCCAAAATACAGAAAAAACCCATCTTTTTCTGAGAAATAATCAATACTTTTTAGGATCAAGTCAAAAGAAATGTAAAACATAAATATGTTGGAGAAAGTTAGAAATAAAACAATAGAAATTAAGTTAGAGAAGACTTGAGGTCTTTTTTTCTTGTTTTAGGATGTACTTAATTATACTCACATCATATATATACATATATATATATATGCGCGTGTGTGTGTTTGTATTAAAGTCCTTGAATAACCTCCCTGAAAATCCCTGAAGTAAAATTTTTGCAATAGTCTTCAAAATTCAGTTTGAGAGGGAAGGGAATAATATGAGAATCTGTCTATATTAATAATTTATGGTTAATAAGGTTTTTTTATTATTTAGTGGGAGGATAAAACTGTGTTCAAATGTTTTGAGAGGTCCTATATACTTATAAGGCATCAGTTCTGTTATTACATAAAAATATAGCAAGATTCTGACCTCTTTGACCCAGGATCAGAGCAAGGCCCACGACTAAGCAAGATTTGATTATGTGTAAGTGAGTTTCTCATTGTTTCACAAGTGGGAAGCTATAACATAACACATACCAAATTCCGTCAAAATAACACAAAAATCCGATATTTCAAAGATAAAATCTGCCTTTGCTTCAACTGCTAATAGTTAGTGGTAGGATAACTAATACCTTTGGAGTTTAAATTATTTTCAAAAGTGGAAAATATTTTGTGGGATTTTTTCTTTTGGCAAACCAATGAGCTGTGAAATAATAGACTTTAAACAAAACATGAATGCAATGCGCCAAGACAATACATACAATCTAATTGACATAAATATCTTACCTAGTGTCTTTGAATCATAGTTTCAGTGTGATCATGACAGCTGTCTTTTACAATTTCCAAAAACATTTTCTATGAATCTGGTGCTGAAAATAGTTTATTTCATTAAAGGCACATGAATTCTTCCTTCCCCTCTATTAAATCAAACAAAAGAATCTATTTCAATTAACTATTGTAGATAGCAGCGAAAAAGAAAGATATAAAGTAGTATACCATCTGTGCTGTTAAACCTATACACAATGAATTGTGCCAAAGATGGAATTTTTATTTCAAGTAAAACTTTTAATTGCTTTGCTTTTATGGGTTTGCTTACCTTAAACTTTTTTGTCTATAGAAAACATGTGCGATTTCCATTGATGTAACTGGGAAAACGTACATTTTGAGAGTGGATATAACAACATACATTTTGTCTTCCTTCTTTATTGAACACATAATTCTTACCTTTAGTTTCCCTTACATCTTTTCTGTAGTTATCACCACTAAACTTCAAAGTCAAGTTTTGCAAAATTCACTTACATGTAGAAAAGATGCCATATTCCTCATTGTAAAAGCACTCTTACCTAATGTAGTCTAACTTTTATCTTCAGCATATATTTATGTTCATACCATATTCCTAGTAGGCATATAATAAGCTATGTTTTGTAATAAGGAAAATATTGCCACAGCATTTTTCAATAGAAGGTAATATGGTGTCTGTAGTACACTGTCAGGTCTGTTTTCTCTGCACTCACTGGCCAGTAACAAGAAGGTACTATATTTTTGGAAGAAAACCAAAGATAGTGATGCCTCCAGATATCATCTGCTTCCCATTATGTTCAACAAGAGAGAAGCAATGCAAAGAGTGGCGATGATAGTAAAAACAAATACGAAAAGAGAATATTATGAAATTTAGCCCCTCTGATAAGGCACAGCCATTTATTTTAATGGATTTGTGTCCTAATATTACTTTAAATTTAGTTCCTTTCACCTCCATCTAGTCACCAAAACTGGCATTTACTTTAAGCTTATTGTCAAGACACTCCCATTAGTTAACAAAAAAAATTAGTACCTCTAAAGGATCACCTGATTATGGATTGCTTATCAGAAATGCGTGATAAAAGGCCTAAGCTAGGAACTTCGTCAGCATCTAGTTACTCATCACCAGATTGCTAAAGAAAATGTTTCCTACAGAACTTCAAAGTAGGATATATTTTGCCCACCTTCAAATGCCTAATAGTTAGAAACTACTTTAACCTTTCAGTTCAAGTTCCCTGGTCAGTGTCAGGTATGATTTGCCATGGAAGAGACATGCCACCTCTTGATGTCTTAGGATGAGATGATTTATTGCAGAAAATATTGCTTTCAGTCAGCTACAGACAGATTTTAAACAACTTTTTTGCATTAGGCACCTATTTTCCCATCTTTTTAATTTTTGTGATCTTTAACATTTTTTTGTCAGCTACTTCTTTATAAGTCCCTAATTAACCCAAAAGTTATTTAATTTGTTCCTGAAAAAATATTTTATTTACCTGACCCCTGTCAGGTGTTATAAAGATTAGTATTCAATAATAATTTAAATCTTGGTGTGAGCACTGGCAGAGAAACAGAAGATATTCATTTCTCCTGGGATGAGAAACCATCTTTGCACATTTCTGGATGATATGTGTTTGTACTTATTTTCTGTGTGCATTTATCTTTCTATGTCATCCCAATTTTGGTGCCATTTGAAGCTTTCCTGAAAATACAGTATAGTCTTGCCCCATAGTAAGTGGCTCTGCTTCACATGGTTAAGTTCTGGATTTAGTCTGGAATCTAGAATTTAACCATGCTTCACATGGTTAAATTCTGGATTCCAGACTACATCTTTTATTAAAATAATATTTTTAAAATAAATTATATTTAATCCAATATTTATCTGCATATTTTAGTGAGCAATCCAGATGTAGCTGAGACCATAATTTTTCTTCCTCCACATTTCCTTCATTACCTAGATCAGTGAGTACAGTTATTGGACCCCTGTAGCTAGATAGGCGACAGCCCATCACTGTATGCTTAATTTGCTTTGGTTGTCAAAAAAAAAAAAAAAATCTGCTGCCTGTACCAACAATGCAGAACATGCTAGTATATGTGTTTTTTAAAAAGTTTAATATTTTACTAGAGAATAAACATTTGATTTTATGGCTACAGCAGGCTAGACTAGACTATGCTGCACTGTAGCTGTATTCCATTGTGCACTAGTTTAAGCTGATAGTCCTGATGTACAAAATACTAGCATGGAAGTTTCGCCATAAATTTGCATGCATTCCCAAACTCACTAAAGCATACTTGTTAAGATAGAAATCATGCCTTTAAATCATGCCTAAGTACTTACAGAAATTGTTATTTATTTTTATGCTTCAACAACAAAACTTTAAAGTTATGCCAGAAAAGAAGCAAACAATGTGGATATTAAGCTGGGCAAATCACACTTCCTTTCTGAAGCTGTGTAACTTTGTGTAAAGGATTAGATTCAGAAGGCCTCTATTTGTTTAAATGCATAATACCTAATAATAATGCATAATAAAGTGTTTCTACTACATACATGTCTTCTTGACAGCAGAAAGCACTATGATTTCAACATGAATGAGGAAGACTGGACCAATTTCATTGATTTTTTTGGGACCGGATGATGTCTATTTTGGATGCTGTCATGTGACAAGAAATGCTTTTAAATGTGACTGCTAAAGAACAGTCTCTGACTCCTGAGTAAATGGATAAGTGCTGGGTGTCTATATTAGCAATATCCCATGCCTCTATTAGCAAAATCCCCTAGGATTCCATGCACATTAGGCTTCAGAGCAGCTGAATGAAGAGTGTAGGTATCTAAAAATTATACAATGCTTGTTTTCTTATAGTTGAGTTCTTACTTGGGTGTAGCTTTCGAGGAGTAATTGCCAAATGGAACAGACTTCCTGTAACTGAATGGACTTTGTATTACAGGATGCCATGTATCAGAGTTATTTCTCTACACTGTATTCTAGAGGAAACAGGAAAATAACAGTGATTTACAAGAGTAAGGACAGAAGTCTGAAAAACAGATTTGCAAAGTATTTCAGCGAGTGGAAAGCATGAAGAAAATGGATCAGCGTTTAATTCAAAATGTACTTAAATGAGGAAAAAATAGTGTTGCTACAGGCATATAAAAATCTTATTGTGCATGGCACTAAATTTGATGTTAGCTGACACACCAGCATGCTGAATTAACTACTAGTGGCATATTTCAAATTCATTGTTGAGAGACATGTTGACTTTTTTGTCATAAAACCTGAACAGCTGTATTTTAATAAGGAACATAGGGCGGAAAAAAAAGTAAATTATTAAATGTAAATCAGTGAACACAAGTTGCAGAAGAAACAATTTATTTTCCTATTCAGTTGTACAGTGAAGGAGTTTTTATAAAAGTTTCTTTTTGATTGGTCCTTGTACTAATACTACTTTAATGTAGACAGCCCTTAGTCATTAGGACTCACTATTCTTTCACAATCAGTGTGTTGATGTTGATTATATGGGAAGAAAAATACAATTGTTAAATAATCAAATATCCCCCAATATTGTTTGACCTCACACTTTTATTTAATTTGACATCAGTAACATTGTGTTGCATAGAATCTTTTTTTTTTTTTTTAATAATGTAAGGAAAAGTTAACAACAAATAATTTCAGTACCATTGCTTTACCCTCTTCTCTCTTTGCAAGGCCATTATTCCTGACCCAGAAAAATCTTGCCTCCAGAAGTTGGTATTTCTACAGCATACTTGCAATATTTTGTTACTTTCTGTATAATGCAGTTTTAGCTTTAGGAAAGATTAATTCCAATAATTACTCAGAAGAAATCCTCTACTTTTTGTTAACTCCTATCAGAAATGATCTAGGCATTAGTACTTCTTTAGAATTGAGGTTATATATTTTAAAGAGTAAGCTCATTAAAAAAAAAAAAAACATTATAAAGTCTGGAAACTGATTAATAATGTTGAATCCTTCTGAGATATTCAGTTTCAATTTATTAATTTCCATCATTCTGGATGATGCTATTCTTAAGCTTGCTGAGAATTTTGTTTATTTAAAGCAGGGAAAGAAGTAATGATTCAAAGTTTAGCATTCATATTCCTTCTTTCTTAACAAAATACTATACATACAGCAGCCAGCTCTCTATTTATGTCCTCATTCACCTGTATGTTTTCAACTCTCAATATATTTCATATTCTTATTAAAGTTCTGTGTTTACAAGTCCAGCTAAATGATTCCAACATTGATTTCCCATTACCTATGGATTAAATTTTTATAGTTTCCCTTATACATGGCATAGAATTCCACAGAACTTTCTGAAGCAGAATTAGCTTAATAAAATAGAACTGAAAAACAGACCTTAAATAGCCCTTGGAGTAAAGGTAGGGTGGCAAAAGATAAAATTTAAATTCATGTAAATTAGAGGAATTTGGTTAGTGACAGAAATATTACCACCATAACCAAAACTCAATTAATTTTTCCTGAGATATCAAAAAATCAAGTTGTCCAAATAGCATTTAAGATTCACAAGTATAGTAGTGCTGTGGAAAAAGTCTGTCTGGCCGCCAAGGTTTCAGTGGGACTGAGTGGGAGGTGTAGGGGGGCTCAGGATAAGGGCAAAAGGAAGAAAACTGATGAAGAAAATTATCTCCATCCCAGCCAGACGTAGAAATCATATCTAGAAAAACAGCTCATGTCAATGTCAACAAAGCCCAATATAAGTGAACCAGAACTCTAAAAACCATAACTTTGCAAGTAAATATTTAATCAATGAGTACTAGAACTAATTGGATCTGATTTTATTTTCCTGTATTTTTTTTTCCTGTCTAATAAAAACATTGAAACATTTTGAATGGAAGTGTGCTGATGCCTGGTGTGTGCAGATGCACTGATGTCTAATGATAATGGCAAAGCATTTTCAGCAATTATCCTATTTTTACCTTCTTTTCTTTCTTCTTAGAAATACTGATACTTGAGCCACACGTGCAAGAACATAAATATCTTTAAAATTTTTATCCTTTCTTTTATGAAATTTGCTTCATAATGATCAGTGAATCAAATAACTATTTAGGGACCTGTGAGTTCATATGTACCTGGAGCATGATCTTAGGAAATTCACTTCTACAGAAGCAGGCTGATACCTAACACACTGAATAATTAAAATATTTTCAGTGCTGAATTGAACTCTAAACTGAGAAATCAATAATCAGCTGCATCCAGTGGTTTCATGAGTCACAAGCTGCTGTCAAATTCTTTTGTCAGAAAAAAAAGAGATTAAATTAGCATGAATTAATAAGAGTATTTTTTGTCAGTTGAAGGACTTCTACTTTATCAAACACTGTAATACTCAAGGAGTACTGAACCCCATTTTGGTCATCACATTTTAGGAAATAATGAAATGGATATATCTCAGTGGATGTAATTATAACTGTGTTGTCAGAAGTCTAGTGTATGGGGCTGGCAGGGAAAATTGTAAAGAGTAGGGAAGAGAAATGGAGGAAGTAATCCAGAAGAGATATGATGGAGTCTTCTGTTAGTTAAAGAATTTTTTAAGCCAAGGGCAGCAATCAGTTCTTAAAATCTTTTGAACAAAAGCAATTGCAGTACTAGAATGCTAAATATTATGTTAGATATACAGGAAAATGCCAGAGATTAAGTGTTCAAAAAGACTATTTAAAGATTACAGTGTCTTTATGAGAAATTTCAAAGGCCACATTGCATCCAGATTTATCAGAAATTACCTTGGTATGATTAATCTTACCTTAGGGTATGTGTGATATAAGAGATTCTTTGGTGTATTCTTCAATCAGATTTTCAGTGGACTGGCAAGGTGATGGGGAAGAAAAAATGGAAAAACTACCAGAAACATTAGGTTAAATATCCATGGAATAAACATAATATTTGCCTTTATGCCTAAACCTGTAGAATTGAGTCCCTGTTGTACATTTCTTCTGATATATGAATCACTAGCTTCACAGGATTCAACACAAAATGGTGTAACACACAAACTGTAAACACTGAAATCAAACGTATTGGTGTAATTGGTGACTTGGTGACTATAGCAGTTCAAGATGGTGAAGAAATACATTTGAAACAGCAAAAAAATCCAGATTTTCTCTATCAAACAAGCCCTGAATAAGAAACAAGGAAGGTGAAAGCATTATTTTATTTTATTTTTTTCAGGCTATGCAGATATATTAGCTTTTTTACAATCTGACATGAAAAAGATTTTCCATGTTATTTCAAAGGTAAAGTGTCTTCTTGACTAGACTGAGTCTGTTAGGGGTTCTCAATGCTTTTGCCCTTGTAAATAAGGAACATCAGCAATTACAGGAAGCACAAAACTGAAGTGATTTAAAACTTCTTTTCCACACCTGTTTTTCCCTCTTCAACTTATTCAGCAGTTACCTTACAGCCAGCTACCAGAAGTAGTAGTTCTGTGCTAGATTCTGATATACAGCAAATACAAAAGCTCCATCTGCCTTTCCAAACTCAAACAATATAACATTTCTCTTGTTCCAATATTTAGCCAGACTCAGAACATGGATTAGGAAAAGCTGCCTGAGCTAAACCATATTAAAACAGAGATTATACAGATTGGCTCCCTGCAGCACTGCAAAGTGTTGTCATCACAATTCTGTCTGTTCTAGTGAAGACATCTACGTCTTGATAGGAGCAAAAGTCTTGCAAAGGGGTTTAGCAGAAATTTACAAAGGATCAGGCTAGTATAAAGAAAATACTTCATTCCAATGTTTAAATTAATTAATTCAAATACAGTGCAAAATAAGGGTTTTTTTGTTTTGTTTTGTTTTATGTTCATAGAAAGTGACATAATATTTTCATATTTTATTGTTTTCAGTGAGAGCTCTCAGCAGCTTTCATTGATTTTTAACCTTACTTTCTAGTCACCCAGCATTTTGGGAAGTGAGTCACTTCCTAGCAGGCCATCTAGAAGGTTTCTTTGTAACTGCTCATTCTTTAACCAGAGCCATTTTTCTGCCTCAGTACTGGTGGAAGACAATGCATGAAAATTTGGACCTGCAAATCTAGAGGCTTAGAACATCAGTTTCAAAGTCCTATTCATTGCCTGTTCATTCTCTCTCTCTCTTTTTTTTTTTTTTTTTTTTTTTTTTTTTTTTTTTTTTTTTTTTTTTTAATGTGCTATTTGATCCATTATTGAATAGCTCAATTTAGAGAGAAACAATCTCAGGGAATATGCAATCTCAAAAGTTTGTCTGCCTGTTTTCTGCATTAGCTAAAATTGGAAGAACAAAACAACAAATTATGCCACCATAAACAAATACAAAATAATTTCTCTTAGTTTTCAGATTTTACAATCCATCCCCATATACAGATACTATTAATTGTTCAATGATCATAATGACAGTCATGGTGAAGGAGGAGAAAGAGCAAGTAGAGGAGAAGAAGAAGGAGAAGGAGAAGAAGAAGAAGAAGAGGAAGCAATATTAAATTAATTTTAGTGAACCATATTCAGATCATACTCTGTAGAGGTTGGGTTGTTTATTATTCCTAGTAATGTGTGAAACTTGAGAATCTGTTATCAATGAGTCCAAATGAATCTCTCAGAAATGTATGTTTTTTTCAGAAATTCAGTCAATGAATATATTTTCTTGATTCTTGAATAAATTGTCCATATTATATATATATACACACACATACTGTTTCAAATATTTTCAAATATAGAGTAAGAATTATTCTGAGCATTTGGGCTTTTAATTTTCCAACTATTCTTCTCATTTGTTTTCTTTCATTGAAATTAAGATTCATTTTCTTTGTTAAGAAGATAAATGTGGGAGAGAGGTCTTTAAATCTCTCCTTAACACCAAGTGAGCCTCATTGGGCCTTTAAACAATGCTTAAGTTTCCCCCTTTCCACTTTTAGCAAAGACCTCTTCCACCATCCCTGTGATTCTGGGATCAGAAACACTGGATGGAATGCAATTGTGATGCAATTAATTTTGGCTGTGCTTCAAATGATGCAGGTGGTATGGACACATCTTTGGACTATTGGACTTTCAGTCAGGATGCACACGTAGGTCTGTTTGGTCTGGATTAATTTCACTCTAAAGTAAGGTATGGCCAAATCAATGCCACTGGTTCTTCTGCAAGCAGCATCTTCCAGCCTAAAATGACCACTCTTTTTCTGAAGTGTTTATCCATTGCTATTTAGTAGACAGCAATGGATTCTCAGAATAATTCTAAGGATGTTTCATTTGCATGTCTTATTTTGTTTTTATTCTGGTGGTACAGAATTATGAGGGGATCTTATTTGTATTGTAACAAGAGCAAGAATTGATGAGTTCCTAGAAGGGCCTAACCCAGAATTTAGAGAGAACGGAGCTGATGCCCTATGTTATCCTTCAACACGAGCACACACCGGTGATATTATGAAGAGCACTCTGTGTATTAATTGCAGTAGAATGGAATATTTTAGAAAGAAAGGCAATCATTAGCTTGGCATATAATACTTTTGACATGATGGGACAGGTAGAGGTGCAAGTAAAAGACTTACATGCAACGATCTTGTTTCCCACTTATTCATATCAGTTAAACTGCTTTATTATTGTTTTAATAACCATGACATTTTGAATGAATGTTCATTTAGGCTTTTAACTACGAGTGTTGCCAAGACACTGCTGTGCTTCTTTTCCCCTAACATTTCCCTGTTCAAATGTCTGCCATTTGTCCTAAGCCTCTTTCATCTACCCTTCATTGTTTCAATGAAGATTTTATATGCAGGTTGTTTTGAAATACAAGATGCCTAACACAACTTATCAGTATTTGACAATCTGGTGTAATCAATAAGTGCCTTTTAAGGATTAACTTAAATATTTGTTGTAGAATCTCTTTCTGTTTTTATCATAGGTTCTGCAATTTTATTTTTAGTGATCATAAAAAGTCCAGCATGTCCCTTACTTTTCCAGTAATTAAAAATTATCAATAGATTTGTGTGATATGGAGCAAGTTTTGTTTCAGTGGCTGTACATACTCTTAACTAGTTTCCTACCTTTCTAAGCAAACCTTGGAGCTGTAATTTCACTTCTCTGTATCCAGTTGTGATGCTGGTGAGGAAGTTTGGAGAGTATTATAAAACCAGAAAAATAGACAAGGCTAATGAAGGCAATATTGCAAGAGTTAACTATTACGTCTGACACGAAATCTCATGTAGTGGAGATTGTGAAACAACCAACCAACAAGAATTGCTACCATCCACTTCCCTACCTCCCCTCATTTTGTTTCAAAGCTACAGATGCCAGTGGAGGGTAAAGTTTGCATTTCTCCTCAGGAGTAAGAAATGTGTGAGCACATTAGTGGAATAAAAAAATTGCAAGAAAAAGAGCTTGAAGGACAGTCAAATGCTGCACCGCAGTATTTCAAGATGCTGGTTGAGCTGCAGTTAAATGCTGTGATCCCAGCTTCCCAGGTGCTGGCACACAGACATACAAGCCTCTGAGGGCACAGACTTACTCTAGTTGCTGGCACACCCCACTCTGGCTGCTCAGGATTCCCCTGGCCCCTCATGTGGCTGGTCCCATTGAATTCTCATGCCTAGAAATATGCAGGAGCTCTTATACACATACCTGTTCTCCCTAACATCCCTTAAGTCTGGTGTGACCCCAAACTTCTTTTGCCTTACACCCCATAATATGTCTCACCCCTAGACAGCAACACCCCTTAGTCCAAGAGGTGATGGATAGCTGCTCCCCACACCTCAAAGGATGGGTTCCATGGCCAGTAGCTCTGCTGGGACAGCTCAGGGAGGGGCCTGGAATTCCTGGTGTTCCTCAGGAGTCCTTCCTCTTTGCTGGCACCTGCCATGTGCATTGCAGTGCTTCTCTGGGCTTTTGTGATGAGCCTTTGCTGGGCTGAGGGTCCCTGGGGTGGGTCAAGGGAGATTCCCAGCCTACTTCTCCCTCTGCTGTGTATCTAGGCTGCTTTGTGGGTGTCCAGAGGAGATTTGTCACATAGCCAACTAGATACAGACTTGTCTTTGTGCAGTTTAAAGGGCATATTTAAATGTTCTCTTTGACACACTAAAATTCAGGAAGAAAAAATATATCTGCTACTTGTTTCATGTATCCATCATAAATATAAAAAGGAAGATCTAAGATTTGTCATGGAATTTTTAAATTAAGTTTGGGGCCTTGACTCTGTAATTTAACTATATTTTTAGTAATATTTTCTTCCAAGTCCTGCCTTGTCATGTTGGTCTTTAGTTTCGTCAGCCATGAGTTTGACACAATACTTAGTTTTTTTCAAGTTTTCTTGGGTAGAATGGAAAAGAGAAAAACACAATAATGGTGTAATGCTTGCAAAAACAAATTTAATTTTTCAAGGACTAAAATGAAATTTCAGCTTTTTCAACTTTTTAGTTGTCATTAAATCAGCTTGATAATGGGTTACAAAACATAGTCTCATTTTTGACTTACACTTGAAGACAAAATAACATTTTTATGTAGTATACACATGCCAGCCAAGTGCTCCCCATGTAGCCTCTTACTCAAGTGCAATCCTATTGAGCACTGCTGAACTAGTCTGACACCATTTCTCTCTGTATATGCTTCAAAATTTTTTATTTTTATGTTGAAGATAAAAAATTCATTCCTAATTTTTTTTCCCATTGTGAACAGGGCTTAGTAGGTTTTGAATGCTCTTAGACTAAGATGAAAGAAGGTTGTTGAAAATCTGTTTGTAGCTGAATTTATTTTGCCTGAGAAGTGTAAGCTATCTTCTGAAGTTAGAAATATGGTTCTATAATTTTTTTAAACTAGATTAACAAGTTTGCTGCAGCTAAAACAGTGTCTTCAAATAAACTTCAAATGTATATTTAGCAATATAATTCACACTATTTTAAATTCATATATTTCAACAGGAAAACAGCTAGAGATTGTTTTATGATGTACTTTACGAGAGTTATCCTTTTCTCCTTTAAAGGAGATGCAGAAGATTTTCAGTTCCATATGTCAAACTAACACACTACATTATATTCTGAACACAAAAAAATAGAGATTTTTTTCCTAAACTTGTAACACACTCACATAATTTCTCTTCTGATTGTTCATACACATGGCATCCTAACAAAAGGCTTGTAAGTCAGTGGATCACAATATATTTGACTACAAATGCAGGAGCTTAGTTGAGAATTCAACATCCTTTCAATTTGAAAATGTATTATTATAATAACTGGATTGAGGCACATTATGAAGATAGAGAAGTCTCAGAGAAGTCACCTTTATCAAGAAAGACAGAAAATAATTGCAATCTGAGCCCCATTTTCACCAATTAATAGTTTTTCTCCTAAGGCTTCACAGGCTAGCTAATCTTATGTTTAGCAACACAGCCTTCAGGTCATATCCCTGTGCCTTTTCTGAATAAGGAACACTTATGAGTTTATAATATTGCAATTAAGTCAATGGCCACTCAGTCATAAATGAAACTTAGCAATCAATGATTAAAAATTCAGTAGAATTTGCATGTTTTGGATTTGTTAAACCCTCAGCATTCTTTCTAGATGAACATCATGTCTTATTTAAACCTCTCTGAACAGGTACATTTAATACTGGTGAGGTCCTGATCAGTAAATCTCCACAGCCTCATGTACAGGTTAAGTAGCAAAGGTTGGGAATGAAGTGAATGTAGGTACTGTACTAATGATAAATTACAGGACCAGTGAAAAAGCAATGTAAGAAGTTTCTCCCCATTCTAACAATGACAATTTTCCCCCCAGAGCAATTACTCAAAAAAAATCACTTTAGATACAGAATTCATGTAATTACAAGAAAATAAATAATCCTCAGTCAGAAAATTAGTGAAAACCTGACTTGTCCATTTAGACTTCTTAGAACAACCAATAATTATATTTAATAAGTTAAAGGGGTTTTTTTTTATTTTCAGTGTGATATACTGACATTTTGTACTTTGAAGTCAGCAGACTTATTTACACTTTTCAGAATACTGGTCAAATTATAACAAATGTCTATCAAATTGCTTTGTTTATATTTTCAACTGCCCCACTTATTTACAGAAGAGACACCTGAAGTATATCACCAGCCAGCAATGGGTCTGGTTATAAACTACTTTTTTGCCAGAAATATTTACTTTGTTGGATCAAAATAAGGGGGTGCTTTGGAAATAAAAATGCAAAGGAAAAATAAATAACAAAGGAGAAAGCTACTACACAGATACAGAATCTTAAAAGCAGTCAGTCATCTCCAAAAAAACTCAGACAGGTTAACCTTAATAAGATCCATAGTATTTCTGGAAAGGGAGCAGTTTTTATTCTTTTGTTATGTGAAATGCAAATGAAAAAAAAAAATAAAACAAGCAAGATACCAGCTCAGTTGTTTTACTTGCCTCAAGGGTTAAAATGTCATGTCCCTGCAGCCCAGTGGGGTACGGGAAGCAAATAACATCTCCAGGCCATGGTCATATTTTAAATACCCAGTAAATACATTCTTTAAGTAAATATTTCAACCAGGAGCATGCTTCTGAGTCCTGAGTTTTGCAGACTTTGTTTATGTGTTTTTTTTATTTTTTTATTTTCTCCTTTTTTCCATATTATTCTTTTTGAGCTAATTTCACGGACATGTCTACTGGGTGAAGTTTAAGCTGCCATCAGCTGCCAAATGTTTGGCAATAATTTTCATTGGCTTCAAAACACACAGTAACTCCCCCTTAAGCTGTTGTTGCACTTATTCCTAGGCTTCTGCACTTCAGTAACCACTCCATTTTTTGGGATGTTTGCCTATCTAGCTTGATTAATCTCTTCAAGACTGTGCTTCTGTTGTTTCTGGGTTCCTTATCTATCACCCATTCCTCCTGACACTTGTTTCACCAGGCATTCCTGTGCTGTCATGCAAGAGTGTTTAAAAAAGAATAAATCAAGCAGTGACACAACCACTCATTCATGCAGCTGATCTCTTGCTGATGTTCTTTTCAGTCATTACTGCCAAATGTCCTGTAGCACCACAGAAACTAAGGTTGTCATCCCTTATGACTGAGGCACCATCAAGAGCAGGGTCATTATTCTGTTTTTTAATCACTGTGCAATGATTACTTCTTGCTGCAGACAGCTGATGTATCATCACCTGGGATGTACTGCATGGATACTGTACCAATTGGAATCTCTCTCTAATGTAATTTGCTGAGGGACTAATGGGAGAAAACTTTACTGGTCTAGTTAAAATTATCTACTCTGATAGAGTTGATACCAAGAAAATGTATTATTCTGTCTTTCTTTAATTTTCTTACATCTTGAGGATATTTAAGGAATCTACTTTGCACCATTTTTCAGCATGAATATTCAATGAAGTCTACCTGGAAGGTGAAGGTCCTTCATCATTTAAACATTATTTTCTAGTAAGCTGATGATATGAAGAGGCCTGGGGAGCTCCAGATGACTCAAACTTCTTTTTCAGGCTATCAGGCAGTACGACTTCCTGTATGAATCAATAAAGGACATGGAAGTTTATGGCAATAAGTGACAGCAAATACAAAGGTTGTTTATCTTGTGCATTGTTTTGTGTATATCTATACAAGTGCTTCACTGTTTAGTGGCTTCTTCTCTGTCTTGCTGATAGGAAATTTTATCTCACCAATATACAGCTGATATACAGGTACCCTTTCCCTTTTTTTTTCTACTTCTGTAGTGTCTAACATGGAGGAGTCCATATCCCATAGCAGGGTCTTAAGTTGTTAGAGTACAAAATATACATTAAGTTGTGATTTTTAGGTCTGGGTCAAAATTTGGCTAATGAATCAATTATCTATTTTATTTTCTTGTACATGCATCAGAAGAAATGTATACATATGAAAAGAGAATGAGTAGCCAAATGATATCTTAGCATCAGAAAAAGCATGTAGAATTTGTCTGTGGGTGAGAAATGGCAAGGTTTTTAACCCTCAGTTTCTATAAGCACTATCTGTAAATAGCTGAACAGTCAAAAGGAGAATAAATATAATTTGGTATCAAGTCTTTCATACCAAGGAATTAATCATCCTAACCAAGGATTCATATAATTACATTTTTCTAAGCTCACACATTTCTGCATATTACTTTTTTTTTTTTTTTTTTTTCAAATGACCATGGAATAATGCAGTTTTTTCTCTTAGTTGTCTATTTGTTAAACCTGATCATTGTCATGGATGGACATGTTTTACATAACTTCAAAAGACTAGAAGGGTCACAATTATATAAAACTATCTTTGCACTCCTCCTTTTTTTCCCCCATTTGTTTATTTGGTTTTGTTGTTTTTATTGATTGGTAGTGTTTTAAAATGAATTTAAAACACAACTTTGCAAAAGAGTGATCTTGTTACAGCTACTTAGAATGTCAGCATCAATTTGCATGATGGGCTTGGGTTTTTTTTCTTTCTTTTTTAAAGTAAAGACATCACCTGTTACTGATTAACTTGGATGTGGTTCCTGGAAATAAAAAGCCCCATTCACTTTCAGTAAATTCTAGCTGATTTAAAGCATATCAGTGTCACAGCAGAGAAGTAAAGATGGCTAACCAATTAGTCAGACTGATTTTGCAGTTGTTTTTGCATCACTGAAGAGAATGAAATCATTTGGTCCATAAAAGGCAATCAGATCCACATTCCTTCATGCACAGTATTTGCGTAGATGTCTTAAAAATTATTCTTGCTCTCTTTTTTGAGCTGGGGAATGTGGTGACAAACTCACCTTTGAGTGTTTGAGCAGGATGTTAGAAAACTAAGTGTGTCTCTGTCTGTACACAGCTTATAATGGCCCTAAAGGTTATGTGTAATGCTTTTGCTGTTGCTATGTGTTTTTCTCTTTATCAATGAGGTCAGACCAGATAATTTAGATACTTTCTAGTCACTAACCTATGGAAGATAGAATCTGATATTTTTTCCCAGCTGGTAACACTCCTGGCTCCAGAACTGTCATTTGGTTTTTCATCTACAGGTTTGTGATGAAACACAAGTCTTTGTCTAGATTGACAAGGGACTAATATCAGTATTTGTCCAACAAAAAATCAAGCAAACAAAACCCAAAAAACCCAACCAAAACAACAAACAAACAAAAAGACCAACAAGACACCCCACCCACTTCAGATGCTTATAAAAGATTGTAGCTTGGCAGGTAGAGAATTCCCCTGACAATAGTGCGGTCTAGTTTATAACATCCTGTAAACAACAAGAGTTATCCCACAGCTTAAGTATTTACCCAAGGCTGAAATGCTCATAAAGGATTGTGCTTTAAGGGCCCAAATTCTACATCAGGTCTTGGAAATACAACATAAAAAAATACAGAACTCAACTTCAATTAGCATGGAACTCAGTCACACAGATCAGGCAGAACTGAAGTGCTGAAACTGCACTTCAGAAATGATCACTTAATCTCTGCTCATTGAGCACCCCTCTGTTTGATGGTAATGCTCTCTGGATGCTCACAATCCTGCACCTGCGAACATGGAGAAAGAAGAGCTCTTGCAAGTTTTGTTTGCTATTTAGCACTTATATTTTTCTGTCTTTTTTTTTTTCTCTGACCATTAATGGGCCAAATCTGGCCTACGATCTTACAGTAAATCTGTCTCATACAAATAGTATTGGACCTGGGACACAGATGAAGCTCAGTAGTCATCACCTTCTTTTAAAACTATTTATTCTTTTTTTCTAGGTCTTTATGGGAAAAAGATGTCGGGGGCCAGAGCAGAGAACAGTGGTGAGGGTAAAGTACTTGGACTGAGAGAAAACTGCAGACTCGAGACATGGTCTTCTGCAGTATGTTAAATCCTTTTGTTCTGTGTGGAGAGGCTTGGTTTTATGATAAAACTAAATGGTCTAAAAGAACTTGGCATATTGAAAGCATCTAAATGAAGGTACAGAAGAATAAAGTTGCTCTCCATACATATACAGAGCGTAATTCAGACTGAAAAATAGAGAAAATGAATTAAACAAAAAGGTGGTCAGCATCCCAACAGATGGGTGAGAAAAAATTAATTCTAAGAAATTAGAGACAGTTTTTGTGATATAAATAGCAAAAGTTTAGCACTGTCTTCCAAGAGGAAAATAATTGATGCTGAGCATTTTCAAGAAGGAACTCAGTTTCTTTTGTTTGCTTGTAAAAAATTTTTGCTTGGAGAATACCATGTAATTTTAAAATTTATTTTACTAAGTTTCAAAGCAAATATTTAATGAAAACCTATTTTAAGTATAACAGGAAAATTCACGCATAGAATTCTAACTGGAGTGACTCAAGTTCAAATGAAATAAAATGGAACATGTTTTTTATGTCTTCTGCACACATAAAATATATAAAGAATATTGTTAAAGCTATATTCCATATTCTAGAATATATGAGGATTAAGTTTTCTTGTGCAAACTTAATGTGATCTTTTATATTGTAGAATAATAATTAGGTTTTACTTGTATGGCTATAAAATATATTTCCTTATAGAAAATCTGTCTGATACCATACATAGGATTCAATAGTCTCTCTTACTAGAGTAGCTGCTCCACACTCTTTTTCTTCAGTTCCCCCGCTATTCAAACACCACTTTGAATGAAGAATCTGTAATTGTGTGTCAGAGTCTTATGCCTCATAGTAATATTTTCACCAGTCATCTTCCCTTTCCCCTTTTTTCTTTCCTTTTTCTTTCTTTTTTTCTCTTTTTTTTCTTGATTTTCTTTATTACCACTAAAGAATTTATGCTGCTGCTATTCTGAGATGTGCTGGTTTTTAAGCAAGTTCCTAGAGAATATGAATTTAAGCTCAGATTTACTAATGAGGAAAATATAAAACTATTTTGTGAGACATTCCAGAATTATGAGTGACAAATCTGAGGTGAAGATCATATCCATGAGAACACTTAATAGTAGGTGATCTTTCATATATAAAAGCCAGGCACCCAGCAAAAGAAGAATGCATCATTATAGGCATCCTTCAAAAGGGTTTTCTTGACACAAGGCTCCACCATCTTTTCCCAGATACATTCATTTATATCTGCTCAGGTTCCTTTCCAACAGCCTTTTCCTAGACTGTTTCTTCTCATTCTCACCTGCCTAGAGACCCACTCTCATGATCTGTAATACTTCATATTCTCCATAAACAGCCTTAACTCTGGGCTCCTTTTTCAGTTGTTCTGGCCTCTCTACCACTCTCCAGAGGTTTTTTTGCCTGCAGTTTCCATGGAGACAGCCTATCACCATACCGGGTCTGTGTTTCAGCATCACTGATGAGCCCTCTTCAGTTTTTCATGTTCACCTTTGTCTCTTCTATCTATCTTAGTTCAGCTTCTTGATTTCTAGATCGAGCCCTCTGATTCCGTCTCTGATTCACTTCTACTTCACAGTTCTCCTACGCCTTTTTTTTATCAGTGCATCTTTTCTGCTCTCTTCCCTTGTTTCAGCTATTGGCATAAAGTGTAGTGACATAGACACTTCCTTGCAGTGCCCATATTAAGCCAGGCCTTACCTGTGAAATAATTTTGTAAGGAGACTCTTTCTTTATTCTTAGAGTACACCTGTGGGCTCTAGGGTGATAGACTGCACGAAGCCTGGCTACTAGGGTGATAAGAAATGCTGAGGTGAAAACATTAGCATTAATTTCTTTGCCAAAATAGACTTCACTTCTTGTACAATGAACTTTCAAAAAGTCCAGATTTAGGCCCTTGTTGACAAGCTGGAAGAACAGATTTTTTTCTAACAAATATTTTCTACTTAGTTTCATTTTAGGAAATGGATACTTTAGGGACTTTCATTAGGCCTTTAGATTTTACATCAGGTAAAAACAGATCTCAAATTCTAGTGAGGAATAGTTCCCTAAATTCTTACTAGTGTCAGCAATAAGACATGCATTAGGGATGGTATTCTTCTATTTTATTTAGTCATCAACATTGCCACTCTCTCAGTTTAGGATCTATACCTTTTTGAACACCATTGCATAATAATTCAAGGAGTTATATAGTTGAAAAGGGGATGCAGCATGCAATTGAAAGGTGATTTGTGTAATATAATGTTGAACAATTTTGATCAGGTAATACTGCTAAAAGGTGTATTTCTGTAAATGTCAGTTCAATTATTAAGAACTTTTTGTCTTGCTTTTTGAAAGAAGACAACCTTGCCTCTACTGTCTTATGTTTTTCTGCTCACAATTTTTCTCTCTGTTATCGTGTACTTAAAGCAACTTAGAATTATACCAACATCAAAAATCTCAAAATGATATTATAAAGGTTATTATATAAAGTAACCATTATACTACTCAAGAATTCCAGCACAGTAATAAGTCACTAATACAAAAAAGTTAACCAAATCAATGGTTTTATTCATATGAATAATCATTAGGAGATAAGTGCACAGAATAAGAATTTAAGTATTCCAGAGAGGGCTTTAACACAGAGATGTTTTTCTTCAAGAGGAATTGGTTCTGTAACTGTTTTTAGCAAATAAGTGACATAGCCTTAGAGGTATTAGGGTGTAACTCTTCCTAAGACTCAGGTGAAAAAAAGCTGCCTTTCTCATTCATCAATGAAATAGTGAATAAGTTGTATACTGACAGGAAAAAAGAAAAAGAAAAAAAAAAAAGAAAAAAAAAAAAGTTGTACATTGGAAATACTATGAGAACTGTAAAAAGAAGCCTTCTGTCTCAGAAATTATTTTCAATAAGATTTGAACTTATAAAATATCAAAGGCACTAAGGCTTTCAGGTGTCTAAATTCCTATGGGTTTCAAACATCAGCAAAATAGAAACCATGGCTGAGATTCATCTAGCCTTGTTCTAGGTATCAATAAAAAAAGCATCTGAGGAAGTCTTCTGAGATCCCTTTAAATAATCAGTAGGAAAAGCTAGTAATTTTTGGTATGCAGAGCTAGTGCCCATCATTCTTCATTTAGAATCATGGAGATTGGAAAGACCCTTCAAAAGTCAAACACTCTGCTCAGAACAGATCCAATTAGATAAGGTTCCTCAAGGCTGTGGTCAGCGTCCAAGGACGAGGATTCCACATCACTCCAAGCAATGTGTTCCTGTATTCCACCAGCTTAAAATAATGTTTTTCTAATACCTAATCAGAATTTCTGTTGTTTGAACTTGTGCTCTTTGGCTCTCATCCTGCTACTGTGAACCATTGTGCTGACCCTAGCAGATGGTGCTTGCTGCAAGGTACAAAAAGGCTCCCACAGCCAAAGCTCTGACTGCAACACCAGGCACACACGGACAGCTGTTGACCTGCTGGATGAGACCCCTTCTGTCTAGTCTTTTGCCTTAGTGACAGGCTTGAACAGATACAACGTGGGCCCCCACATGCCCTCTATACTTGCCCTCAGAGATTTCTGTTTGTTTTCAATATGTTTTGCATTACTCCCAGCAGTACCAACAGTGCTCAAATGGAAAAGCAATAAAACAAAGAGGTAGAAAAGCCTCAGTAGTCCCTCTGTAGCATCCTGGAATTTAGCCCTGGTAAAGCAATGAACCTGAGATGCTAGCTTGGGCCGAGCAACAGACTTGGTCCCCACAGGTGGGAGTTTTCAGTAACTGTAACTTGCCCCTTCTCTACTGTGTAGACAAAAGCTTTGGGGGCAGTCAGCTCTGATAAACTCCCTCACAGGTCTTTTTTGTCCTCACCAGCACCCAGGGAAATTAAACTATTCTAAAACTGCATATCTGTAAATGAAGCAAGAACACTTTTTCAAGCCCTCCACCCTCAGTGTGACTACGACCTCCAGGTCTTCTTCATTTCTCATTTTTCTTGACTCAGGTTCTTGCCCAGTCATGTTTCGTCGAAGATGGCTGTTGATGGAAGCGTCTCTTTCCCCTGTGTACTCTCACAGATGATTTGAAAGGTTATCTCAGAGCTGGCAGAAGATGTGTATCCTTCTGGAATGCCAGTAAGGGTCATGCTATTTACCTAGAGCATATCTGGAATACTTGAATGCGAAGGAGATACTTGGGTAGTGACTCAATAAATCCCGGATGTCCTCTGGAAATTCTTCTTCAAAATTCTTCAGTGAAGATCCTTCACACATTGTGCTCAGTATCAATTCATCCTCTGTATGAGATACCTCTGTTTTATTCTGAGGAATGAAGTAAACTAAAATTGTCCTTTGAAGTATATTTTCCCATTCAATTCCCATTAACCCACCATTTTAAAGAATAAAATCTTAAATTTACACTGCCAGTAGTGCATCACAAGTTAAGTACTGTGAGAGCAGTAGGGATTTTCAAAAGAGCTGTAAAGTGCAAAATGCTCTAATCCTACTGGTGTTTAATGGATGTTTAGCATGAAGAAAAAATCTCTATCAAAATGGGATTTAAATAGACCTGTTTGATTCTAGCATGTGTTTGAAGTCATTGAGTTGCTATTAGCATTTCATCATCATAAACTAAATTTCTTCTAAGATTAAAGGGGATGAGTTCTATTATCTTTTGTTGTTAAGTAAGTGTCCTCAACTGGACTATATGGGCAATAAATACCAAAATAAGATTTTTACCTATATTTATGTTCACTTATAAAATGGGCTTTGTCTTTCTCTCGTTACAGCTCTGTCTTTCTCTTGTTAATTATAATGTGTTTATAAATTCAGGTATGCTACATATATTGCATGGAAGCATATTTTCCTGAAGGAAAGATATTATTGAGTAGAGATCATACCAGCACAAGCTAAATAAATGAAACTGTGATAGTAAATTCAACTTTATTGAAAAGAAATTTGGCATGTATTCTGTAAATCAAAAGGAATTGCAGCATGATTCAGCAGAAACAGAAGTCTTCAGTATAGTAACACAACAACTTTTTAAAGTAAGATGAATATTTATATTTTAATAAAAAACCATATTTGTTGATCAGCAAGCTCAAGGGAGTGAACTTTCCTCTATTTAAAAGAACTGTAGCTAAGGGGAAAAGAAAATCCAGGTCTCTTAAAAGTAATAATTTTAGTGGCTCAGATTTCAATTACTGCTAGTAAGAAGCACCTTGAAAAACTTAGCTAGTAGCAAATGCTTTTCAAAACTCTCTGAAGCCTCTAAAGATCCAGATTGGCTGCTTGAAAAAGCTTTCTCCTACTTGTAGATTTTATGGCTGTAGATTGTATGATTGTAGATATTTGTCTCAGTTCTGCTAATGTGGCTTAAATGATTAAACACAAGTTTAGTTTGGATTTTTACCACTGTAGGGTTCTGCTATTGATGATATATAAAATTAAAGGGGAAAAGGATCAGGGATGTACAGTGGCCTGTCTCCTCCCACCAGTTTAGAAAATTGTCTACAACCCATTCTGAGGAAATGAGAATGGAGAGCTTAGTCTAACAGCAACTGGAAGGAAAATGTGACCCTTTTTTTTTTAAGTGTTACAGTGTCTCAGGGCATTACATGTTAGGATAAGGTCCAGGGCTGTCTTATATAATAATTATTTAAGTAAACTGTGCAACACATATGCACAGTTTGCAAAGTAGACTATAGAATATCTACTGAAAATTCAGGAAGAGATGAATGGAATGGAAAAAAAAAAAAACAACAAAACTTTTTCAGCTGCTTTGAGGTTATTTAATCAGTAAAACAAAAAAATTATATGCCCTAATTATTTGAAAATTAGATAGAAATCTACATGCCATCATCTCAATAGTTCAAAGTATTTAATAATTATTAATGAAGCATGTAATAACTTAAAAAATGCATATAGTCATATCTTTATAGGTTAATGTACTTCATCATAAAAAGCCTTTAAAGAATCCATTATCTATCATGTAATATATGAAAAGTCTATACATACTATGTTCTCCATTACATATTCTGACAAGTAGTAATGTATTTTGTGTCAAAAACCACTTCTGAATGTCACCTTATGCTGTGGTATATCCTCATAGCTCAAGTAAAAATGGTGTCAGAAATCTGCTTAAGAACATTTCAATAATCTGTTCTGACTTTTGAGCCTTCATGATTTAGCAGCAGTTTTAAGGATATGTCAAGCTATAGCCCAGGTCAGTACTTCACAAGTGGTATGGCTGTCTAGAACCATTTATCTTTTCTTTTATGCAGTCTTATTTAAAACTAACTGCAGTGATGTCTTGTCTAGCATTGAAAATACCAAAGAAAGTAGTTCACAACAATATAGGTCTGAAAGGTAAAGGAAAAGAGTTTGACTGAAATATAGTAGAATTTAAGTGTGCCTAGAGAATCAAAAATAAGCTAAAATATTTATTTTCATATTAATTAGTGATAGGATGCTTCCCAGATTGAGTATTACCTCAAATTAGTTTGGGCTATGGGATTAATAGTTTTATTTTTTTCCTTATACACCATCACAACTCAAAGGTTAATTCATGCTCAGTCAGAACAAACAAATTTCTCCACAAAAATAGGTCTGTTGTAAAACCTTCTGGAAATTACTTAACTTCTGGTTTGCAACCTTACCCATAAGAGTTTCTACAGCAGTGTGTTACTACATTACTGGCAAACTGGATTAGTTCCTAAAGATGGTGTTTTTTTCACTTGAATGCATTAAAGAATAGCTTTTAAGCAACATAAACAATAACTGAATTAGATGCAGGGCTAACACCTGAATATTGGTGGTAGTGTATATGTTGTAGGATGAGATTCAGAATAGGGGGAAGCTGTTACTTATTTGGATTCTGCTCTAGAATGGTTGAAAAACACTGAGAAGCAGAGGGGAGAGAGAAAAGGGCAGCTGATGCTGCAAAAATCTGTTAAATTGAGATTTTAAATACACAAATGATTATTATACAGCTGTGCCATAGGATTCACGACTGTTATACAAATCACACAAAAAAGCTGTGATGTTAGGATTTATATAGCTACTAGTAATTTCAATTTAAAACAAGGGCCATACTGGATTAACACCTGCCATTTACAAAATCTTGTCACCTGGACAAAAGAAAGGGACTGAGGGTAGTATAGGAAGTCAATTTAATAACAACTCTATTAATTTATTCCAGCTCTGTTAAATATTCTACATATTCAATGTAGCCAGGCTAGGGAAATACCCTTACCCTTACCTGTTACTTTTCTTCTGGAGATACACTAATCCAAAATGGCTACTGAAAAAAATTAAAAAAAAAAAAAAAAAAAAAAAGGGGTGGGGGGAAGAATGTGATGTTTTTGGTGGCTTTGTTGTTGACATTTTTCTTTATTTTATTTTAAAGCTGCCTAAAGCATGAATATTTAACAAATTTTTTTTTTATGATTATGAATTAAGACAATTTCTTTGACAGCAGAAGTTATGAGGTATTGTTTGTCACATTTGTACCCACTGATTCATCCCTGCCATGATTACTACCAAGTGTCTCAGTGGTGAACTCCTACACAGTTAGGTAACTCTTCTGTCTTTCAACAACTGGAAGCTTTCCCCTTGATTTGACTTTATAAGATAGAAACCAAACAGAATCCAGCCCTGAACCAGCGGTCATTTCAGTATCCAGGATGGTGGCATTGTTTCAATTCAGCTAGAAACACCCAAGTGTATACTTTGAATAAAGGAAAAGAAGCTTCATTAAATGCTTATGTTTTATTTGCCTTAACTGAAGAAATATTTTCTTGGGCCCAGCTGCTGAGAGTTCCTTTAAGACTGGACAAGTACAAAATTAACAGTAAAAGTTTGACTGTTCTGGTAACTGATGGTGGGTGACTGATACTGGAAATGTGAAAAGATGTGCTGTGCTGTCTCTGTGCAAAGGCTGATGGCCGGAGATGGAGGAGAACATGTCTGATGTAGGAAAAAAGTGAAGGATAATAGAAATCTGGGAGAAGACAACAGGGTGTTTTACTGGATTAAGCCAGCAACAGATTGCTGTGGAGGGCAAGGGCGTGAGCTGAGTGGATATGGAAGTTTATATTGAAAATTACTACAATGCCAAAGCAAATAGGGTCCATCACATGATTTTGCAGCTGAACACTTCTCTGTTGAGAGGATATCAATACTATCATGTATGCTGTTATGCTATCTTTATGATAAATCAAAGTCATAATAAAATTACATACACCACATCTCTTAAACTATTTGTGTGTGTACTGTGCAGTCATTGACCTTCCTGAGAGCTGTTTTTAGCAGCGAAAAGTCTCACTAATACCTTCAGACACAAATTTGCCCATTCTTTGGCAATATAGTAAGTTTGCAATAAAAGATTTTTGTCTTTGTACTATCAATGTGATTTTCTTCCTCCTAAACTAGATGGCCATCCTGAATTCTTCATTGCTATTTTATGCAGACCTCTCATACTATGAAAGACATGATTGGGGATGTGTAGATTATGTGGCTGATCTCATACTTGGCCACAACTCAGTAACAAGTCTTAATTAATTTGCCCAAAGTTTCTCTTGATGTTGGTTTTGTCATATAATACAAAAAATATGACTGTTAATAATGTGTGATGTTTAAGCTTTCACTAGTCTTTGTCTTACCACTTAAATGAGTAGCTGTTCTGATGTCCCTGTGTTTATCACTAATTCATTTAGTAAAGAACAATGTCAAAATATAGCCATTTCTGCCTCATGACATGTGTCTCAGATGTGTGTAGATTTGAAGGATTTCATAACACTGAAATAAAGATACAGGAGGTTTTTTTCAAGCTCCTTTGAAGCATACTATTTTTTTTGTGTCACAAAATGTTAACATGTTTAACTGGAATATTCAGACTGGATATTTATTTCATTCGCAGAGTAGTTTCATCCAGTGAAATTGGGAAACCCAAAAGCAGAAGTTTCTGTTGAAAATTAAGGATGTTTATTAACTGATGTAAATAATAGCAAAATGAGTTTGAAAGCTAAAATAAAGTATCTCATCACAACTATCTCTCCATGTGGAAAGTAGAGGGCACTGAGATCAGATTAACATCAGTAGAGTGAAATAGCTAACTTTATCTGTCAGCAGTTGTGACTATTCTATCCAACTAATACCTATAATAGTTCTATCCTAATGAATACAGAAAAAAAAGTAGTTATTATCAGTGCATATTTCTGCAAGGCCTTGTGTACCCAAAATAATATACATGGAAAGAGAACTGGGAATACTGCACTCTCAATGTGCAGTTAGTATAAGGGTTTCCTTAAGTAAGAGAGTTGCATAGATTCTTTGGCCCAAGAATGTAACTCAGAGTTAAGGTACCCTGAAAGTGTGAGTTACTTTGGTCTTCTTGAAGGTCAACAAAGGAGAAGTAGCACAAGCCTGGAAATGGATCATCAACAAAAAGGGATTACATTTTCATGTATTTGAAAATGAATTAGTTCATTCCAAAGGCAAGAGGTATATATAATCAATGAGAAATATTTCTAGCCTTAGCTAGGACTTTAGAAAACACCTATCTTTTGATCTGAAAAATGATTTAATATACCAGATATTCACTGCTGCCAGCTACATCTTCCTTGTGTTGATTATCTCATGCTACTTGGATTTGTGCTCTATGCCCTAGACTGAAAGACAGGAACAGGTAGATAATATGAATTTTGTTCCTGTCAAGTTACAGATTATTTTTAAGTGAAGCACAACTTAATTTTATGGACAGTTGGCTGAAATTTATTTTATGCTTTGGTAAAGCAATTTATATCTCTGATGAACTATGAAGTATTTGATTATTCTATATTACCATCTTTCATTTGTTTAAATGAGAGTTCTGTTGGCAATTTAAACCACTGACAGAGCAAATTTCGTCTTGGACTGGACATGTTAGTTGCTAGTCTTCAAATATATGTACAGTCATCTGAAACAAGTACCTGGTAAATTGAGAGAGGCAAGATAGGAACAGATGGAGTTGAATGATACAAATAATAAATATTATTTAAAAATAGATAAGATTATAGTTACCAGGCAAAAAAAAAAAAAAAAAAACTTTAAGATTTAATCCACATGACAGTTTCTGAACATTAAATACATTTGATACACATTTGTATTTAAAGAAGGTTAAAATATTTTTTTTAACAAAAAATTGGATTTCTGTGATAGATAAATAACTACAAGATCTCTTTGTATGTATGTTTACCAAGCTGTGGTATGGAGTCTGATATTTGAGATCCCAGGCTATGGCTCAGATGACAGCACTACTTTAGTCTCTGAACCGAGGTTGCTAGCACTATTTTCAGTCCTGTTATTTGTGTCTTCAAGAAACAGAGATGCCACATGTGCCATCATTATTGTGGCTTTTCTCTTGCCTTTATTTTCAGTATTGGCTCTCTAAGAAGATTTCAGGCAGAGTGTTTCAGACAGTTCTGTGCTATTTACAGTTCCTTTCTGCTGTGGTCACAGAGGGACCCAAGCAATTATACACCTGCTCAGGCAGTTTTTTAAAGTGTGCCACAATGCAGCAAATAATACTTGTACACCCAAAATCCATACTACTGAAGCCAGAAAGACATTGCACAATTGGTGAATATGTAGTGAAAGGGATCTGATGAATTCAAAACAAAGTTAACAAATTGTTATATTGTGATCTGTATTCTAAAAGCAGATTGGAGTCATACCCTATTTTTCCAAATACTGTAAACTTTTGTTGAAGACAGCTAGGCAAAGAAACAGATTCACTTTATTCCTTGTAACTCAGCCAGTGCATTGCAAGAGCTACATGGTGCAAAGCTCAGTTCCTATCATACTATATTTTAACTTGCTCTTATGTTCACCAATATTTGCCTACTTTTCTCAGAATAGTGGCAGTTAACAGAGACATCTGCTTATTCAAAATAAAAATACAAATATTTAAAATTAACCAACTTCTAAATTAATTAATATTTTATATAATGTATATTAAACTCTTTTTTTTGTTGTTTTTCCTTTTTTTTTTGTTTTATTTCAAGGACAATTTGTTTATCAATATTTGAACTGTAATTTCCATAAAATTATGGAAAAGAAAGAGAAAATAATGGTGGAACACATTGTATGCCTTTACTATTCAAAGAAGAATGAAGGTTTGGCCTTTTTTTATGCTGTAACTTGAAATAAAGGTGTAGCAGGAAAAAAAAATCTATATTGCATACTAAATCTACCCCTTAATTTCAATAAGATGCAAATAATGTTCTTTTCTTCATAGTTGTTTTTCTTACAGCTGTCTTTTACCTACAGCTATCTTCTTTAAAATAGTTTTATTGAATTTTTAAGTTTATTGCAGCAAGAAGTTAAAGCTCTGGGACTGCATCCTTATGGCTCATGGTTAGTTATTTAGCTGTTAGTGTATGGAATGTATTCCCTTGCTGCTTCTGTATGGCATGAGAAGTTTGAATGCATAATAGTATTGTAAATAACTTTCTTGTCAGTCACAACAATAAGAAACTAATACATGTGATAAAAACTTGCCTAGTTAAAGTGAAATGTATCATCAGAAATCTTGCCCTCAAGATAGGTGGTCTTCCTAGTGAAAAAATTTTAAAAAATTAACTCAAACACAGTTATAGCCAGCATAACTTTTTTACTGGAAATTGCCATGCTTTGCAAACTGTGCTGTCTAGATCTAATTTGTCTCTCGTATCAGTCACATTTCTCATTTAGTTCTGTGATCTCCACTATGGTTTTTTTTTTTTTTAATATTGAAGAAAAAAAATCTAACATATCAGAAAAAATGCTTTTCGTCTTCTATTCCATTTTTGACAGTTGTCTGCAATAGTTCATAACCTAAATCTCTTCTCCTGAAGAATTTCTCTTCAATCCTGCTCAGTTCTTACTGTTTCTTGTTGGTCAATTACATCTGAATCATCAAAACAGACATTGTTATTCCATTGCTGAATGATTGTACACCAGGGTAATGACCTCTGCAATGTCTATATGGCATCAAACAGGATGGGAGACATGCAGAAAGTCTGTAGTACAAGTGTCACAGGGCTTTCTGGTAGCAGAGGACCACTGCTGCTTCTTGTCTTGACTTCTTAGTGAACCCAAGTGCTTCCTAGCTTCTGGAGGAAAACTCATCAGTTTGCCTTGTAAACATAATCTCTTTAGTTTCATCTCCTATTTCTTCTCAACAAAACAATTCTGAGATACTGTACAGGAAATGGGGCCAACCTTACGTAGCTGTGAGAGCAGCTTTTATGTAATTTATGCGTCAAAGTGGGAAATGTAAGAGCTGCTGAATGCCTTGAGCAAATTTTTTTTGCAATGTAATCAATGAATCAATGCCTTAAACAACAACAACAACAAAACAAACAAAAAAAATCAAAACAAAACAAAAAAAACCAACAACAACAAAAAAAGCAAAAACAAGGACGCAAAACTTTTTCTTACTCTTTAACAGTTCAATTTTTTTAATCAGAAGAGATATTGGTGAAAAATCACTCTCAAAAGCCTAAGATAAATGATTAATCTTCCCCCTGCCTCAGATTATGTTCTTAAAAGCTCACTACTCTGTCATCTGTGCTGACTCTTTAAACTGCCAAGAGGTCTAAAGTTTTAAGTTGTTTTACTCTAAATTTGCCTTCTGATAAATTATGAGAACTTCAGAAATATAAACACAAGGAAAATTTTCTTTGAGTAACAGAAAGCTCAGTATGTGTTCAAAGTGCAAATTAATTTTTATAAACTATTTGAAAAATATTTAAAGTTGACCTGTTTATATATATTTAATTTTTAAAAGACATCCCATTTTAACCTGTACTTTTACAGGAAACAGGCATTCTAAACAGCTTTAACTTTTACTGCCTGATAAGATACCCCAAATAAGTCCCCAAAATTGTTTATATTGAACAAGTTCTTGTTATAATGCCTGGATAGTCCTAATCTTCAATTCATTGAACTTTAAAATTAAGCATAAAATTATAGATTTGCCTTAAGATTGTGGCCTTTTACTGAAACTTTGCATGCTTTCATATTATTATATTCGTTCTTAGAATTTGATTTACATTTTTCCAGGTAGTTTTAAAAACTACCTGTACAAAATGTATGTCTGTACAAAATTTATGAGAACGAAGTAGTGTTTCTTAAAGTAGTGTTTCTTAAATAAAAACATAGCTAACTAGGGAATTATTACTTGTGATAACTTGATTTTATTGTGCCAGCAAACAAAGACTTTCACAGAAAAAAAAACCCCAAAACCTATGAATATAGCTACTCATAAAAATGTCCACCCTCTCATTGTTTACTGTCTGAACATAACCAATTTATCTTCTGAAAAGAGGTCAGTTTTTTTGCTGTCATGCTGACAACAGGGCCATGCTGAAGCAAAATCCAGAGAAGGTTGGAAACGGAATGTGGGAAGCAGGTAGCTGGTACAATTAGAGGATATTGCAGGGTAATGTAATTGTTGTTTACACTAACTACACTGTATTTATTTCAGAAATGAGCTATATCAGTGTCTGTGTATAAATTAATCAGTTTTAGGCCATTTCCCTTGTAGTTCACAGTTTACAGCACTGGAGTCTGTGCTTAACAAAGCAGTTGATTACTAAAATTATTCTGTGTGCATGTTTATTTTAATATTATTTTAAGAAATACAAGGATATTTGATTGCTGTCTATGTTAATTCTGCATGATAAATCCCAGCTAAACGCTATGGACAGTTGAAAAAAATTGGAGTGTCTTAATTCTGTTCTGATAAGTGAAAAAGAAGGTTTTATCTTTTCAGAACATCATGTATCTTCTTATGCATCTTTCTGTTGGGTTTGCATGGTCCAGTTTTAGTAGTGGAGGAGATACAGGAGTGGCTTCTCTGAGAAGATGCCAGAAGTTTCTTCCATGTCTAGCAGAGCCAAGGCCACTTGAGGATCCTAGACAAACATGCTGCTGGCCAAGGCTGGGCCAACTAGAAATTGTGGCAATGCCTCTGTGGTAACATATTTAAGAAAGAAAATATAAAAGTTATTGTGCAGACGTAATTGCAGCCAGGGGAGAGTGAAATGAGTGTATGTGAGAGGAACAGCTCATATCAGTGAAGAAGGAGGGGCGGGAAGTTCTTCAGGCACCAGAGCTGAGATTCCCTGGCAGCCCATTGTGCAGCCCATGCTGAGGTAACTCTGCCCTTGGAGCCCATGGAGGTCCATGGGGATACAGAGATCCACCTGCAGCCTTGGGAGGGCACCACACCAGAGCAGGTGGATGTTGTCACCCTGCAGAAGACCAGAGCTGGGAAGGGTCCTTCCAGGGACCTGCAGACACATAGAGAAAGGATTCACATTGTAGGAGGTTTCCTGGTAGAACTTGTGACCCTTTGGAGGTCCCATGTTGGAGAAGGCCGTTCTTAAAGGATTGGACTCCATGGAGGAGTGACCTGCATTGTAGCATTTTGTGGAGAATTTTTACTTGTGGGTTAGACTCACGCTGGAGAAGTTCCTGTAGGACCATCTCCTGTGGGAGGGACCCCACACTGAAGCAGGGGAAAGACTGTGCTAAAACAGTGGGAAACCTTCACAGAAGCTTTACCATCATCTGCTAGTCTAAATTGGTGAGCCTTCATGGGCTATTGTGGGCTGATGGAAATGACAGCAGGATTGCCAGCTCACAGATACCCATGTGTTGTTGTTTAACCCCAGGGGGCAACCAAGTTCCACACAGCTGCTTGGTCATTCCTCCACCAGTAGGACTGGGGAGAAATTTTGGAGGGTAGAAGACAGAAAACTTGTGAATTCAGATAAAGACAGTTTAATAGGGAAAGTGAAAGCTGTGCACACAGGCAAGGTAAAACAAGGAATGAATTCACAGCTTCCCAGGCAGGAAGATGTTCAGCCATCTCCAGGAGAGCTGGGCCTCATCACATGTAATGGTTACTTGGGAAGACAAACACCATCAAGACAAACGCCATCACTCCAAACATTCCCTCACTTCTTTCTTTTTCTTCCACTTTATGTATTGAGCATGGTGTCACATGGAATACCACAGTACCCCTTTGGTATTTGGGGTCAGCTGTCCTGCCTGTGTCTCCTCCCATGCACACCCAACTTCCTTGCCAGCACGGCGTGAGAAAAGCAAAAGAGGCCTTGGCGCTGTGTGAGTCTTGCTCAGCTTACATAAAGAACAAAATCATCTCTATATTATCAAAACTGTTCAGAACAAATCCAAAACATAGCCCCATAGCAGCCACTGTGAAGAAAGTTAACTCTATCCCAGCTACAACCAGCCTACCAAGCTTGTTTAATATCTTGTGAATAAGGCACACTTTAACACTACCCTAAAGCAGTAGCAGCAACACATGCTGATCAGGGGCATTCCTTTCTTTTGTCCTGTTGAGCATGCACAGGAAATGCACTGCAGATGGATTGTAATTTTTAAACAATGCTGATTGTTTCAGATGTCTCTCCATCTTCTTCCCCTGCTTCTTGTTCTCTCTATAACTATACCTATTAAAAAGGGCTATTATGTGTAGAGTTGCTATTTAATATATACACAGGTATCTGTGCTGCTTTTAATCTATCTAAATAGTTTCTTCCTGAGTGAAGACTACTTATCTATTTTCATCCTCCGACTGCGTGGAATTTTAATATTGCACATGAAAATATTTGTAAAGACTGAATAATATTGTTACTTAAAGGCAAGGGTCACTTAAATACCACTATGTTCAAAACCAGGATAACTTATAATTGTGGGGTTTATTGATTAAAGTCGTGATAGTAACAGACAGTACTGGACAGCAGATATACAGAGAAGATTAGAGGAACAGTGTGCAGCCTCCACATTATTTTTGCCTAGGTGCATGTTCATTATAAATGTAGACATACAAGTTTTTTTTTTTAACTCTTTCAGCTTCTTAATAAAGAAAGATGTCCACCGGCTGCTGTAAATTGAAGTGAAATTGAAAAAATTTTCAAAGAAGTTTCCATTGCTTCTGGACAGTTAAAATATTGCATACTTATAAATATAAAATACATTACTAAATGCACTTTCACTTTATTTGCAAATCTTGGTTGGGTGTATATTCTGTATTACCTGAACACAGTAATGGAACTATCATCACAGTATCATTAAAAGTCTGGTTCTAATTTTGTTGTGTTAAAAAAAGTGATTAAAAGAGGTTCAATTGATCAGAAAGAAAGTAAACTTTGCCTTTAAAACCTAAGTGGAAGTCAGATTTATCTGAATCTATTGGTACAGTGCTTTTCAAGTCTTGGTAAATTATTTTTCTACAATGCTTCCTGACATTGCTCTTCTTTATAGGAGGTACAGCATTATATCATTAAAACATCAGCTCCTGCTGGGAGATGCATTCAATGCCTTGGAATGCTGTAAGAAATAGGTGTTTTTTAAAAGCTGGTTTCAGTCACTAATTTACTAAGTAAGAATATATTTAGGTGTCAATAGCAATTAGTCATTGAAGATTCTTTTCTTTTAATTAAAGCTCACACTTTGAAATACTAAATCAAGACAAGTTGTTCTGAAGAGGAACACTTTGTCCCTCACATTTCCTACCAGACACAGATATTTTCAGGACTCTCCAAACAGTAGGAAATCTTTCTTCTAGTCTGTTCACTTCATGCACTTCAGCATCAAAACACCACGTGTGGGTTATGGACCAAGCTGACAATGACACTACTATTACCAGGCTTTTGTAAATTTTAGGTATAGACCTGATCTTATTTATTTATTTTAAAAATAGGCTTATTTCTTATTTGTAGGCAGTATATGTAAATAAAATATGTTTCAAGAAATTGTTTGAGCTGTAAATTAGGAAAACTCCTTTTAAGCCATTGTTATCTGCAATTAACTACATATTTGAACACTCATGAAATCTCACAATTTACCCAGTAGAACATAAAGGACTTTTTATCATATAAATACAGTTAGGGAAGCAAAGGAAAAAAATTGTCTCTGTAATTTTTTTATGGAACTATGAAAATAAAAGGAAAAAGCTAAGAAACTTTTTTTATGGAGTACTAGGAGCCAAGGAGATGTCAAATACTTGCCAATAAAAGAGGACTTGCACCACCCATAAGGAATTTAATTTTAATGCAGAACACCCAGAATTTTCAACTGAGAAATGCAACAAAAGGTCTCGAGTATTTCAACTGGGACACTAGGACTATTTGAAATCACTGTCCTCAGACCAGTTTAATCTGCAACAGAGAATAAAATATCTTTCCATCAAAGGGTAATGAAAATTTGCCACTGACTTTTTAACAATGAGGTCTGCTCCTCAATTGTAAAAATAATAATTGCTTTCTTTTTTAAAAGTTTGATTATCTTTTAAGTGGAATAAAATTATGACATAAATTGGTTTTAAACTTTTTGCTTTACACTTCATCAGTCTCAAAACTGGAAAAAAAATTTCAGATTGGTGAAAACTAGCTTCTACATACAAATTCCAGTTGGTAGAAACTAGATTTCCCTCTGTACAAAATAGAAAGCCAGAAAAGTGGAGAAGCAAAAATAAGCTGACAAAAAAACCCTCAACATTTCAAGTAGTGGAAAGCTAAAAGCAAATAACCTTATTGCGAAAACACGTGTGTAATGCAGAATTAATTTTCTCCCTTCAGAACTAAAGAATTGAGATTGGACTTATACTGCATATTGAATATCAAGATGCAAGTATGAATAAGGAATGAAAAAGAACTAAAGGTGACTTAAGAAAAAAAATAAGCAAACACATTAATGTAATGGACTGTTCAAAGTTGAGATAAATTACATGCAAATGAGGATATTATCTGCTTTTAAACCAGAGAAAATCCAGGTAGTATAGTCAACTTTTATTCTACAGAAAACAAAAAAACATTCCAGCTCCTTCTTAAAAGCACGGGCTAGTATTTTTTTTGAGAATATTTAAGGTTAATAAAGGAACCCTGTTTCTCTAGGAATGCTCATTCTCTGTGTAAAACACCTCAGTTACGCTCTGACATATACCTTGAATAAAACTTGCAAAAAATGTAGCAACACATTTTATAATACCCCTCATTTTCTAAACCTGGCCTGTATTTATGACAGTAAATGCATGTATTTATCAAATTGGCAGGCACTGAAAGTACTTTAAAAGAATGTTCTTCTCATACTTTATGAAAGCTTCAAAGTGATCTGTAATAGCTGGATGTGTAGTTAGTCAAATGAACAATAAAAGACTCATTTCTGCAATGTACCTGCAGGGAGGAAGCAGAAAATCAGTGTGAATGTGTTAATCACTATAAGGAATTCAGACACTGAATTTTATATTTTGAAAGCTGATTATAAGAAATCAATGAAGATACCACTAAATTTTTTTGCTTTTTCCCCTGGGCCTATAAGAATTGGAGTCTGTTTATTTATTAATATTAGTATCAATTGTATGCATTCTTGCTCTTAATTAAATTTTATTTTGGTGTTGCCTTATCAGTGAGAGTCAGATAGGAAGAACTGAATTTTGAGAATATGGAGTTTTTTCTTCATGCTGGAGATAGTCACTTTGATTTTATTCTTTAAATTCATCCCATGTGACTTAACTCTAGAAACAAAAGCAATCTCAACTCTAATGTGACTTTATAGTCTCTGCTGTCTTTTCTCTTTACAAAGAAAGGTGGATAGGTGTAAGGGCAATTAGATGAACATCCCCACAGATGGCTGTTCAATCCTTTTATTAAAGTGTTAAAAATATTAGATAGTAGTTGCATGTTGATTGCATTTATTTAACTTTGGTTTGGGGGGTTCTGCTGTTTAGGGGGGTTTTTTAGGTACTGTATTGAAGTATTATGAAAGCATTTAGGAAACTAAAACCACAGAAACATAAATCACTGAAGGAATATGAGGAATTAAGAACAAAATCACACAATTTTGTCAGTGTAATGTTTAAAAGCACATAAAACTTAGAATTGACTGATATCAAAATAGAAGGATCAAGGAAAAGTAAAATAAGCAGATATTTTGGTAAAACCTTTGAATTTTGTCAGTTCTATTAAACATGTAGTTTCTCTAATTTAGACCTGATTTAAGGGGAATATGGGTTTAAATCTAGAAACTCTTAGAATATGTCTGTACTTCATAATGGAATGAACTATAAAGATAATTAAGTTTTTGCTGGCCCAAGCTGGTTTATGTACATGATTCAGTGACCACTAGGCAAAGATACTGGTTAAATCTAGGAATCAGGCCATCAAACCAGACTAAAATATTTTCACAGAGCCTTATCTGATATAATATTTCCTTTTTGTTACCAAAAAAACCAAGAGGATCTAGACTACCATTTACAAAGTATTTTTAGTATGGAGGAGAAAACAATATTAACATTCTAGCTAGTTTAAGAAAAGTGATCAAAAAGTCTTGCCTGATGTCTAAGACATCAGACAAAGGCTTGATAATATTTTAGGGCGTGTTTTGATTCCTTCTCCGAAAGGCTTGGAGCAAGAGTTTGAATTCAGAACTCATACTGTGGTGCATTGTTTTAATCCTCCAGAGGCTGGACATTCTTGGATGTGTGTCAGTCTTTTAGAAAGCATTGTAAAGAAGATATGCAAGCAGCTGTTTTCCATAGATTGTCCTGGTTCCAGAGCAACAAAAGTGGATGTTGGTCTATAGAAATAGCTTGGTAGTAGTGTTGTTACTGAGGCCTTCAGAATATGATACTGGAAAAACTGAATGACATGAAACCCAACAGTGTTTGAAATACTGTGGGATGTGTAAATTTCCTGTTATAAAGAAACTGCTGCAGACATGGAAAGATCTTCATGTGTCTAGAAATAACACATTTTTTAAAGAATACTGTGCAAGGCTGTGATTGGACTTCACTTGAACAAGTCAGACCATTCTTTCTGTAGTGGGGAGCAGTAGTTGCCAAAAGGCAGAGACACAGCCTATTTGTGAAGCAGTGGTGGATTTAAAGACCAAAGATCTAACCAAAGATCAAAACACCTGTAAACCTGTGCTGAAAGAGGGTCTAATGTTGAAGATGCAAAATAGCCATTAAAACAAAAATGCTGCTGGAACAAAATTATATAAACTACTGATTATTGGGCTGGAAGTGTAATGAAGAAAAAAAAGGGGTTTTGAAACATCGTAAAGGAGTGAATAATGTATGTAAGAAAATTCAACATAAATACATATAACGAAAGAATATAGTGATGTAGTGATATTATAAGATTGGATCCTGACCAATTACACCTTCTTCTCTGTTATTAAGCTTTTTCATGTTTTGTGTGTTGTGTATCTACTGTTTAGCTTGGTTTGAGTATCCCACAAGATGATGGGACAATTAAAATTTGGACCTCTCTAGCCTCAATATTAAATATCTATGTCATGCAGCTCCTGCAGACATTGCCATAGATAAGTCTAGATATCCTTTCACCACTTTTCTAGCCTCACCATTTGTTTAGATTTCCTGCTAGTCAAACCTGTGGAAGTATGCCTTATAAATTATTCTCTCAGGTATGGCTTTCCAACATCTTAATTTCTTTCATCATTAATCATTTCATGACAGCTTCAATGAACTTTATTGAAGCTTAGGGAGTTAAAATGAGGTCTATCCTAAGTAACTTCACAAGACTGTGAATGTTTCACTTTAACTGATTTTTTTAAAGCTTTGTCCATTAGACAAATAAAGATAGAGCACTGTATGTACTGATATCCTTTTTCATCACAGTTATTGAAAATAACCAAATAAAAATACGATATGAAGCAATGGCATGAAGGAAGATTTAGGCAGTTGAAATGTGTAAGTAATGTAGAATCTAAATCTCATTTAATAAAACTGAAGCTGGAATTAAGATCTAGAAGCTGTCAAACTTGTGTTTTCTTTCTGAACTGTGTTATGATTCCAAAACAGGCATGCTAGTAGGTCTCTGGTCTTGATAACAAATGTGATGGATGATTCATAACAGAAATAAGTGTTGATTGCTTAGAGTTATGCTGTCTTTAATGATACATGTTTTAAGCTCAATAAGTCTAAAGAAAAAGAAAATTTTTGGTTTTCCATTTCTAGAAAACCTTATCATAACTCATGCAAAATGTCAGAAAAAAGTATTCAGTAATATATGCTGGTGAAGAATATTCTCTCATTAAATGTCAGGACCCTCTGGATCCAATCCTGTAGAACTTCAAACACTTTTTTCTCTACAGTAACTTTAGGCAATATTGAGAAAAACACCCCCATAGACTTCAAAGAAAATTTGCTTATACATTTTAGATTGAGTGAAACTAAAATTATCCATTTATCTTAGATTCAGAAACAGACAAGAATGATGTTATCAGATTTCTTGTACTTGTGGAACAGAATTGATAATATTTGTTAATTTGTTTCTTGACAAAAAGCAGGAAAAATTTGTTTGTACAAACAAATTTTTTAGCAAGATGAGTCTAGAACATGAGTCTTGTAGTTGAAAATTTCACTTAGAAAAAGTTAATTTGTTTCCTGTTTCCTAAAATGGAGGTTAGCATAGTTTTTTCCTGGGTTAACCTTGATTAAATATCAAACTCCAATCTGGTCACCCATCTTCCCTCCTTAACAGGATAGGAGAAGACAATATGATGAAAAAGCTTGTGGGTCAACATAAAATCAGAGTGATGGCTTATTAGTTATGGTCAGAGCAAAGCAAATCCCCAAGATTTGACTTGGGGAAAATAAAATTAATACCAAATAGAAGAGTTTGGGGATGGTAAGAATCAAAGATAATAAAAAAAATGTCTTTCTTCCCTATATTTCAGATGTTTCTTCATGTCTTCACTCTCAACCTTTCTTCCTACCACCTCTGTCCATTCTGCCCCTGGAAAAGCACAGGGGGCTTCAGTCATTTCACAACAGCTTCTCTCCGGTGCTCCTACTCCTCACATATTTTTCCTACTCTGGTGTCTGTTCTTCCAGATGCCACAGTTCCCTGAGGAAATGGTCACTAGACCCATCATGGGTCCTTTCCAAATGCTAGAAAGCAATCTTTAATTCATCTCCTGGAGTCCCACCTTCTCCGACCTTGGCCTTTCCAGGGTGCTATCTCCCTATTTTTCTATCTCCTAATGTTCTCTCTTCCTCTCACCATGTGGTGCTTTCTGTCCTTTCTTACACATGTTTTCCCCAAGGCACCACATCTGGAGCTGATGGGCTCAGTCCTGTCGTGCACTGGGTCTATCACAGAGGCAATAGAATTGTCTGATTTAGTTGTATCCAGCACAGGGCAGTCCTAGCCTCTCCTTACAGAAGCCTGTCCTATAGCTCCTCACTGCCAAAGACTCCTCACTGGGCTCCTGAATCCAAACAATGTACAAAAACTGGGGTATTAATAAATCTATTTAAGTTAAAAAATATATCATAATGAAAAAAAATCCATGTGAATGTATTCTTTTAAGATTTGTAATGACAAACATAACCACAGGGTATATTAGCTCATGGTCTAAAAGTAGGAGTTGTTTATGCAGATGGAAAATTCAAGTCATTAATCAAAAATCATTAGGAACTCTACACTGTTTTCTTTCTTTTTTGAACACCTGTTTTCACATGACATTTCTTTCTGAAATACCTGCTTGCTCTGCTAGCAGGTATTCTGAAATCATCAGGTATAGGAAAAAAAAACAGACAAAAGATCAAGCTTTCCATAAGAACACAGATCACAGATAGAAAGAATATGGACTCAAGCTAGAGCTGTTTTCAATACAGTAGATGTCAGTGGGAAAATAAATAGAAAAGAGGCAACTCTTATTTCCAGAGGAGACCCTGTCAGAAGCTATCTGAGTTTACAGTATAGATGCAATGGCTAATGGGCTGGCCAGTAGGCGTAAGTCACCAAACCAGGGACCGTGATCAGTGTTAAGACATTCATGTTAATCTGAACTGGTTGCAGAACCGCCATGAGGCTTTGACAATCCTGCAGCTACCTCAGAGCATTTCCACAAGCCAGTGAGCTGCAGGGCTAGCTTAGTATTTAGTTAGGAGGCTGCCCTACTGAGACCACATATAAGTAAATTTTATTACCTCTTGGGTTTGTTTGGTTTTTTTTTTTGGTTTTTTTTTTTTCATCTCTAGACTGTGTTCCCAAGGCTTTGGCTTTGATCTTGCAACTGTCTTGATGGCCACAATTTCAACTCTAAAACCAGCTGTGCAGTATGTAGAGAAACTGCAGATACCAGGCTGAAGATATGTTTATGTTTAGGCCATGTTTTTTCATCCTTCTGCTATTGGATGGGGGTGCTGAGAGTTTGAACCAGATAAATGTTAGAAACTTTCAAAATAAGCTTTCAAGCAGTGAAACTGCATAACTATTTAAAATACCTGTACATTTGAGTTATGTGAACTAAACCCACTGAATTAAATCAGGATTAGATTCTCACTCAGGAAAAGATGCTAAAGCTGAGAACTTTGTGGAAAAATCACAGGCTGTTGGACAGCAGAACTGGCTGTTAGTGTAATGCTCTTTTCCAAATTAATCTTTCAAGTACGTGTCAGAGAATGGTTTTCCAGAAGCAATCCCCAAGTACTTCAGTGGTATTATTTATGACTGAAGTAGAGTCCATGTTTTGTAGATTATACAAATTATTTATCTTCAGGTTTACTCTCCATTTGTCTAAGTTAGAACCCTGAAACTTCTTTGGCACATTATCTGTAGTTTAGGTGTTATTCACCAGAAATAGTTCTTCTATTTGTAGGACATTGTCACAATTTAATCACAGGCACTAGGGCTAGAAGAGGTGATAATTTATTACACTCATCTCCCAAAATAATAAATTAATTATTTTTGAGCTTTAAAGCCTAACTTTATACAGTAAAGACTGATCATTACTGCAAGTATGAACCCAAAACATGTTACTTGCTAATAAACTCATTTCCAAGTAAAAGCTGGGAGATCTATGGAAAAGGTGACTCCAGAAAACCCATTCCAAACATATTAAGCTGTCACAGGCAAAGGTTTAAAAATAATTAAGATATTGCACAGTATTTTGGATAAATAATCAGGATTGCCATCCACAAAAATTCAGGCTCTATATCACAATAACACTGTCTAGGAGCAAAATCCATCTCTTATTGCGGATACTTTTAAATACTTTTATCTATTAAAAACACCATGTTAATATTATCCCAGCAAGAAATATTGTATAAACACAAGTGGGCTATTTTGTCATTACAGACTTTTTCATACCTCTGCTTTTTGAAAAAGCTAGCTTCTTCTTCTGGGTGATATTTTTCATAATTTCTCTACTAGGGTATGTAAAGAAGAGCTGGACATGAACATGACTGTCTAGAAGTTTCTCTCATCTGTTAAGTTGCTATTCTCTTACCATCTTGCTCTTATTCTTGAGCATATCTCATGCCATTTTCTATAAATAACCTATATTACCTAGTGGATCTATAAATGTCTTCTTGAAAACAGCATGTCAAAGGATACTTCGCACGTTCTCTAGACTTTATATATAGAAGTGACCTGAGTAGTGTGACCAAAATACAGTCAGAATGCAAAGCTTTCCTTCTTTGTGACTTGACTATTAAAAGTGATAAAACCAGCACAAATTGAAGAAATTAATAAAAAAGTTTTCTGACCTGATGTTTGTGTTTCTTGATTTAATATTGGATGTAAAGTTGTTTTTCAAAACAAATACATGAAATACCAGGAAAGCTTTCTGGTCATGAAGATGTGGGGGGTTTTGGCACAAGTATGAATTACGTGTGTTAAAAATGGAGTTAAAAAATGCAAAACATTTCTTGGAAAATTGATCTTCCACACATTCTCTAATGAAACAATAGTAAATATATTTGTTTCGAATAGCTGAAACTTTACATGTGCATTGGAATTGAGATTTATAGAAATTAATATTCTGAAGAAAACCTTTATACAGGTAGTGCACAACTCAATAATAGAATCATTTAATCTAGCTGCACTATTTTAAGTAGACAAAAACCTCTACTTTTATTTGATTTATGCTAGTCTGCATGATGAGCTGCATAACAATATTATTAGCCGGTATGACCAGTAGGTGTTAAGAGTCCTCCAAGAAAGCATCATGATATATCTAACCTAAATATATAAGGCAAGTGTTGCTTAGGGTTGCTGAGGGTTCTTCAGCCTCATTCTTTATGAACTTTTGATATGAATGATAAGATGGAAAGGTTTAGAATTGAATTTGGCTCTGAGAGCAGGACAAAATGAGATTTGTCTGTAACAATATGCAATCTTAAGGAGAAATATCCACAGGAAGTTTTAGCAGGGCTTTTGATCATAGGTACTAGAACGTTAATGGTTAGGTATGACAATACCTCAGTCCTTTATCATCTTATTAAATGCTTGGATGTATATATGACTTCTGCTTGTCTAATAATGCACTGATTTCTCAGCCTGGTTCTGAGTATTACACATTTAACTAGACTCCTGTTAAAACAAAATCTAGTATTTTATTCATGATTGCATTAAAAATATTAACTGGACAGTGTCTTAAATGAATTCTCTTAATCCTCAGAGATATTGCAAAGATGATTTCTAAAATTTGATAGGGATTTCCTGGTTCATTCATATTCTGCATGCAGTAGAAATAATCAGACCTGTCCCTGCTTTTCCCAGTATAATGGTGAGTAAAACCTGTCTATGTTCAACCCTCAAAACTATTTCTGTTTTTCTTTGGCTTAATCCTGTAATAATGGGTGTTTGTTCATTTGGATTTTGAATAAGATCTGAATACAGCCCAAGACTGACTAAATTAGTCTTTGACTCATTATGCTGGAATAAACTTAAATTAATATCAGTTTTCAGCTATATCAGCCTGTAAGAAGGATGATTTTGGGTAGTTTTTCAGTGTTAAAAATAAAGTAAAAGTCTAATCTGTAAAGAAACATGGTGTGGTATTTATTTTTTTGAGATTATCAATCTAAACTTATTTTTATTCTCTTTATTAATCTATATCAGGGAACATATTACTACATTTACCTTTTAGACACATTATTAATGTTTCAATTAAAAATATTAGAGAAATGTTTTGAAAGTCTTGGAAGGTATCAAGTATCAGATGTTTGGGGTTTTGTTTTAATGGAAATCCTGTAACTAAAAGAAGATAAATAGGAAGATTTTCCAGAGGTGTCTGTTAAGAAAAGACTATATTTAATGTCTTCTAAAGCTGAATTGTTTTAGAAGCAAAATGAAGCTGTGAGCCAGGGTGATTAAAAGTAGGATTTAAGTTTTCATGGACAAATTAGAGAGATGGGCAATCTCCAGCCCTGTGAAGTTTAACAAGGGAAAGTGCCAGATTCTGCACCTGCAACGGGTCAGCCTTGGTTGTGTGTATGGACTGGGCAATGAGAGGCTGGAGAGCAGTGCTGTGGAAAGAGACGTGGGGGTTCTGGTTGATGGGAAGTTGAACATGAGCCAGCAGTGCCCTGACAGCCAGGAGAGCCAGGCATGTCCTGGGGTGCATCAGGCACAGCATCACAGCCAGGCAAGGAAGGGGACTTCCCTGCTCTGCTCTGCACTGGGGACACCTCACCTCGAGTTCTGTGTGCAGTTTTGAGCACCACAATGTAAGAAAGGCATTAAATTATGAAAGAGTGTCCAAAGGAGGGCCATGAGAATGGCAAAAGGCTGTAAGGGGAAGCCGTATGAGGAGTAGCTGAGGGTGCTTTGCCTGTTCAGCCTGGAGAAGAGGAGACCAAGGGGAGACTTCACTGTGATCTTCACCATCCTCACTGGGACAAGCAAAGGGGCAGGCACCCATTTCTTCACTCTTGTGATCAGGCACAGGACTGTGAGAATGAGCATGAAGATGTCAGGGGAGGTTTAGGCTGGTATATTAGAAAAAGGTTCTTCAACCAGAGGGTAAAGGCTCCCCAGGGCAGTAGTCACAGCACCAACCTGACAGAGTACAAGTGTTTGGACAATGCTCTTGGGCATATGGGCTGTGCTGTTGAAGTGTGCTCTGTAGGACCAGGAGTTGGACTCAATGATCCTTGTAGGTCCCTTCCAACTTAGCTTATTCTATGATTTTATTTTTCTATGATAGAATAATTTAGATTTTCCATATTAGTGAATACTGTCTTAAGATCTACATTATATTTAAAAATGAATCATAGAATTATATAATGGTTTGATTTGGAAATAGCCTTAAAGATCATCTAGTTCCAAACGCCCTGCGATGGACAGGGAGGACACGTCCTTTCCTAGACCAGGAGGTTCAAAGACCTATCCATCCTGACCTTTAACACTTCCAGGAATAGAGCATCCACATCTTTTCTGGACAACCTGTTTTAGTGTGTCACTATTGTCACAGTGAATAATTATTTCCTGACATTTAATTTAAACCTGCCCTCTGACAGCTCAAATCCATTCCTTATTTTTTTTATCACTACATGCACTTGCACAATGTCCCTCTCTCTCTCCCTCTCATAACTTGTTTTAAGTGTTGGAAAACTGTTCTAAAATCTTCCTGGGTCCTTCTCTTCTCCAGACTGAACAATCCCAACTCTCCTAGCCTGCCTTCATAGGAGAGGTGCTGCAAATCTCTGATCATATTTGTGCCCCTCCTCTGACTGATCTCCTACAAGTCAATGTCCTTCTTGTGCTGGGGGAACCCAGAGCCAGATGCAGCACTCCAGCTGGAGTCTCATGAAAGCAGAGTAGAAAATTCCCTTCCTCATCCTGCTGGCCACACTGCTTTTGATGGAGCCCAGGACACAATTGGCTTTCTGGGCTGCAAACATACATTGCCAGCTCAGGTTGAGATTCTCATCAAGCAGCACCTCCAAGCTCTTCTCAGCAGGGCTGCTCTCAATGAGAGCAAGTATGAACCTGCATTATCTCCTGCTGAGCTGGTATCTTATGCAGTGGTATTCAGTGCCTACCAATATTTATTCGACACTTCTGAATGACCTCTGTGAACTGTAAGACTCACTAGACTAAGTATGGCTGGTATATAAAATATGATTTCAGTAAAGCTCTGTTCATAATGTAATTACTTACCATTTGGACACCTTTCATGTGGCTCTGTTTTAAAAAGTAGTGCAGAATGAGGTTTTATTCTACTGCTGTCACTGTGCAAACTATTTGCTTATTTTTCCCATTTTAGAAACTACCTTAGCCCAGGTTCTGAGATGGTATTAAGAGGATGAAATTACACTACACCCTTACAGATCAGGATTGGAAAGCCACTTGTGCTTAAGACGCACTTGATTTCAGTGTTATGAAGACTAGAATTTCTTGTTATTCTGACCTCTTTGCTAGAGCTGTTCTGTATAGTGCACGTTCAAAAGCCTGTTTCTATTGCATCTGTTTGCTTTCAAGAGTATCCTGTGGTGGAATTGCCAAAGGCAGGAAATGGAAAGGCAGAACAGGCATCTAACAGTAGGAACTGTAGTAACTTGAGACATGAGTATTAAGATTGGTGACTCTTTCTAGGTTACCAATTCCAAAGAAAATAGGATCTGTTGCCTTTGAGACAAAGATAAATTCTGCTCAGAAGCCAGTTAAGAGAACCCAAGGAGTCCCTGTCTTCTCCTGTAGTTTACCACCACCATGGTATTTAGCAACAAAAGGTCTCTTCCACTGTTGGCACTTGCCAGTTCCAAGAATTGTCAAACAATGTCATTGTATTCAGTGAGGGACAGAGAAATACATTTTTTTTAAACTGTCTTCAGTGACTAATCCAGACAAAATAGATTCAGGTATGAACTATGTTTAGAAGAAGCCTATCAAAATAGCAATTCAGGTGAAAATTCAAAAATCAAAAAGAAGCATGGATTGTAAATGCAAAAGTTGAAAATTACACTTAATCATGGAAAGAAATAGAAAGTCCCTCTGAATGGAATGCTAGTTGCAGTAATTTATGTAAAGAAATGTGAAAAAAACTCTGCATTTAAGATGAGCACTAAGCCACAACATACATAGAGTAGGCAGGAACCTATGCCCAATAGGATTGAGAAAGGATGGAAGAATTAGGACTTTGTAAGAAAATGTAAGACTTAAAAATTTGGAGTGTATGACCCCAGGAAATATGCTTTGCCAATAGCCTTTAGTGGAATTTTGTGCAGAAGTTTGCTAAGGTTTAGGCTGCCAAGTGATCTGCCCTGAGGTAGAGACATTTGTTTATAGTGCCTAACAGTTTTGGGATTGTACATAGCATTAAAATAAAACTAAAAAAAAAAACCAAAGCAAACAAACAAAAAACCCCAAAACCCACACACACACCAAAAAAACCAGAACCCCAAACAAAGAGAGGTCGTTCCAGAAGCCGACATCCATCCATCTACCCCAAACAGCTGACTCCTGCCATGCTTAGGTTAGACGTGCCCTAAATCTTAGCTATTGCCATTTTACCAGGGAGGAGGAGGAGGAGGAGGAGGAGGAGGAGGAGGAGGAAGAGGAGAAGTCCATTGTGGCAGAAGGAGCTGTGCATGCTGTATGCATTCCAAGAATCTGAATTATCACTTAGAAAATTAGGAAATTGTTAAACATCTTTTCAGAGGAATGTATAGCAGAATATGAAGCAGGTTTGGAAGATAAGGATATAGATGACCACATTTGCACTTTACTAGAGAACAATTTACTGGCTTGTTGACAAGCACTTCTAAACAGATATGTTGCTATAAATCTGGATTGTGTAAGTTATCACAATCAAAATAATGTTGGGGTTTCTTGCTTCCAAATTTAAATGTCTTGAGTTCAGTAAAAATTCTTTTCATGCTGAAAAATATTTTCAGAATATATGGAAAACCAAGTAATCAGTCTGGATTTTATGCTGTTCTTGTTTACACTTTACAAAAGCTTTCCAGCTAACTTTTAGTGGGAGTTGGGTTTTTAGGGATTTAAAAAACGGTAGCATCTGTTTGGTATAATATTATAATATTTTCCCAAAGTCTTCCGGAGGTTTTTTGGAAGATGTTCCTAGCAGAATTGTAGGTCAGTCAATCAGTGTTTATTTTCAACAGCTTTGTTAGTATAAAAAGTGTCCCACACCATTTGATTTTCTGTCAGCATCAGAAAAAAAAAAAGGATAATGATTCACCCTCTGGTGTTTTCAGTACTGTTATATGAACAGACTTGCATTCTGATCTGAATCATGAAACTGATTTGTGTGCTTCTTGTGCTACAAGTATGAATGTCATCATGACATAAACAGAACATCTTCCATTCAGAAGGTAAAGCTGAAAAAATTGTTCCTGGAACACAGCATTTTGGGTGAGACCATAGAAGCCTATTTTAGTCCTTTTATTACAAACATTATATTGTACTATCCTGAGAATGCCTTAGCTTTTCAAAATGTATTTGTTATAGAAAGTGGAGCTACTCAGATTTTATTTACTGTAATTTTACTATCAAGAGGAAAACGATAATGGAATACAAAGATAGGTCACTCTTCTAATCTTCATCTCTTATATGGTGGGACTTTAAAGCTGCAACTCGAAAAAACCCTAGTACCCCATGATGTTTTGCACTTAATATAGCTATCAAAAAGTAAGTAGTGAGAAGAAAAGTAATTTTTTGAATAAATAAAAGGAGTAAGAAACTGGCAAAAGCTATCTAATATTAACATTAGTGGGAGGACAATTGTTTCGATTGACACAAAGGACACAGATCAAACACTTAGTGAGAAGAAAAAATAAATAAAAAGTCCCAGGAGCCACTAAAATTGGAAACCAAAGTAAAGCTGCAATAGTTGAGAACTGTAACAAACTCAAATGATATATGGAGTGGATGCTAGTCAGAATTCACAGATAACCCTTTGGCATGAATACATTCTGAAATGTTATTCATCCAAAATAAACTTCTTAGAAGTCAGAGTAATCCTGCTTCACCTTATACCTAGAGCTGCATTTTGGCAGAAAAGGTAGTCAAACATTCACCAGAGGCAGAGATTACAGACTGCATTCATGGAGATATTTTCATTTTCTATGATATGGGAAAAATCTAGAGGCATGTGAAAAAGTATCAAGGTGACACACATGAAAAGCCTTTGAAAAAGGAGTGACTAAAGAATCTGAAGTCCTCTCCATTACAGGGAGAGGACTGCGCAGGATACCCTGCCACTGTAAAGCAACAGGCTGATAATTTTCACATATGCAGCCTGTAGCAAATGCAGTGGGGAGAAAAAAAGCACATAGATGAAGCAAGAATGGAAATGTTTTGCTCCTGACTAATTTGTCTTACCAAGTAATTAAAAAAAAATTAATTTGTTTTACCAGGTAAATAATTTGTTTTACCAGCTAGTGAAAATAAATTAATCACTTATGTGCTTCAGTAAAGTGACTTGCACTGTGAATATTGTGTGGATTTGTAGAGAGGTAGGAGTGGGATCTAGGCAGCTGCAAGTTATAGCTGGAGATTAAAGTTGAAACTCAGTGGCACTGTTGTTCTTTTTCCATATGTCAAAAGGAAAATTGTTCACAACCATATTATTTCTCTTCTTCCTCTTAAGCTAAAAGCTCCCTTGCTTTTAGCAAATGCTAAAAGCAGCATTCTTGATTTTCTATAGTGTGTGCTGTAGTCTCCAAAATACTGGGGTTGTTTTTAATACTTTATCCTTTTTATCCTTTTTATAATCCTTTATTTTGTCACTTTGGTATATGCCAATTACCAACAAAGAAAAAAGATAATCATTAAATCATGCAATCCCAAAGTAATGTGGTTTATTAGAAAGGCCTTCTGAGCTGCATTGCCAGTGTTAATGCAATGCATATCCTAAATCAAAATGGATCTGGATGTCATTAAAGGATTACAACATTTACATCTTGCATTGGGCGATGGACTGTTCTTTCCAAAGCATAATACAAAAAGGTTTTGTAAAAGATAATACTTGGCAGACCTGAGAGAAGAGAACATGCAAAAGTAGCTGTTGACAGAACAGCCCTTCTAATTAAAAAAAAAAAAAAATCTAAGAAGCCATCCTGAAACAACGTACACATGACAGGACCATGAGCTGAAAAAATATCATCAAAGGAACCTATGGAGTAACCACAAAATCTGTTCAAAAGGAATGTAAGATTTCTTCTCCTCAGCATTTTAAATGGTCTGCATCATGTAAAACAGTTTCAAATATTTCTTCTTTACTTTCTTTACTTTCTCTTCTTTACTTTCTTTACTTACTATTTACTTCAATATTTGTGCTGACAAACCCCTAAACAAAAACAACAAAAAACCATTCCAAAACAGCTTTCAAAAAACTGACCACATTTTTTCCACTGTACTATAAAAGCACTACTTTGGAGTCTGATATTGTCTTGTAACTCTATCAGATGAAAATGCAAATGAACTTGCAAAGTTCATTTAGTTCAAAAAGTTCAATCATCACAGTAGAGATCTATTATTTTAAGAGATATCATAGAACATTGCAGCTATCCAGCATTCCCAAGTTAAACAGCCTTTTCAGAATGAAGTAAATATGTCTCAAATAGTTTCATATAATAAGAAAGAGACATCAGAGATTTACATCATGCGTGATATGCTCACTAATGAGAAGTGTAGCCAGGATTATGTTCTAATGCTAAGAAGAGTGATTGTTGCACCTGGAGAACTTTTGTACTGTAGAAATAAAAATTCTTGCAAGTGGTATAGGCTGAAAATGGATTTGAGATCAATTCGGAACCTGAAAAATAAAATAAGCTGAATATAAATTTTTGAATAATGAATCCTTTGGCTACACTTACTGATTTCCTTTTTTTTTTTTTTTTTTTCTCACCTAATTAAAGTAAGTGTATTGTATTACATGAATATATATTTAGCTTATTAGATTTTTAGGAAACATCCAATCAAAACTGAAAGCAAAATCATGCAGTGTAAAATTCCTCATTTGTCTTCTTCATCCCCTTCCCATTCAATGTGACTTTTGCATCTGTCACCTGCATTGTACCACCTGGGATGTTTCAATTAATTTTCATACTCTTATGCTAAAGTGTTGACATTAATCTGTTGAAGTATTTATCAATTGACAGGAACAAATGTGCCCACTAAATTTTATATAAGAGATGAGCAAGAGTTCTGAACAACCAATTCATATTGGTGGACACCCATGCAGAACAAACTATTGTTATGTGATTAAAATAAAGTATTTAATAAAATTCTTACTGAATTAAAACTCTCTTAGTTTTCAAAGAACTATGGGAGGAGAAACAGTTATCAAGCCAACTCTTTTTGACCATCCTTTAGCAAAATTTCACAAAATTCTCCAAAATTTGTGGGACTTCATAACAAAAGCAGCTTGTAGAGCTACAAAAAAAGAAATCTATGGTGCACCCAATAAATCTAGACAGAAAAGACAACCTGATTTTCTGTACTTGTTGACAGTGATTAATACATGAAGCTCCTTGGAAACAATCACATGATATGTTATAAAATTAGAAAGATGTACAGATCAAAAAACACATAGAGTCCTGAGATGCAAAATACTGAGAATGATGATGAACTCTTTCTTTTCTAGATTGGGGCCTCTAACACAAGCTTCAGCTTTCAGTCAACAGAATAAAATGGGTCACAAAAGAATAAGGAAGGAAATGGAGTTTCAGATCATGTGAATTTAAATTAAAGCAGTTAATTTGGGTGTCTGTCCATAGGACAAAGGAGCCAACATTTTGTGTTATGAGGTTTTATACATGAAGCAATGGAGGGCATTTTGCCTTTTTTGTGAAGTCAAGATCTTGGAGCAACATTTTGGGTGTGTGATATTTCTCTTATGAAGGAGGAACAAAATTCAACCTGTAGGGATCAGAGAATTTGAGGCAAAGTCCTCCTACAAATTTATTCATGCAGGTATGTTCTGCAAAAAACACATATGGGAGTCTGGAACCAGTAAATCCAGAAAAACTAGCCAGATATACCGAAAGCAGGAATATCACATTATTTAAGATCTTTTCTATTAAAAAAAAAAAATAAAAAACTCACAAAAAAAAAAAATATCAAACCCACACACACAAAAAAAACCAAACACAAACCCCCAAACAAACAAAAAACACAAACCAAACCAAAATCCAAAACCAAACTCATAGTACTACCACAGCTGTCCTTTATGATGCCCTGTGTGTCTGAAGTATTTCTCCATTACAGTAATTCTGAGCAGGGAATGGCACCTAGTGTCAACAGCAGAAATCTGTTCTCTCATGATTTCTGGCCAGTGACAGGTGTAGAAAGGGTAGCTAATCTTCTACTTGTAACCCTTGGCCTGCTTTTTCTATTTCAGTCAGAGTTGTCCTACTCTATGACTTGGAAACATCCTCTTCAACTTTTGTGTGCTATAGCAGTCACCTGCAGCTGTAGAAGAAAGCAACTACTAATCTGAACTCTGAGTCCCTGTTGAGAGAGTTCTGAGCAAAAGTCAAGCTAGCTCCAAGTTTGAGGTATTCTTATGGCCAAAGTTTTTCTTAACTCTTACTTGAGCATGTGCATCCAGGGGCAGAGTACAGAAGATCAAGGAGAGCAAGACTCCTCCTAAGGTTCTTACAGTAAGCAGCTTACAATTTCAAAGAGAAAGTTTGGAGGAGCTAGGTTTTGTTAATCCTCTCCCACTGTGCTGCTCCAGACAAGTGAGCTGAGAAAGGCACATGATTCACCCTTAAGTCTTCAAAAGGAGGTGCTCTCTCCTCCATCCCATACTTCACATAAGGCTCCTGCTTTGAGGGCAGCTCTGCAATACTCATGGGAATGTGCTTTTACTCATTATAAGAAAGAGATCATTGACACAATGGGTGCAAAAATTTTTAGCTTAAACCCATGGATAAGCATGAAGAAGCAGAGGTCGCGTTTGAAGATTAGAAGCAGTTTGATTGTTAAATGCTACCTTCAATTAGTCTAATCCTCCTTTTCCTTGGACTATGTTGGAACATTCTGGATAATAAAGTTTAAAGCCTTGTTTGTCAGCTGGCCTCCACAGAAACCTTCTTTTTTCAGGTTTGCTAACCATGGGCAAACCAAATAGTAATTTTTGGATGTATATAAGTATAGGAGAATGCTACCTAAGAACTGCATTTGACAAATATTCAGAAAAGGACCTCTTAATAATCTTATTGGAATGAGAAGTGTTCTAAGATGAAGGACGTAGAATAGCAGTATCTCTGGAATAAATATTAAAAGGACAAATATAATTATATAATCTATAAACTAGATTACATTGCTTGGTGGATAGGAAATACTATTCCATCCGTGATTAACTAGGCAGGTACTGAGTAAATACTAGAAGGCTTGAATTATCTAGATTTTCAAAGCAGCTCAAGTTCTTTCTTCTGACAGACTCCCATCCCTCATTTAACTGAGTAGAACTGTGATTTATTATTATTATTTGGAGTGGATTTATATAATTTACTATGTTCATGAGATTTTGTTTGGTTGCTAAAAGACCTGAACAGCAGGTTATCTAATATTTTCCTTTGAGTATAAGGAACAATTAGAATCAGTTTAGAAAATAAAAGATCCCAGCTAAGGAACACAAATTAAAATGAAGTTATAACATTTCTGGATCATCATTTATTAATTAAATGTGCTATTTTTCCATTTCTGTGGGAAAAAAAGATCCAGACTATTGATATACATGATATTCACAAAATTGATTGGTTGGTTGGTTTATCTCTTTGTTAATAGGGGTTTTGTTGCAAGCAAACTACCTAACTATAATTTTGTTATTCAGCCAGTAGAAGGTCTTTAAAACTTCAGCACTGATTACTAGACTGGAATTCACACCCTTGAAGAAATTAGTTGCAGTTGATGTCATAGGTGTAAGCATTCAAGCCTCATTATTACAACTTCATTTTAACACCATTTTCTGATTTTGCAGGCTAGCAGCATTTGATGCAATTAGTGATTTTCTATGATTTAAAGAAAGACAAAACTTAATATCCTGACAATTCACACTTCAATACTGGTGTCTCACAAGACAAATTGGAGTTTTGAGGACAAGGAATTTAAAGAAAAAAAATCCTAATTCAATATTTTTTAGCTTCAAATTTCAAATTCTCAAACATGTGATTGTAATTAAGGACTTTTTTTGCATTAGATATCTGTAGTAGTATATTACCCAAACTTTGGATATGGGAAATAGGTGTGAATAGAATTTGATAAAATAACCAAAAGATTGGTTTTAATATATTTTCCCTGGACTATGTAATGTGCAGAATCATATGCAGTTGAATTACTCCCTAATATAAAGTTATATCAATAAAAAAAGTTTTACAGGTTGCATGTACAAAATATAAGTGTGAATATTTAACAAAAAACCAAACAAAACCAAACCTCTCAATGGTTTGGAGATACTCAGATGATTATGGGAACAGTAGTTTGTACTATGAAACTATTTCTTAAAAGACCAGTAAATACTAGGGAAAGGTAATTAAGAAAACAGAGATCTCTGTGTATCCTGCTATTCTGGTTCCAATGGAAATACTCTGGTTTTTTGTGTCTATGCTCAAAATAACTACTGAAAATTTAAAAGGTACAACGAAGAGGCATTAGTTAAAAAATTAAAAAAAACAACAACAACAACAACAACAACAAAACAAAAAAGAAGTGAAATATAAATATGCTGGGAACATTTTAACTGTGAATCATTGATTAAGTATGATTTTTGTGGATTTCCCATCACTGGAATTCTATAATTGAAGATGGGATATTCCTCTGCTGGTCAGTATTTAGTTCAAAGAGAAATTACTTTTCATTTATTCCTGTTACAGAAACTATTCTGTTTATCTCTGTACTAGAAAAATATTAACAGTTTCTTACACCTCTAAATTGAAAGACAGCTTCTGAAATAGGACCAGGAATTAAATATTCAGCCCAATTAGGCTTAAATAAATTAATATAAATATTTACAATAAATCTAGCTGTTTAACTTAGTGTGATGATTTTTTTTCTTCTATATTGTCCTGGCCATCTTTTCTGTCTTAGGCTCGCTCTAAGAACTGAGAGAAAGAATAAAATAGTCAGGGTTTCCTGTGGTAACATTTTACATCCTTACAAAAATTTATAGGAACAAAGCAGACTGGTGTTCATTGTATAAAAGAAAGCGCTTTATGCAGATAGTGGTTATGTGTGAATTTAGTCACATTTGCTTTGACCTTCAGGTCCAAAAAACTGTCAAAACAGACACAGAGAACAAAGCTTTTAGGTGGGCTATTTTATGTTAAAACCTCAGTGTGCTTCTCAAGTGCAGTTTTAAGAAGAAAAATTAAGTTACAAAAGAACTTTCTGATTTAAAAATTATTTTGCTGGGTCTTCTGAAGAAAGTTGAGTGGATTATTTTGAAAAACTGGCCAATTTCAAAGAAATAGTTATCACAGTGGGAAAGGCTATAACTTGTAACTATAATAATATCTCTACAGGCATGATAAATGTATCTGTGATTGGACCAATTGGGATTTCATGGTCTGAAGCATTATGAATTTGTCAGTCCTGTTCAATTGTTTCCAGCAAAGTGACTCCATCATATTGTTCATATTATTTGAAAGAAAAAAAAATGTAGAAATCAAAACGAAAGGTTTAAAATTAGATTGTGTTCTGACTCCAGGCAATCAGTCCTCGTCCAGAATCATTTTTCTATCTGTTGATAGATTCTTGCTGTAACATTCACAATCCATTTGTGGCTAGTCACAGCCCATTAGCCATCTGTTCTCCTATTAAGCAACTTTCTTTTTGTAATGTAAGTATTTAATTTTAATAAACTCTATCTGCTAATCATCTATCTTACACATAATAAGGAACTGTTTTAAAAAAGGTTACTGGGACATATAAAAGCAATATTTTTTTATGTATTTCCTTGGATACAGAAGGGAAAGACACAATTGCAATAGCTTGAAAAAAATAAAATACAGATTATTGTAAATAAATATTAGTTCCTTAAAGAGTGATATGAACAACAAATTTTGAATGCTGAAACATTTGCCTAACTTGCCAGCTGTAACTTTGATTTTATAGATTGCACCATGCAGCAAAAGATCTGATAACAGCAATGTTTATAAAACACTTCAAACATAAAGTATAGATGACTAGTCTGCTTTTAAAAATCCACTTACTTGTCTTGCTTTCTTATGATAGTTTGGCAAACATAATGAAAAATATCAACTGACAAATATGGAATTATATCTACCAAGTTTAAAAAGCATAGTAGAAAATAACAAGATTCTCAGAGTGATCTCCAGTTTCAAAATGTGCACATGGGCATTGTGATAATTTCTAATTATCTAATTATAATTAACTTCTGACAAAATTCTGAACGAGATAGGAGTACCACAGCAATTCACATATGTGTCAACCTATAAGATTATGGAGGAACACGTGGGCTTCAAGTACTTGAATTTTACAGCAGCAATAAAATTACCAGTTTTAGTGGAAATGTTGTTACTTGTGGGAGGTAGGGGGAGAGTAGGGGGTGGTTTTGTTCAGTTTTGTTTGTCTTTGTATTTGGTTTTGTAGGTCTTGTTTTTGTTTTGGGGTTTTGGCATTTGGTTGTTTTTTTGGTTTATTTTTTGTTTTCGGTTATAGTGTAAGGTGTAACTAAAGTATGTATTCTACCACCGTCTTTATTACCTTCTGATGAGCTGTTAAAATGGGTGGAGAACTGCTTCTTTATCGTTGCTGTGACTCAACTGTAATAACTCCCTCTGGGAAAGCAGCCGCCACTCTGAGGGGATCATCTCTGCTAATGGACCACCAAGGACTCCCTAAAACAGCTCATAGAATTATGCTACCCCATTGTGAAATTCCCCACTCTGGTGGAGGTAACAAACATTCCCACCTGTGGATAATCTGGGGCGTGGGACACCACGATCCCACCATTGGATACCCAGAGGATAAGAGGTCCTGACAACCACCACTGGTGATCCAGAGAAGAACCAGACCTTTCTGCAGAATCTCTGCTTCAACAAGACTGCATTCCATCACTCCAACAGGACTGCAGCCATCCTTCAATCAGACTGCTACCACCACCCTGACCAACAGTTTGTCAGATCACATTCTGGCTAGGGCAATTTAAGCCAGTGCCTCTGTACTATTGCCTTTCTTGTAATTGTCCTATTAAATTGTAGCTCTGACTTGGAATATTTTGAAGGCATTTTTGTGGGGATAATTCCTCCTGCTCATTTACTTTGAAACCAGCACACACTTTGTTTTTTAAATTGGGTTATGTAGGATAATGAGAGAATTCACTCAAGCTCTGAAGACTAGAGATCCTACCTGTGATTTGGAATTTCCGTAAATAGTTTGTGGAGAACTCTGTCTTGTCCCATTCTCCTTTTTTTTTTTTTTTTTTTTTTTTTTTTTTTTTTAATAATACTGAAATCATCTGCTTACGAGTCATCTTGGAGAAAACACTGGTTATCCAATTCTTCAGTTCTGTAGTGTGTTGGTTTCTTTTTTTTTTTTTTCTTCTCACTTACTTTGTTTCTTGGCTTTTCATTTCTTTCACTTAGGTCAAAAATGTTCTCCTGCAGCTTCCACTGCAGTTGGTCTGGTTAGCATAAATCTGGATATTGCTCTCACTCCAGGAAATATTTTTGCTTCATATTTTGAATTTGACAGGAAATAGGAAGGCTACTGAGACAATGTTGTTATTGTGTTGTGTATAAAATAATAAAATTTAGACTAAGAAGACGTACTTTAAAGGTAAACAATTTGATTTAAGTAAAAGAATGTCTGAAAGAATTCCTGTAGCAAGACAGAAGGATCTTTCTTGTAGAAAAAACTGTGAAAACTGTGGCATTCATACTCCCTAGTAATGTTCTGAACATGCATATGCTTTAAAAATTTTCTCTTGAAACAGAAGAAAAGTTTTCCGTGAGGCAAAATTCCAAAGTCTCTGCACTTAAAATTAAAATACAGTCATATAGTTTTAAATATTTGGACATATCTAAAAAAAAAATTACTACAGCAAAATTTTCTGAATAAATGAATTTTGTTTCACTCTCTTTGTGACGTGGAACTTATTCTTCTGTAACTTCTCAATTAAAGTATTCAGTCTGGATGAAATTGAACAAAGGATAAAGATCTTGAAGGCTAAGTTCCAGCACATTTTATTAAAGGGTTGTCAGAGAAGCTTCAACAAAGATACAGCTGATGGATCTTAGTGCTTTGTTCTGGTTTCAACTGTGATAGAGTTAATTTTCTTCTTACTAGCTGGTACAGTGCTGTGTTTTGGATTTAGTATGAAAATAATGTTGGTAACACACTGATGTTTTATCTTTTGCTGAGCAGTAATGTACCTAAAATAAGGATTTTTCAACATCTCATGATCTGCCAGTGAGGAGGCGAACAGGAGACTGACCTGAACTAGCCAAAGGGACATTCCATGGCATAGGATATCATGCCCAAAATGTAAATTGAGGGGAGTTACCTGGAAGGGGCTTATCTTTCCTCGGGGCCAAGCTGGACATTGGTCAACAGGTGGCGAGAAACTGTATTGTGCATCACTTGTTATTAGTAGTATTGCCATTATATTTTACCTTATTGAGCTCTTCTTATCTCAACCCACAGATGTTACTTTTTTATCCTTATGAACCCCCTATTCTCCCACCATGCCACCAGGTTGGGGGATGTGGAGAGAAGTGAGTAAGCTTACTAAATGACATGTTTGCTTGCATAACAAGCTTACTAAAAATTAAATAATATGGAAGATTAACTGTATTCCACAGAGGAAGCCGGCCTTCATTTATTTGTTGTTAATGGACTTATTAAATTAATTGTGTTCAATTTTTTTGCTTTTTACTATTGCCAGTAGCAGTGCCTTCAGAAAGTACAGAAATTGGATGGAATTTCAAGAAGCTGTGCTCTCAGCTGTAAGACTGTTAAATGGTTTAGAGTCTTTAGCTTCTTAAATTTCATCTAGTGTACGACTGAACTTTCAGAAAAAAATTCCTGTCATTTAATGCTGAATTTCATTTTTTTAAGCTTGATAGGGTTTCAGCAGTGATACATTGGTGTAGTCTGATTTAAAGGTTTCATGGCAGCCAGAAGATTTTGAATTCCTAACAATACTAGGTGAAACCAATAATACATTGGGAAAACCACCATGTCTGCTAAATTTCAGAAAGCATTCTCTCCATTCATTGTTCCTGACTCCATTGTATTGTGCTCCTGTGTTTATTAAAAACTCATGTCAGACCCTTTGTCTTTCTCAATGCATATAAACTTGTGAATGTAAAACATTCTTCTTCCCAACTTACTACTCTGGTCAAAATCCCCTGTCTATTTTAGTGCCCAAAAATTTTGCATCAATTTCTCACTAAAGTAGAAAATACATTGCTAATGAAATTTTGAAGTTGTACTGTTATAATACTCATCCCATCTCTCTTTCTCTTAAACACTATATTCAAAAAGAAAATAAAATAAGTTGTCATCTCTCAGGTACATTTAGATCAAACCAATGCAGGTAAGAAGGCACATTATAAAAATGTTAATTAAATACTGCAAATAATTTCAGGCAGAAGGTGAAAATGGATGGGTTCATGAGTATCCTTCCAGCTCTCTTTTTATTACCTTGGATATCATTCCACTATATTTAAGAGGGGAAGAAAGCTGAAAATTGAAAAGACAGAGTGCACAGTATCTGGCCTAACCACTTTTGACATCTGTGGTTATATACATGCTTCAGTTTTCCTAGGCCACTGAAGGTAATACTAGAAAGTGCTGCATTGGACTTGGACTGCCAGAAGTTTGGAAACCAATCCCAAATCTGTAATTGAAGTACTATGTGTTTGGAATTAAAATCCATAGCTGATGCTAAAGCCCACTTCTTATATAGATTTTTTTTTTTTCCCCCCGAGGAAAGTTATTTTTAACAGCAAGGCATAAAAATGTGTCACAAAACAGTTAGAAGGAAAGTTGGTTCCAGGATAATTGTAATCAATTCAACATAAAATGTAAAATAGTTAGTTTGTTTTGTTTTTTTTTAATTTTGTTTTAAATATATATTCAACAATAAGCCTTGACATAAAATATTTTAGATCACAGTCTGAAAATTGAGTATGTAGATGTGCACATCAATATCAGGACAGGGACTTCATCTTGAACATTCAAAGGAAAAATGTTATGATCCAAATTCAATTTTACTTGGCTTAATATTGATTTAAACATTCGCCATAGTCTTGCTTTCAGAGTTGCCCATTCACTTCAGAGAGTGTGATCAAAAAGTTCTCTCATCCTGAACAAATGCACTATTCATCTCATACAATATGAAGGGCCTCAGCAGGTGTAAATTGGCTTTGCTCCATTGAATTCAGTGAAACTGTGTCAGTTTTCCATGACTGGAAATGTGGCCATTTTAACTTACAGAATAGGTTACGTTCAAAGAGGTCTTTAATCACAAAGTTTAATGAAGAATTATTCTTTCATCTGAATGTTGCCCTAACTCCAGCCTTGGCTGTCCTTCCCCTGAGCTCTATAGGCAGCACTGGTTTCATGATACAGACAAAGACCTTTTATTGCTTTATGTAGTTGTTAAAATCGGGTATTTAACCACTAAAATAAGATCTTTTGCTTAATTTAGAGAGTGTTTATAAATGAAGTAGAGTTGTTTTGTTTTTTTTTTTTGTTGAAGGTTGCTTAATAGACTTCTCCTGGGAGTTGCTATAGTAACACAGTGCAATAATTGAACCTTAAAGGTGGTGTCTCGTTTATATTGAAAGATAAAGCATGCAAAGGGAGAGAACATAGAAGACTTTTTACTAAATAATTTAAGGTCTGTTTAAGAAGGGGTACTAAAATGGTAAAATTCCTGTTGTTGTGGTTTTGGTGTGGTTTTTTTTGGTTTGTTGTTTTTGGGTTTTTTGTCTTTTTTTTTTGTTTGTTTGGTTGGTTGGGGTTTTTTTGTTTTTTTTTTTTTTTTTTTTTTTTTTTCCCCCAGAATGTATTTAAGCAAAATGTGAAAGATAAAAACCTGTTCAATCTTTTTTTCTCTCAACTGTTCAAATAAAAAGGAATGTGAATATTCCTTGAGTTCAATACAGAATTTTCAATTTTTACTTAACCTGTAAATACAATTCAAATTCAACTCATCAAGAATTAAACCTGCTTTCACTATACATGCTGCCATTCCAAAGGGCTGCATTTTCATACAGAAATCTGCAGTCATTCGCTTGTTCACAAGACCATGAAAGAAAGAACTTTGTGGGGCATGGTGGTATTCAGAAATTTGTTGACTTTTGCATAGCTGGTATCAGTGGCAAGATTTGAGCATCATTTGGAGCTCAGCTAGGACACAGCTGAAATGAAAAAGTGTCTATTTTCCAGATTTGACATCTAAGGGCTGCACTATGCATTATCATCAATATCAAAACTAGGAAGTAGGATTCTGAAAGTATGTTCTGCCATCTATTATTCTCCAGCTGAATTACTGTAATCTATATATCTTGGCAAATTTCACTAACATTTAGTAACTCCTGTGCAAACCATTAATTGATTCCTTTCCATAATCTCCAATGTATGCAGTGCCAAACAATACTAAACTTTATTAAAGGAAGCTTGGGGATACAATAACAGAAGAATAAGCGGATTTTGTTTCCTGACATTTCACCGGCTTGAGCCATTGCTGAGATAGGAATTACAAGTTTGGTTTCGGTTAGCTGCGGTTCAGATGTGACGTTTTTGATCGGGTGTGTGCTGAAGGACATGACTGTATGGTTCACATCATTTAGAAGCACGGTCAGAGAAGTGGGGTTTCTATCTTTGCAAGCCATGTAACTAAAGATACGAATTGAGGGATATGCCTGGTCACAGCTGGACGGAAGGGCAGAGCAGAGTTACATTAGATGGTGTTAAAGTTGTGAGAAACATGGAGTATGAGGCATCAATTTATGTCACTCTTTTTGTGACATGAATTGATGCCTCATAAAAACTTCTTTTTGCACTCAAAATTCAATCATCCACATTCAATAAAGAATCATGAGGTTACAACTCATACACCTGTAAAAATAGGAAATATACAGGTCTTCTGAGAGGAAAATCATTGTTCTACTGTACTATTTCATAGATTAAGGGTATGAGTGGAATCTCTAAGGAATTTAAAAGAAGAGAAAGGAATTAAAATACTTTTGCTAATATAAGAATTATCTGCGAATAATATTATGAGGTTAAATCTTTCTCATTCTATTAATTTAAACCATGAGTCCTATATGTGAATGGGATTTAAAATTAATACAGGAAGATATGAGACTTTTAATAAGGCCAACACTAAGGTGAAATGATGTGGAGACTCTAAAACTTATCCCTAATAACCTGACAAAATAGTATTTTTTTCTATAACATGATGAAAATGATAATGTATTTTGCTTTGAAATTGTCTCTGATGGATGCTGCCTGCATACAGATTTTCCTCTTCAACAGAAGGCTTCAAGTAATTTTGTGATTTTTCTGAGTTGTGTCTGTTTGTCCCCAGCTTTCTTACAGGCTTCCTTTAGGTACTGGAAGATTGCTATAATGTATCCCTGGAGCTTTCTCTTCTCTGGGATGAGCAACCCCAAGTCTTCCAGCCTTTCCTTGTAGGAGAGATGTTCCATGCATCTAACAGTCTCCATTACCCTTCTCTGGACTTGCTTCATCACGTCCACAGCATGATACCAATGTCCGTCAGGATATGGAGCTGTTGACCACAATCCCTTTAATAAGAACTAAATTTCCAGAGTTGTTTAAGTGCCCATGTTCTATTTAGAGTCAGCTCACCACTGATTTTCAGTGAGAGGTGGGCACCAAAATTAGAACTTTTTCCTCCTAAATCCTAAAGAAGTGCATAGCAGAAATCTTTGCCACTAGTAAGATGCTACAGGCATCAGAGCTGTGTCAATAAAATCAGTGAGGTATTTAGTGACTGGAATATAAATGCAGAATGCTGATTGTGTTGAATATCCAGATATGGGACTGCAAGTAGATTACACAGTAACCCTTCCTGGCCAGTTGCTCTGACTACACCACAGCTCTTCTGCACAGACATCACGAGAAATTCAGCCTGAATTTGAATTGGGCATGAGAAGGAAAAAGGAAGTGTTTTGTTTGTGGTTTGGTGGTTTTTTTCCTCTAATGTACTTTTATTTTAACACATGCACAGCAGCAGGTTGATCAGGACATTGGAAATATGATATGGGTCAAGAAGGAGGTGAACACAGTTCTAAACTTGCAGCAGAATGACCCCATGCAGCTGCACACACTGGGGCTGACTGAGGAGTTAGCAGTCCTGCAGAAAAGTAATGGAGTTTGACCTAAATATGAGTGGACAGTGTTCACTGTAGAAGACAGACTGCATACTGAGCTATGTTGCTGTGACTAACAGATCAAAAGAAGTTATTATCTCTTTTTGTTCTGTGTTACTGAGCCTGCATACTTCCTATGCCTTTTATTGTCCCAGTTCAAAAAGCTGTTGAGAAAAACAAGTCCAGTGGTGGAAAAATCAAGATAATCAGAACCAAGAAAACATGAACTAGAATAAGAAGCTGAGAAGGTTGGACTTTTTTAAGCTGGTACAGTTTTTATTTAAGGGTAATTGGCAGTTACTTGAAGAGGATTACAAAGGTCACAGACAACTCTTCCCCAGTAGTGGCAGGAGAAGTGATAAAACAATGGCCCTGAGCTGCAGCTTGGAATTACATATTGGCATATTAGATATTATCCTTTCCTAGCCAAGTTTAAGGGGACAGGAGTACAGATATCTATAGATATATAAATATATATTGGTATGTATGTGTGTATGTGTATATATATGCATTTATATGTGTGTGTGTGTGTGTGTGTGTGTGTGTAGCATTGTGTCAGTTTACCTAGAGATATCATAGAACCTCCTTGGAGATTTCCAAGACTTCAGTAGGCAGTGTCATGGCTAATCTGACCTAGTTCTGCAAAAAGTTTCTCTTCAAGTAGAAATCAAATTAGGTGACTTCCAGAGACCCTTTTAAGACATACCTTTTATGACTCCATCAGCTGCTTAAAGTCCTTACATCAGCTGCTGAACTACATCTGAAAGGACTAAAATATCACAATAGGGAAATTGTCAGGAATGTAAAAATGGCTGAGGAAAATAGTAGCCTCTTCCTGTGTTCTTCACCTACTTAAGTAGTACTAACCAGAGGAGTGTGTCCTTTCCCTCTGAAATGGCTCTCAGTTTATGTACAGATGCAACATGACTTCGGACAATTTATATCATGGATCATTTTTCCTTCTTACAATTTTTAATTTATTTTTTTTTAACTGGCCAGTGGCTTTAAAATATATGTGAAAGGGACTGTATGGTTAGTTATTGCTTGATCCAGCAATTTTCTTTCTGTGGGACAAGTAGTCTCATTTTTTGCTTTTGAATGTTGAACTTCCTTGAAAGAGAGAAAAGGATGTGAGTGCAAATTTCTTTTAAATAAGCTTCCCCTAAATAAACTCAATTACATTTTCACTGAGAAAAAAAAATCAAAATCTAACAGTCTTTGAGATTTTCTGTTTAATTTATAATTCCATTTTTCTTATTAATCTAGGCCAGGAAATACCTGGGTTTGATAGTTCAAGGAAAACCTTTTATTTTTTATAGAAATTTTTGCTTCTTTTACCCAGAGACAACTGAATGAAAACAGAAGATTTTCTGGTATCTACATTTCGACTTCTCTCTGAAGGCTGAAGGCAAAGGCTTTCTTTCTCTCAGTAATTCTCTGACTGATATTCCCATCTGTACTATTAGTTTAAAATACTTTTAGATTTTATTAGGTTGTATGTCTAGTGTCTGGTCATAAAGAACAAAGAAAACGACCCATTGAGGATCAGATGATCAGACATATTAGAAGGAATGCTTGTACCTTTCTCCTCAGGCTATCAGAGGAGAACAGTCAGCCCCACTGTGACCCACCAAGAGGATTCCATCAAAGAAACTTCTTTTCTGAAATGCCTTGAAGACTACAGTAGCCAGTATGGGGCAGAAAGAGCTTTGGGGAATGTGTAAAATTCACTAGAGGTTATTTTAAGTGGGAAACTGAATATGGGGTTCTTAAGTGGGGGAGCAAAGACAGGGAAAGGGACAACCAGAGGTATATCAAGAAGGAACAAATACATGCAAACATGCACATGAACAAGAATATGAAAAGGCAGAAAAGAAAATATTACTGCCAGTTGACTGTAAGCAGATGGCTAGCCAGCAAATTTATCCACATTATGCCCTGTGGTTGTGACTGTACTGTGTCATGTCTTCTTTTGAAACACTATCCTTCTTTTCCTGGGTGGAATATTCTGGGTTTGCACAGCACTAGTGAAATAATGAAGAGACAGGTATGAGAGTTAGCTGCTGCAGGGACCATAAGCCCAAAACAGCTCCCAGAAAGACAAGGGAACCTGAAGGTCAGCAATAGCAAAGATCATCAGTCTGGACAACTTGCTAGAGTGAATTGTTGAGGGAAGGGAGTGTAAATGTACTGTCTATGTGTGTGTGTGTAATGACAAGAAATCCAAATACCATCAGCTGCAGTCAGGCTTCAAATCTCAAGTTCTTGTATGTCCTGGTGGGGGTGGCCAGGGGGACTCAAGATGTCTGGGGGAAAGCCACTGGATATATTTGAGTGCCTAAGGCCACTCAGCCTCTGGAGTGATCCATATTGTCTGCTCACTTTTGTGCAGTAGTTGACTTCAGTACTGCACAGATGGAGAGGAGGAACAGGACTGGCCCATCTGTGCTGTTCACATTTGTGGGAATGTTACTTTTTTTTTTTCTCCTGTGTGTTCTGCTAAAGTAACATTTGCTGCCTGTCCAATTGTGTCTGTACATGTATCCACATATGGGTAGTACGTGAAGTGCAATTTTGCATATATTTACTGTCATTCTCACTATTGGCCAAACCTGGGGATTATTTAGCTGCAATGTCTTTGCATCTTTTAGTCCATAGTTGTTGGGTGGTTTTTTTGTAAGCTACAAGATGGCAAAGTAAATATAAAATGCCATAATTCCTCAAGTTTGAAACAAATTAAAATTAAACCAAAACAATAAAATATTAGCTTGTGGCTTGTGAATGCTCCAAAAATTAAATACTAGCCAAAGATGACTGTCAGAATTTGAAACTCCAGGAATCTGTAATAAGAAAAAAGTAATTTCAGAAAAATGAGAGGGAAAGAAAAATTGAAGTCACAATCAAATTTTCATCTATTTTGCCTAGATGTATAGACTAGACATAAATACTGGAAGGAGGCAGGGGAAAAACCCTTTAATATTCTTACATAATACATCAAAGGGAAATCTTAGACATTGCAGAATCTTGTTGTAAAATTATTTCAAGCATCTATGAACCAGGTGTACTGAGAATAAACAATGAGCCAAGTTACACCTTTCAGAACCCCTGGACACTTGAAACTTCATAGGAGTAGAGACTGTAGCTTCTGTTTCCAAAATATATGGGTAGTGATTGATGTCTTGTGGGAAGTTAAAGAGTAGTTCCAGCTAACTGGCTGGATATGTAAAGACTCAGCAAGGAGTCCATGAAAATGCTGGTCGGACACTACTGGGCAGTGAGGACAACAGACAGAGAATGACTCAAAATATATTGGCATTTCACGAATGTGGGCCAAATGAGCACACTGTTTAAGTAAAAGACTCCAAATTCTCACATTACAGTTTTCCCTATGCTTCTCCAAGTTCAGGTGTGATGATGCGCTTTTTATTACCTGACAGTGGTACTGGGAAGTGACTCTAGTTACTGGTGCAGACTTTATCAAATTCATCTTTTCTGTGTGAGTTGCAGGTTGACACTTTTGCTTAAAAGTAGTTCACTTTAAATTTTTGTTTATAGAAGTTTATATTGTTTGCACCTCCCCCATTAACAGCCATGCTAACTCAGAAGATTTGTTCCTATCTGTTAATGAAAAGTTAAGAAAAGAGAAAAACACTTTTCAGGTCTGAGTTCCTTGATTCCTGAAGTCCCTTTCTTTCTCTGTCCAGCTCACATCACTGACTTGTTTCCTCATTTTTTACCTTATGATATGTGATTGAGGCCCTGGGTAACAGCGATAATTCTATTTATTGGGGTTTCTCTCATTTAATGAAGTCACAACTACAGGGTCAACTCTCTTGACCTGTCCTTCTGGCTTGTATTATTTGTATTGTCAAACTCATGATAAAAATGTTGTCAAGAGCAATTAACAATCAATTGTTGCATCCTTCTAGGAATTTGGCCTGTGATAAACTGGTGAGGAAATTTCATTAGCATTTTGCAAATTCAATCTCTCATAATGAAGCAGTTCCAGTATTAGTCTCTCTGATAACATAATTCTCAGATATTTGGGCCCTAAGATTTTGTATCAGATTCCTAGAACTTCATTAGTACTTTATTCTTGATTATCCTTGTACAAATAATATAGCCATATCTCTTACATCTATTAAGCCTAGTTACTTTGTAGTCTTAGACATCATTAACACAAAATGTTGATTCACTATCTCTATCCTTTTATTGGCTTGCCAGGATAGGAGAGTATCTTTCACTACCTTCCTTCTGTCACAATTACTTCTCAGCTAGATTTGTCACGAAATGTTGCCATGAAATTCATGAGGAAAATTTTGTTCTGTGCGCTTGACTCACAAAACTCCTACATAATACTTTCAGTTACTTTACTTAAATTGTTTAATGTCTGTTATTGTTCTGACAACTAATGCAGTAATAAAAAGAAGAAGTGTTTTAAAACTGAATATTTTGCATAGGTGACTTAAAATTGATTTTACCTATGGAAAGGGTTTTTTAATATTATGTAAGTTTCAAGTTTAAAACACAAATGCACTTGGTTTCTCCAATTATAAAATTAAGGAGGAATAATAATAAAATAAGTATTTCATGAGGAATAATTATAAAATTCATGAGTATTGTGCTGGGAGCTAACTTAGCTGAAGGCAAGTACATGTTTATCTCAAGTATTAGACATGAATATTATTTTGCTAATAACAAAATTGTTTCCTATTCAGTTGAAGTTAATAGGAGACTTACATTGAATTTCTTTGGATCGTGACCTTAAAATGTTGTCATACTTAGAAAAATCCTGAGTCATGTTTTGGCTTTTTATTTGCTCATGTTGTTCGTTAGCCAGAGGCAATAGCTGTGCACTTACAACATTATTTCAATCACAGCAGCAAAGTCACTTTTTCTGGTTACGTACACCTATTCTAGAAGGAATTTCCCTGTAACAATTCTGTAATATCTGCCTACAAAATAAATTAAACAAAGCTTATAAGACAGTCTGGGAGAAAGAGAGAACTCTTAAAATTTTATGGAAAAGCCAGAGGAAAATATATTAAATAATCTGCTACAGATTTGGAATTTGTTTTAAGTGTTCCATTATGTTATTAGTTTTGTGCATTATTGTTTAAATATAAATTTCTTACGTGTCCGCAAGATCACTCTTTCACAATACAACCATACCATATGAATTAAACACATGTATGGCATGTTTAACTTTATTCTTCCCATGGAGAAACAGAAAATTATAATAAATTCGCATATAAATTATGAATTTTATAGATAAATATTATATATTAATATATAATAGCAATATTGTGATATGTATATCTGATTCTTATTTCTTAGTTGAACTTGCTGGAAACATTTTTTTTAAGATTTTGTGGTTAAATTGAAAAAATAAATGTTGGAGAGAAAGAGGAGTAAGGTATTCCCAAATCTTTTGTAGTATTGTAGTGATTCTAGACAGTGATGTAAACTTAGACGTTACTCATCTCAGAGTTCATAGGCAGTATTGCATCATGCAATTTAACCTCCTCCTTTACCTATGGAAGAGAATTTTACAGACAAATAAAAAAAATCTTTCTACCAATTTGGTTATTGAATTACTTGTTTATACAGTGTGTAAGGTTTTTGTCACAATGACATTTGTAACAATAAATAAGTTTAAGTTTTTTCTTGTCCAGTCCTTCAGGTGGGTAAAATAGTCACCACTCAAACCCAGTACTTTCAAATGAATTGCAGTGACTTAAGCTTGTATTGTGGGTTACGTTTTGAAAAGTGTAGAGCTGCATATTTTCAAGTGAGTCTGTGGGTGCACAGATCTCTATCTCTTACTGAATCTTTATAATAGGATTTATAGCTGTGAGTCATTCTGGTGCCTTATGAAAAAGGTTTAATCATCACTGGAAATATGTGTACTATCTGACTATGCAGTGACACAGAGACCAGAGATTCAGGGAGAAGAGCAAAAACAGGTATGACCTGTTCAGATCTGCTACAGTTTCTGGTGACTGACTTATTCATTGCTTTACCTAGGAGAACAGAGGTAGAGCTCTCTGGAGTCAGGGGGCATTTAGGCTTTGTGCAGCTGCTGACCTGCCCCCAGAAGGAAAGGGTCAGAAGTGTGCCTTCTTGTTCTGATTTGCAGAGTGGACAAAGAGGTGTTGGAGACAGAGCAAAAAGTATTCCCAGCATCCTCAGACGGGAAGCAAGCAGTAGTTGAGGTGTATCAGGGCCACATTGTTGTTCCAGGCCTGGGAAGAGATTGCTTGTGGCAGGGCTCCAGCTGAAACTGAAGCTCCTTGTGTGACCTTCCCAGCAACAGTGAAGAGTAGTGCTGCAGCAATTGCATTTCAGCCCATGGACAAAGCAGCAGTGCCAGCTGAGGCCAGGGGCTGACTGGCAATGTTCCTCTTTTGCTAGGAGACACCAGCCTCTGTGTGCTCTAACACAGTTTCCCTGTTAGAACCATGGAAAGTAGGAATCTTATGCTGAAAGATGGTCCTCCCATTTGGGAGCAGTGGCAATTTTATGCTGGTCTATCCCAGCAGTGCCCAGTGCTGAGCAGCTGAGCTGCTCTGCGTGGTGTGCTTCACCTCCTGCCTGGCACACACCACCAGCAACCATCACCTTTGCCTCCAGGCTTGAACTTTTACCTGCTTAAACAACAGCTCTGTCATTGACCTTAAGGAAAGCTATGTTCAAGATGGCATTTTCTACTGGGTACTTCTGCACATAGTCTGAGCAAGATGGGGCCATTTATGCAGGCCCTGGCATGAAGGCTTGTCTGGTCAAGATACCTGTGAAGGTATCCCTTGCCAGCTCTTTGGGAACTCATGGACAAAAAGATAACATGTTTGGGGTAAAAAACTGAAGAATTTATCTTGAGGGATGGAAAGATGTTCCAGTGTCTCGGAACAGGCTTTCAGTCTATAAAATGGGGTTGCAGTAATTGTGGACACTAAAAGGCTTGACAGTGTTGTTCGGGAAAAGAATGTGATGCACTCAACACTTGAATGAGACAGAGTAACAGGCTAAGAATCAGAATTTGCATGACATAGTCTATCCTATTTTGGCATATGGTAAGAAGAAAATTCAGTACTAAAGAGTTATTCAGATCTATCAGTAATAGATACTGCTCCAACCCAGGAGTTTCATTACGAATTGATGCTATGCAGGAGAATGTAGGGCCAGGACTCGTGTTAAACATGGCTTATGGTCCTCTTATCCCTTTGGTTTTATTTGCTCTTATTTCTTTTAGAGAGTCCATTAAAATCATCTGGAAGGAGACAGGAAATTGCTCTTCTTTTAAAGGCTATTGAGCTTGCTCAATATGCAAAATACTTAAGAATTGAAAGGGTTAGGCTAGGGAAGAATTTCTATTTGCAGTTTGAAGCCTGAACGTCATGGACATTAAGGAAGTTTTCCAGACTGGGAACTGAGAGCCAGACTAGGGAAAACATGAGCTATCCAAATGGCTGCAACTCTGAAAAAAGATCCCTGAATTGACTGTGATAAAGGCTTTCCCTCCAAGGCTGCAGTGTGGAGTACTTGTCAACCCTCCTGTTTCCCCATTGCTTGGTATTTTCTCTATTTAAAAGTTTAGAATTTTTAATTCAAATGTTCTGTGGGGCTTTCCAGTTTTAGAAACCTTTCAGTCTTTTGCAGAAAATCTAGCCACAGTTATCAGTAAACCTGCAAACAGCATAAGAACAACTTGTCAGTAAAATTCCTTGTGCTCACTATGCTCGAGATTTGGGTAAGCTTGGTTTTGTCATGAAGCACAAATTTGCTGGAAGCAGCAGAGATGAAGCTCAGGCTCTTTGCCTCAATCATAGAAAAGTGTGATGCCTGGAAGCAGAGTTCAGCTGAAGAATGTGATGAGAAAAGAGAATTGCAAGCAGGGAAAGAGGTTTTATCTGCTTTATTCACACACACTGCGTGCTCCTCTGTTATAGCTCTACTGCTATGAGTGATCCCAGTGGAACCAAAAGCATGAAAGCCATTGAGCTGGTGAATATTAAGGGTTAAAACACTTTTACATCTCTCAATAAACTGCCATCTTGAATAGACACATAGAGTGGAAGTCCTGTGCTGAGTGAGGTTCCTCAGGGGTTGGTATCAGGACCGGCGCCATTAAACATTATTGTCAGCCATGTGGACAGTGGGATTGAGTGCACCCTCAGCAAGTTTCACAATTGCTCCAAGCTGTGTGGTGTGGTTGACATATTGGTGGGGAGGAATGCCAACCAGAGGGACCTACACAGGCTTCAGAGAAGGTCCCATGCACACCTCATGAAGTTCAACAAGTTCAAGAGCAAGGTCCTGTATCCTGCACCTGGGTCAGGGTCTGATCTTCTCCACCAGTGATGGGAAGAGAGATAGTAGGAGAGATTTTTGAACTAAAAATTTGCATTTTGATCTTTGATTTCTTTTTTTATACTGATGTTGCACTTGCAGTCTTTGAAATATGTGCTATCCCGTCCAAATGTGCTTTTATGTAGTGCAGTTATAATTTCTTAGGATTTGTGCTATAGAATTAATTGCATTTTGGTTACTGCTATGTACTTTACATGTGAGATTCCTCAAGCAAATTTCCCTAGGTTCTCATATCCAATAATCTAATTGACAGTAAGCAAATTAGTTTAAATCATAAAGATAGATAAGTAATATAAATATTTGTTTCATCTCTTCTGTTTTGCTTAGTACCTGGTGGGATTGCACATGCTTTAATTTATTCTGGATTCATCCTTTTGCTTATGACCTTCCTGCATATTTTTCAGGTATCTTAGATTCTGGTTGGCATCATCAATGGGAAACCCACTTAGAACTCCATGTCACTTTTAAGTGAGCCTTATTTTCTAATTTATTTAAAAGTCAAAAGTCCTGTATTCTCCAAAAACTTGTTCATTAATGTGCTAACAAATACTGTTCAATTTTATATTTTTTTCTAAAATTTAGGGTGTTTAAACAGTAGCTGCACTTACAGGAGGAAGATGTTCAGCAAGCACATCCAGAATGTGAATTCAGATTTCTCCTTTTGCACTCAAGTAAGTGCACATATTATAAATGTATACTGCAAGATTTTGCCACTCTAATTTGACATATAGCAGTGATTTTTGTACTTATTTTTATGCATAATCTTTTCATTAAGAAAAATATTACCTGACAGCTGGATACTAGTGGTTGCTCAAAAAAGTTCAATCTGTCCATGTGGAATGTGACAGACTTCAGTAAAAAAACCTTTGAAATCCTATCCTTGTCTTTTAGAAAAAGTTGAATTCCTAAGATTTTAGTCACAAATCATTGAAGTTAATTAGACCCCTAATTGCTGCAGTTTTCAAATGACATTACAGAATCAAATTACTTTGAAATTCACTCCTAACAATGACAAATTTCAATCCAAAATGTGTAAAGCTCACTTTAGCAAAGAAATTTGGTTACAGAGAGTATTAGCAGCATTTGTCTGAGAACAGCCACATTATACCAAGTACCTTTCAAACCCTGGAGCAAAGAAAATTAAGTTAGGTACAGAGTTTGTTACCAAATAGAGATAAAAATAAGGAGACAATGAATATCAGGGACAATTTGTAATGCTGAGATAATATGTGTTGTGAATATAATGAAAGCCCTTTGATTTGGATCCTAGGTGCTGCATAATAGAAAAGCTATGGGGAACTGTCCTGTGTCTGCAAACAAACTGACCAGACTAGCAAATAAACTTGTTCTGCATCCGGCTTCCACAGAGAGGTAACAGACTTGTAGATCAAAAAAGTCAATTCGAATTTCATGTTATGCAGAATCAGACTAGCCACTAAATCGAATATTATTAATAATAATAGAAATATGAATAATTTTAAAAATCTGGTTTTATGCTGTTCATGAGTCTCACATATTTATTTTTATTGTGGAGTACAGACCTGGATTTCCCATGAAATAATCTGGTGGGGGTCCTCTAGCTGATTTGCAAGCTTGAGAATAATTGCATTTTAAGCAATACATTAGAATGGAAAGATCTTTCTTTTCTGGCAGCTTTCAATTTTTGCAATTTAGAAGATAAATTTTAATCTTTTACCTGATCACACTGCCCTCCCAACAGCACAATATCAAGACGCAGTGCTATTGCCAGCTTACAGCCTACAGACAATTGCTGGTGATATGTTAGTTCCTTATTTCACCACCCTGAGGTGTTACGGGGCAGTCAGGTTGTGGTACAGCATCTTACTACATCTTGACCTGCAGTATAGGTGCATCTGGCATGTATTTTTTGAGTTTTTTATTTTAAACAACTGCCAGTTTTTGTTAGCTTGTAGAAACCCCAGATAATGTGAGTTAAGCATAGCTGAACATGGTTGTAAGCACCAACTTTGCATAATGTAACTGGGGGTTTTTATTGTGGCTCTTGTATTGATTTTTTCCCAGCTATATCTGAAGCGTGCATGAATCAGTAGTGAAATTAATTATTCTCACAAGTTACTGTCTTCTGTGGGTTTCTGAGGTGCACAAGTTAACTCAGCAGCCGTCTTTAGTTTATTGAAAATAAAATTTAGAGTCTGTACGATCAGTCTTGAGGTATGAAAAGTACCTGTGGTGGTGCTATCTCATAACTTCCAACAGGAAACACAAGTCTGTTGCTGTTGGCAATAAAAATGGGGGAAATTTGGAATTATGGTAGCTGTAAAAAACAGTTCTACAAAACCAGTCAGATTCTCCCTTTTAACAATATATGCCTGATGCTACATATCTGTTTGTTCTGTGAAGCTACTTGAGAGTTTCATAACAAGTAATATTGAAGTTTGCAGTCATTGCTTATGGGTAATACCAAGGGGCTTTTTTATGTCTAAGAAATTATTTATACACTGTCATTCCACAGAAATCTAGCATTTGCTGAGCCACTTCAATCCCAGTGGAGATGAGAAGGTGTAGTTTAAGAAATGGCAAGGACGTGCCAGGAGCAGCCTGCATAATTTTGGCAAGCAGTAGAGTTACAAGTAGAATATAGCCTCTTGGTGCTCAGGCATTTTGTCATTCTACCTGAGCATTAATGGAATTGATTAGCTAAGGTAATGGTGCCCCTGGGGTGAAGGTGCAAGACTTCTCAATCACTTTTAATTTTTCATATTCACATAAACTCTTGTTCTTCATTCAGAAACGTTGAAAGAAAACTGAAAAATGCACTTTTCAAATTAAAGAAAATAAAACCACAACAAACGCCTGCAGTTCTGCAAAACATTTTGAGAGAATTTAAAAGGTTAAACTGTCATAAAATAATTCTCCTTGCTTTCTGCTTCTTGTATGTATTACACTTACTGAGGCACTAGCTCCTAATATTCCATTTAGTTCAAGTCCTGAACCTGAAACTTTTTATCTAGCTAAAATATTCCTCAAAGTAAGAATTAAGCATGCCTGTATCTAGAGTGTGTATGTTCCAGTCTCTTCTCAGCCTTTAAAGAAATACATTTTCATGCAAATTCAAAGAAACTGCTCAAGGTAAAAGTTCAAGAGTATCTAATGTGTTTAAATATTGATGTATATTCTATTGCAATTTTTTAAATGTGCCTTGCCAGAGCTTTGGGGTGCATGCACAAATCAATTTAAAAACACACAATCTAATGTGGAAGCATGGAAAGAGAATCTTCAGAAGAATTATCAGCTGAGGAAGGCTTATTCTGACTAGCTAATTGAGAAAGGTAAGGTAAGGTATAAAATATATATGCCCATTTGTGTTTTCCCTTTGTAAACTTAAAATTGGAAAGGGAAATTCTTCATTACTTTTGGCACAAGTAAAAGAGCTTTATAAAAATTCACTGCTAAATCTCAGTAACATTTTTGATAATTCATTTGCATTCATCTAGTATAATGCAGTATAATTAAATAGCTTTTTAGACGAACAAAATATTTTGCTTAAAAGACTATTTTATGTTGAGGAAAATTTAGTAAGGATAGAATGCCAGGAGAGGATGCAAGCTTAACTCATTATCTCAATTCAGGAGGGAAGAATAGCTGCAAGACTGCAGCTGTAGGGGTAGCACGGGGTTAGTCCAAATGTCCTTGTGCGTATTGTCCCAAAAAAGTCTTCCAGGGTTCAGAAGATAACTGGCATTTAGGGAGGAAATCTAATCTTTGCTCTGGAAACAATGTCTTCATCCAGAAACAAATGTTGAGAAAGCTAGGCATATAGGTTATATTTAAAGCTAGGTTATATTTATGCAGTATGCTGTGTTTATTTCCAAACTGTGGCCTTTACTGTTCTGGATCAGATATTATGCTAAAATACATAGAATTCTTTTGTTCAGCTTAAGGTTAGGTACTTTTCAGTGTTATCATCCATTAAAAGTATGTAAATGTTTTTAGTTAAGTCAGTGTGTTATTACCAGAATTTTAACAGAATTGGTTTCAAATGTATTATTATCTCTTGAAGTAAGATTATATGCCAAAATACATTGAAACTCACAGTTTAACTGGTGGTGAATATTAGGAGAATACTCTTGAATGTATTTCTTTCATGATTCATATTTATAAAGTCCAGAGTCACTGCTCAGAATTAATTTGATGATTGGCATATACATGTCAATGATGTCAAGCACAATATGTAATTTTTCCTTAACACCGAATAAAACCCCTGTAGATCTCCCCGTGTGTCGTAAATGAGACAATTAGTGCCCCTTAAACCTGTTCCAGGTTTCCTGTGACATAACCTGAAGCTTTGGGAAGTACATCTCAATCATGTCATTAGGATTAGTTACATTTTTTAAACCTCTAAGGCTGTGTCTGTGCTAGCAGATTAATCAACAAGCATTTCTAAGCACTGAAATATGACTGCCTAGTCCACCAAACTATTCCTATGTTTCCTAAATACAAATTAGTGAATCCTAAACAGTTTCTTAGCACAGCTTGAAGTTTGTATCACTCCAAGGGTTGTTCCCAATGTTAAGCTTCCTGCAGCAAGTCCTGTGGTGGAGAATAAGAGAATTTGATCATAACTTTTGAATATCATAAATCCAACAAGCTACACCATTCTACTTGTACTTGAGAAAAGTTACTGGGCACACTTAGTCAAGTATTGTAATACTTGCCTTCCTTATGCAAGAAACTGAAAGAAAAGTTTTATCTCTGCAACTTCTATATTTCTAGAAAGCACAAGATCTAAATAAGAGTATAGTATTTTCTAACTTTTTTATTAGTAAAATTGGACTAAAATTCTTCTATTCTCACTGATAAAATAAAAATTAAACAATTTGTCTGCAGAGTGAAACAATAGCAACTGAGAATAAACAGACCCCAAACATCATCAAATTCAAATTCTACCACTTCTATTATGTAAAAAAAAAAGTATAATTGGTGAAGCCAATCTGATGTTAAGCCACGCTAATTGAATGGCATGAAATAATGTTATTTAAATAAGAAGAAAATTATATACAATAGATTCCTTTTTCTATAATAGATTTTTTGGTTTTTACTCACAAAGTATAAGGCTTAGAAGAAAATCAAAGCTTTCTTCAGAACATTCTGAGCTTGTGAACAGTGCATTTCTTACAAAATCATTCTGATTAGAAAACTCATGTCCAGCTCTTCCTTTGATGTATATGTACGAAGTACTTGTCCAAATTAAATTTGTATTTCAAAAATTCTCCCTCTTCAGAGTCTTTCTGTTATTAAGAGATTTTACTTATATTCATGCTGCAATATCTGCAATTATTACTGTGAGATTAAACATATTTTTTTTTCCCTTTAGGTAGGCTTCCTAGGATAAAAGTGAAAAGGAAGTTATTTAAAGCCGAGATTACCATTACTATGTGTGTGTTTGTTTGTATATTTATCCACAAATTGTGTGTCAAATTACATGTGTGTTTACATTAATTTAAAATAATGTGCTTTAAATATCATGGTTTTTTTCCCTTACAGCCAGAATTGTAGCTATTAACATGCAGTGTTCTGCACAGAAAACTAATTGTAGATCTGCAAAAAAATATGATTCTTTAAAAAAAAAAATTTTTAGTTCAAGAATAGAGAAATGCTTTATATCTGCATACATGTATAAATAATTGGATGCCAGTAGATGGTGCTCACTGTGTAGTATAATCTCTGGGGTTACCAAGACCAATAAAATTTGTTGCTGTGCAGTCAAACTGGCGTCTGTGCACTCTTTACAGCTACTCTGAACAGATGGTAGGAATGTTCTGTCTAATTTAGTGTATAGTACTAGCGTGAATACAGATCCATATACCACATGAAGACTTCTGGGAGACTCCTTTTGTTGGCAGTAGAAAGATTTCTACTGCCCTTGTGGGTGACTGTTTGAAGTAAACATGGTGGCCCAACAAGTGAAGATATATTGGGAGGGATTCAAAGGAGCAAGGGTGTGAAGGGACAGCCTTGAAACAGAAAATAACTAATGCCAAGAAGAAAAAAAAACAAAGAATACCAACAGTGGGTTGAGGAGAGAAAATAAGGTGATAGGCAAGTAGTTACAATATTTAAGGAAATACTGATGGAGATGGGATAATAGCAATTGAAGTGGAATAAATAAAGCTGAATACAGAGAAAAGACATAGGAAACAGAAGATAATTAAGAAAATTAATAGAAAAATATCAAGAATGTAGACATTAAGTGACAATGATACATTCAAGGAAAGAGAGTCAGTATGAGAAATACCAATGTGTAGTGAAGTGGTTATGTGTACTGCTAAGAAATAAATAATATTGGACTTCAGATTTCACATTAGCCAATGCTATGTTGGTGTAAGATTTGAACAAGAAGAGCAAGGATTAAATGTCTAGCAGTTCTTGAGTTCAATGCACTGACTTGTGCTTTTACTTAAAAATTTGGGAATAGTAAATATCTATGGTTATTTTGCTCGGGCTAAGTCTATGCAGAGCATTGCTTTCTGTCTTTCTCCTGATGGACTGTTCAGAGGCATATTGTAAGTGATACTGTTTTCTTGCTGTGGTGATATTTCCTTTAGTTGTGATTTTGGTCCTAGGGAAGATGCCTGGTGTCCCTCAGCCTTACCGGTGTCTGGACTGTGCCATAGGCAAGTTCTACCTGGCACGAAGGTTGATAGATCTAGGATATAGCAGCTGGAGAACACTATCAGCTCATTCAAAAGGTCTCACTTCACATTTTCTGTGGCACAGGGGTGGGCAAAAGGATAAATATGGGCCCACTTCTGTGCAGAAAACTCCCACTGAGAATAGAGGTAGCCGGGAAATGAGTAAGGCCTTCTTCCTCTCTTCCAGCAGTTCATCAATAGGTGGAAGCAGAGATCCTTCCCTAGACAATCCTCAGCCAACCTGTGGTTCCTTGTTTTCAGTTCTGTGGGGTTGAGGTCATGATGTAAAACCAGAAAAATGTCTTTGCATGGTGGAACAAGTGACAAAAGAGAAATAGAACTATGGAGAGTAATATTAAAAGAGCAGAGAATGTCAAAGCTATTTGTTAGTTCTGTGTATCCCAGTGCAACTTAATGGTGTGCAGAGGTAAACAGGGCTTCTATTTAAGACATCATTTGTGTACCTAGAATTCTAAAAGGTTTACAAGAAGATTACTTAAAAGTTAGTTTAAAAAAATATTCAAAACTCATAAATTTATTAGTTTTAACACCTTTTTCCATCTATGTTCTCCATTATATGAAATTAAATTAAAACCCCTGTAAGAAGAAACTAAAAGAAATGTAACTAAACTATAGAGCAAATAAATCTGTAAAATGTTATTAGTATTGCTTATTAGAGATTCAGTTGTTAGAATATCTTTAAACCTACTTTATCTACCAACTCTTCATTTGTCTTTGCTCTTTGTGTATATCTTGTTAGAATTACTAGCACCTAAATTTAGTGAACACAGCTGATTACACACAAATTTGAAAAGCAGAATGACCTGATATACAATTCAATCTGTTTAAGGTATATAATGCTGTTTAACTTTAGCATCTCTTGGTTGTAGAAACAGAATAATCCTGCTCTGAACATGGAAATGTTGATCCAAAGATATAAGCTAAGATTAGTCATTCTTCAGTTGTTTCTACACTTTACTGATAAATTTTGTATTACATTATTAATTACATGTAAAATATTGCAGCTGTTCTTTCATACTGGTATTAATTTAGCTGACTGGTTTTGCACAATTTTGCACATTTAGAGGTTTTATACAATGATGTTGTATAGGGGTGAGTTAGCATACACATAACACCAGATAGAGTAATGGTGTTTATCTGTCCAAAAGAGCACTGCATCTGTCTGGCAGCCCACTGTAGATTGGATTGTTGTGTTTGGGACCTAGAAGCAGCATCCTGGTCACCCTTTCATTCAGCCCAGGCAGGTGTTACAAAAAGGTGGGTGTGTGGCATGAAGTGCCAGTATACAAGCTGCAGAGAGACTGAGTCCTGCTCCTGCTCTGATTCAGCCTGACTTTTTCAAGTGTGCCTCTCATTAAAGATATAAATACTTCCTTTGAAATCAATAGGACGATTCACACACTTAGTCAGGCATGTACTTTAAGTAGATTGCTTAAGTGGGACCACTGCACCATCGAAATGACTACACACACTTTAGGACAATGGAAAATCAGTCTCACAGTTATTTTAAACATGACTCAGAAGATCATTAGATTTGTCTTCAAATGTCTTCTGGTGAAAACGAATAGTTCAAGCAAAATATGGAGAAACATCACTCACAACATCAGAAAGACAGATATAAAAATGTTTTTTCTCTGGTCATTTTGAGAATGTTACACCTGATTTGCGGTGCGGTATCAATAAGGTTAAGGAAATGAATTGTTATTCTAGCATTATTTATTTGAAGTAAGTGCTTGAAAGAAGGCTAAATGGTGATTATCATGTTTCATTTTTTAAATGACAAATATAAAATTGTGCACCCTCTGTAAATCTAAACACTTGCTGATTTTCAGTTCTGTTTTTCTTTCCTGAAGAATATAGGGCTCAGTCTGTACAGAGCTCTGCTGTGATTTCTTCAAATGGTTACTCTATATTAACAGAGTGAAATTTGTTCTTAACAAGGATAAAATTTGATATAATAAGAAATTAATGAGGTTTTCACAGCACAGATATTTTGTTAGTAGAATAAATAGAAGAGTAAAGGTAAAGATAAATAAAGTTTAAATTAGAGTTCACTGTTATGATGACTTCAAACAGCTAATGATGGTTAGCCAAGGTCCTTGATCACCCTTGCTATATGTAGGCTATTGTGCTATGTTACTGGAACCCAGGCAAAGCAGCATAATGGGAAACATCTGAAGTTAAAGACAAATGTGGTCTCTCAGCATGTATTGGACTCAAGGTCCAGTTTTTTTTTGTCTTGGAGTAGTAGAATTTACTTGTTCTATATGCTTGGATTTTATGACTCTGAAATCCCATTCTTGTTTCATTCCAGATTCTGCATTTTTTCTCATCCAGCAAATCAACCTGCATAATTGCAGAAAGGTCAGTTTTTGTTTTTATTTTTCTTCAGCAAATATTAGCTCTCTATTTATATAATTTTACTTGGTACTACTGATTTCCATTATACTAAAAAATATTTTTTTTTTATAAAATCCTCTTGACTTGTTGAACTGCCTCCATCTCTCTCCTTAATTGCCCAAATATAATTAGAGGTCTGAATGAGATGAATCACCTTGGCAAAAATTCATCCAGCTTTGTTGCCAAATTCAAAGACTGAGTGAGGGGAAAATGGTACACTGGCACACTTGATTTAAAAATAATTCTAAATGTAACTCTGTGTAATATTAATTCTAGATGAAACTCTGGAGATTGATTAATTAAAATGTATTGTTGTAAATCTTTTGTGATGTGCTGCAACACCAAGTGTATTGGAGCACAGACTGTGGTTCAGCATCTGTATCCTAGAAGAGAGTAAATTACTAGTGGCCTTCTACCAGAAGGAGAAAATGGCATAGAAGCAGTAAATGTCTAGCTGCTATTTTTTATTTTCTTAGCAGTGGCCAAACAGTGGCAGGAAAGAGTAAGGAGCAAAGACTGATAGCCAATATGTCTACATTGAATGAAGAGGGACCTGAAACTGCTGCAAAGTAGTATATAGAGCTCTTCAATTAACTGATAAAATAGGAAGGAGGACAGGTCAGAAAACACCCTTTTTTTTCCCTGTGTGTGTCATTCTTTCTGCCCTCGGAATGTCATCTGAGGAGATTGTTTGTGTGAAATTTCTGCCATGCCTTTCAGAGTACGAGTCCAGGGCTCAAGTTTAGAAGAAGGTTGGGGTGCATCAGCTGTGGTGCCCAGGAAAAAATAGGTACCTGCTGGAGGTGTAGTGGCATGGGTTCTGCCAGAAACTGCCTCTGGTGGAGGCAGAACAAGCAAGGACAGCTCAGGAGCTTTGGCTGTTACAGATGGTTTGTTCTGTGGAACATGGAAAAGGAGAAAAAGGAGTAGGTGGGAGAATTGAAGGGGAAGGAAATGGTAACTTTGCTATGGTTAGGAGAGTCAAAGCAGAAGAAAAAATGAAACTCAGAGATATGTTGTAAACTGGGAAAGTTCTGTGAGAATCAAAGTGAAGAATTGTGTTTCCTGGGCTGTTGGGATCCACTCCAGGTAGCTATAGACCCTTGCCCACATGATAATTCATAGACGAAGGTAAAAGATTGAGAAGCGCTCTCCTCCACATGGAAACGTTGTCCTTTATTCCAAGACACACATCAGGTGGACAAACCCATAGGAGGAAAGAGGGTGTTCCCTGGTAGCAGGGAGCTTTTATACCCCGGGATGGGGACAGAGGGAGAGGTCCACAGCCAATGGGACATCAGTGAGGAGTGGCAAGGGGAGGGGCAACACAGGGGAGAGACCACCAGGTAGTACCGGGACAGGTGAGGGAAAGACCATGTGATGGGGAAACGGGGTAACAAACCACGTGATATAACATAAGCTATACAGTGCAATATAAAACTGTTCTGTGCAAATTCCCAATCACCCAGTGCAAGAGAACAACTAAACTGGTGCACCACAACCACAAAGATTTTCTGCAGTGGATGGGAGATGTAGTGAACAGCTCCCTAGGCGGTCTAAAAGACAAAAGAAGCAGGTTATTTGACCATTCAAGTAGAAGGGGCTTGGAACATCACCTGACTACTTCTGCAGGAATATTAGTCTGGGGCTAGTATCTCTTTCACTTTGCCTCATCCCCTGAAAGAAATCTGAAAATGGTAAGTGAAGAAAAGAAAGTGCCTTTCAACAAAACAATTATTTTCCAGAGGCAGTACAGTTACCTCCACATCCACTGCTGTGGTTCAGTCTAGCCCCCAATAAGTATTTATAGCATTCTGTTCCTTGGGACTCTTCACTGCTTCTTTACGTCCTTCTGTCATGATTACAAGACCAAGCCATAGCTGCTCTGAACTTTTTATTGGAATTTTAATTTCATCTGACATCATTCTCACCCCTTTCCAAAAGAGACCCTTTGGGTTTTGGGTTTTTTTGGTGTTTTTTTTTAATTTGGTTTGGTTTGGTTTGTTTTTTTTTTTTTTTTTTTTTTGTTTTGTTTTGTTTTTTTGTTTGTTTGTTTGTTTGTTTGTTTTTTGTTTTTTTTTGTTTTTTGGTTTTTGGGGGGGGGGTTGTGTTTTTTTTTTTTTTTCCTTTAAATTTTTACTTCTGTGTTTCATTAATCAAAAAGTCATTTTTCAGTTAATATTCAAATGTCTTCAGGCCAGACACTCTGACCTGGGCACAAAAAGTGGACAGCACACCTAATCCTTGAAATGTCACTCACTGAAAGGTTCCCACTGAATTTAACTTCATCTTTAGCAGGATGTAAATGCACAAGCCAGAAATTTGTAAATGTGGGTGTCCAGCCTGGAAAACCAAGACACAAATAGCAAACACAACAGTGTTTACAGGATGGATTAAAAAAAAAACCCAAGACACTGCTATCAGACTACTTATCCAGAATTGGTTTAAAATAGACCTTCAGCTTTCTGTAGGTTTTACTAGATTTTTTTTTTTAATATGAACTGAAATGTTTTAAATATCTTCCCCTTCTTTTTATTTTTACTTCTTACTTACAGCTGCTTCTTTCATACTTCTTTTCATAAACATATGACAAAAAAACCCATCTGATTTGATAATTTTCTTCCTTCTGCTAGCTTCCTTAGAGGCTACATTCATCTTCTACCATTTTTATATTCACAAGCTAAAAGATGATTGTAGGAGGTGTTTTGACTGTGGAGAACATGCTCTCCCATCTGTGGCAGTATACAAAAGCGTCTTCTTGCAGAAGGGTTGTTTGCAGTTGTTTCTGGATAGATACCAAGATGTGTAAGTCTATTGATGAAACATGCTTAAGTGAGGAGAGATTGTAGCATAATTGCATATTTTTCACATCCCGCATAAGAGATATGCTTCAATAGTACTCCACCTGCTCTTGGGTAGGTTCAGTTTCCTACAACAATTTCATCTGAAGCTTCTTTGTGAAGGGTTTGCATATAGAATACAACATTAAACTCCAAAATTAAATTTCTGAGTTTCATCTATCTGTTACCCATTAGGAAAGCAAGATGCTAGTATTTGCTCATCTTTACATAGATTACATATGAGACAAACTAGAAGGGCAGAAGAAGAAAGGTTCTCAGACTATTTAACACACATCTGAATTCACTGTTAATTCTATTTACCATTTAAACAATTATGAATTATGTAGACAAAGTAATGAATAAAAAGGAGAATGAATAGAAAAATGCTCTTCCACATATTTTTGAAAGGTTCTTTCAAATAGTTTTATTTTCTATATACTTTTCTCTTTCTCAGAAAAGAAGGAAAATTACATTGCCCAGATGTTGTTCTCTTTTCAATAATGTGAGGCTAAATTGCTAATCTAACTGTACCATAGGTAGAAAATAATATTATATGAGCATTCCTTAAGGATGGTAAAAACTAATGTAAGATCATTAATTCAAACTTGAGCATGTCACTTTCACACATTAGACAACATCTGCATATTCACAAATGCAGATACATTATGAATGTCCTAATAGTTTAATTTTCACAGTATAGAACTGAAGAAGGAACTTCAGGTTATTAGCTGACAAAATCTGCTTCTGAGATGAGACTCTGAGTCATGTTTCTCAGGGTAGCAGAAAAAGAAAATTTAAGTATAGAGAAACAAAGATACTCTAATTAAGTCTTGGGGTAAAATTTAAATTACAAATCTTACATTATCTTCAACAATTTGTGCCCCTGCACTGAATTCCAAAAAGGACTGTCATAGTCTAGCCCCAGCAAGTAACCAAGCCCTTCAGAGCTGCTCTCTCATTCCCCCATCAATGGGGTCAGGGAGAGAATCAGAAGGGTGAAAACTAGAAAACTGAGGTTTGGAATAAAGACTGTTAAATAGAGAAAGCACAAGCTGTGCACACAAGTAGAGAAAAGCAAGCAATTAATTCACCACTTCCCTTGGGAAGGCAGATGTTCAGCCAACCCCAGGAAAGCAGGACCCCATCACATGTTGCAGTGACTTGAGGAGACAAATTCCATTACTCCAAACAACCCCCTCTCTCCTTCTCTCCACTTTACATACTGAGCATAATGTCATATTATCTGGAATATCCCTTTGCTCAGTTGGGGTTACCCATCCCACCTGTGCCTCCTCCCAATTTTCCATGCTCCCCCAGCTTCCTCAGTAGTGTGGCAGTACAAAAAAGTGAAAAATACCTTGGTTCTATGTAAGTCCTGCTCAGTGACAGAGAAAACATCTTTTTGTCTTATCATTTTGTTCAGCACAACTCCAAAAGACAGCTCTATGCTGGGCACTGTGAAGAAAATGATCTGTACCCCAGTCAAAACTAGCACATCTGGGTCATAGAGGTGAGCATTGATTGCAGTACATCTTGCAGCAGTCAGCATCGGTTTAGGCAATGTTCTCAAGTTCTTCTTGAATTTGTATTTTTTTGGAGTTGAGGTCTGTGTCCTGACTGGTCAGAGTATTGTGAGGAGTGGGGGTAAGTGCAGTTCTGTTTTGTGTGGGTTTATTTTTAGACAAATTTACCTTCTTTTTAGGACTGCCACTTACTCTGGTATTGCTGTTATTCTTGCAAACCAGACTACCTTGACTTTATCAGCAAGAGATAAAACACCTTTCTTTACTTGAAATTATTACCACCCAATGTTAGCAATCTCACCTATGATTACAAACCTCTGGAGAGACAGAGACCTGTAAAATCTTGCTCACATTGTAGATAATTTTATTTCATTGAAAATTAAGTGTGCATATCAGCTATTTTGTTTGTACATCTGTGGAAATGCCTCAAAAATATTTATCTGAAGTTAAAAAGTCTTAGAATTGATAGAGAAACAGATATTTTGCAGCAATAATAGTGACATCTCAAAGCATAACAAGGTAGAAAGTTGGACTCCCCTCAAAGTCTTATTTGTCTATAAGTATCAATAAAATAACTTGCTATGATTTATGCTACAAATTGTATGCTGCAACAATGTATGAGCACCATTATTTTTACAAGCAGTTAGAAAGGTATTCTGCTTTAGCAAATGTTTAATACTAAAAATTTGGATGTGTTTTCAGTTCTAGAGGCACTTAACCTGTATCAGGAGCAGATTAAAGTGGAGTTAGCCACTCTTGGAATGCCAACAGGACACTATTTCACAGTTGTCTGGAAAATGAACACCAAAAAAAATTGGCAAAAGAATGCTTACCAGACTAGAATAATTACTTCTGAAGATCTGAAGAGATTGGGTCCTTTCAAGACCTGGCCTGGACAGAATTTCAAGAACTAGAATTAATTTACTAGTAAAAAACAGTGCTTTAAAAACTAGACAAAATTCAGGCTGCCATATTCCCCTTGCAACTGTGCCTTGTGGTTTGTTCTCTGCTGATCTGTTTCCTCAAACCTATTTGTTTGCTGGAGGGAGGAGGCAGGAGCAAGGGGAAAGACTGATGGCAAGACTGCAGCTGTGCTAGTGTAAATTACCTGAAGAGAAGGAGGCAAAGCCACAGTGTCACAAGTAGCAGAGAAAATTAAAACTTGAGGAAAATTCCTGTCTTGGCAGGGAATTAAATTCTCCTTGGAAGTGACTTTGTGTGGTTAATTATACTGGGCAATTTAAAAGGATTGGGCATTTTATTAGCAAACTTAGGTGACATTAGTTTCATCCTACGTATAAACTAAGAATAATAATATTGAAGTAAATTACAGAGGTAATGATTCAAAATGAGGGAACTAGAAAAACTGAGAAATGAGAGGTAAGACAACATATATATGGTTTGAAAAACAGCATAATTGTGTGAGAGGAGAAAAACTCCATTTTTACCCTGTTTGATCTGTGCAATAAATAGCAATTAAGGCCATAGAGGAAAATAGATTCTTGGGGAAAGCTGTAATTAACTGTATTAAGTAAAAAAAGTACATGGGTATTTTTGGGCTTTTGTTTTTGATTTTTTTTTTTTTTTTTTTCTATAAACCCTTGTTTGACCAGTGCTACAACAAGGCATAATTTGATTTTACTTTATGGCATTTTGAAGCAATAGTAAGACACTAAAGAGGATCTAAATATTTTGTTTTTACACATCTTCATGTAGTCTTTACTTTTATTATGCATGCCTTGTCCATTTGAAGAAACTGGAAGTTCAACTTAAGTTAGAAATGTTTAAAGACTTGCTTCTCTCTTGTTTGCTTTAAAAAATAAAAATGAAAAAAAATCATGTTACTTATGTCTGGATTCTTATGTATTTTTATTCCTGCAGCTCATGCTCCAAGATTCAATCAGTTTGGAGAATACTTAGTGTGTCATGGATTTATAAAGAAGTATTTTCAAGGAAAATTTACTATTGTGAAATAGCATAATGTTTTCTTATGGAGTATAAATAGCAAGCAAGAATTGTGGTAAAGATTAATTCTGCTTTTTCCATACTGGTTGCTTTAATAGGTTTTATTTGGAAGGCTAAAAGTTAGAAATCCAGGGAAAAGCATATGAGAGCCTCTGACAAAGCATAAATTATGGAGATTCCTATATAGAATAATCTGCCATTGTAGGTTAGAGCAATTCAAAGTTTGCCCAGTTTTATAGCCTTTAATATGGTCTATAAAATTGGTTGTGGTTCATTATTTTTATTAATTTTGTTAGAATAATATTTGTACTTCAACTGAGAGTAGCACCTTATTTTGCTGTTTTGTGCTCAGGAAATATGCAGCTCATCATTGTCCCAAAAGTCTACAGGCTGAATAGACTGACAAGAAGCTAGGAAGAAATTGGAGACACAGCTCTGAAGGTCACACAGGTATCTTGCTAATGACAGAATCCTTTTGTTATGATAGAAATCAAGAAAACTCCATCTCAAAATGATAAATTGATGGAATCTAGGAAAAGCTGGAAAAAGACATAGACATTAATGGTTGTCTTATGTATCCATGTGTTCCTGATAAGCCTGCAGAGTAGCATGAACTAATTTGATTTATAGTGTTAAAAAAAGCCATAACTATTTAAAAACATAATTAATAGCAGAATTTTGGTGGTGTAGTGGTGAAGTTTTTAGCAATTTATGTTACTATAGAGAATTGCTGGTTGGTGTTATATGTTTTTCTTGATTAGGAATTTTATTTATTATCTCCCTTTAGTAAAGATAGAGAAGAATGAGGAGGAACTTAGTAAAAATGTAGGATAAGTCAATACACACTAAGTTTACACTGTGCAGTTAAAGGGAGAATGGTCTTCTAGTTTTTCAAAACATAAAAACATTGAACTTTTCATTATAAAAATAAATATGAATATACATGGGTTTTTTATCATGATGGTGGTGAAACACTGGAAGAGGTTGCCCAAAGAACTGTGGCATCTTGAATTGTGTCCATCCCTGGAAACATTCAAGATTAATCTGGGTGAGGTGCTGAGAATCCTGATCTATTTGAAGATATTATTGATCATTATATGGGGATTGGATGGCCTTTAAAGATTCCTTCCAATACAAAGTATATAGTTCTATGATATCATCCCAAATCCCTCTTTTTTCCCTAATTATGACTGTTTGCAGAAAAATGTTTAACTGCTGTATGTGTCAAAATGACACTTGAAATGACAATAATAATTTGACAAATAAATGTCATCTGAGCAGTAGTTAAATTAATGTTTTCAGTAGTATGGAATAAAAACTTAAAGACAAACTCTAGCTCCAAAATATATCACGATGTTTCAGCCTTGGAAAACTGTACACCGTTATACAGGCAGTATGCTTTATATATAATTTTCCAGGGCAAATTTACTTATTTTCTGTGTAGTCTGTACACCATGGCTCTTACTCAGCCTGCTATTTCCCAACAGTATAATTCTGTCTTGGATGAAATGCATCTTTAAATCTTCTCTTCTTTCTTAGTATCTTCACATCATTTTGGCTCCTATGACAGATGTTGAGTTCAGTGTGTGGTGTGTTTGTATGTAGAAATTATTGGGCACCAAAAAAAGTCATAGCTACTGCTGGTCTATAGCATGCCCTCCAGTCTGTAGCATGTGCCATTACTTGCTAAAGTACAGAGATACAACTCAGGTCATATTTCATTAAGGTGTCTTCACACAGGCTGCATAATTTCACATCAAAGCTTAGCAACTGTGTGAAAAATAGTCATTTAGCAGATAAAATTTGTGTTAGTCTGTCATGATGAGGTCTTCCATACCTTTCCCTGATAATAACTAGAGAAAAAGAACAACTTTCATCTTCACCACCTCAAGCTGAAAGCTCACTTTGAAAAGTAATGATTTTACTTAGGTTTTCATATATCTTATAACGTGTACTATGCAATTAGAAACTGCTTTTTTTGAAAAACACTTTGTGCTTCCAAAGACAATAGTCATATGTTTCTTGCAGAAGAAATTCCATTCTAAAGTAATATTGACTTATCTGAATTCTTGTGTTGGAAAAACCATCACAATTTTGAGTATTGTTTTTCCTTGCAATATTTCCAGTATTAACTCATATATACTAGAGTGGAAAGAATCATCTCTCTGACTCATTTGTTGCAAATGAGTGTCTTGGGTTGTTCAAAGGACCAGCAAATGTATCGGCAAAACCAGATATAGCATTAAAGTGAAAGAGTGACAAGATCTGTTGTAAAAATTCACTCTATTATTTACTAGATATTTAAAGCCCACAGAGGAAAATCAATCAATATAGAACTAAAATCAGCCAAAAAATTATCTGTGTGAAGTCTGGGGATGTAAAAAGAATAAGGATGGAAAAAGCTAAGGATAAAAAGGAGTAAAAGAGACTTTTCCATTGAGTCACAAGGTTCAGTCTAGACCTCTTTGCCAAACTTCGCCCTGGACTTTGTTGTGGTGCGTTTTGAGGTGGGGCACCCCGGGGATGTCCCCGGAGGGCCCCCTAGGCTGTGAGTTGGCTGGCAGCAGCAGGCAGGCAAGGAGACTCCACACGGCTTCTGATCAGATGAAGGTTTATTTGGGGTCCCAACCCCGGGTACAGCATGGTTACTGAGGGAAAAGGGGGGAAGGGGGAGGGAGGGGGAGCCTCGGGGAGGGAAGGGGCAAGAGGGGGGAAGAGGCTGAGAGAGAGGAAGGGCTAAGAGCCAGACTGATCCCCTAGCACAGCTTAAGAGGGGAATTGAAGTGGGCGCGGAATCAGACTTGGGCCAATGGGATTACAGGTACAGGATGGTTCAGGGCAGGACCACAGGCTTAGAATATATCATACATTTCGGAGGGGTGAGACAGAGCATACCATTTAAATAAGATGGAATACAACAGGACTTGACCAATGGTTTAGGCCTAAAGGTTTTATCAGCACTTCAACTTAACAAGTACCAAATTTATAGCCAATTTTAAATAATTTAGCAAAAGATTTTATAGAATTTATTATAAGCACAACTGTAACTCGTTTATCAGCCTTACTCAGGAATCTAAGTTATTTAAGAATCTAAGAAAGCAATGCTCATAATATATTTTCTATTGCATATTCACAGCCACACACATACAGACCTAAAGGAGAATTCATGAGATACGTACCTGTGAAAAATTCCCCTCAAATTCAGTGAAGTGCTCGCATATTTACGTCCCCAAAATGGGCAAAAGGAAGAGCCTCAAGGAGTGGGGGTATCAGCTCAGGTTCTGTCACCATTGCTCAGTCCTCCAAGCACAGCAAACTTGAGAATTCACTGTCTCTGAGAGGCCCCACGCAGAGGAAGGTTGCTGGTCACAGCCCACTGGGGTCCAGGAGAGCTCAGAGCATCTCACTTAGAATGGCTGTTCATTCAATCAATGTGGTTGCAAGAGCACTGGATTCAGTCATAGTAATTTTTCGTCCTGCTAGTAATTTGGGCCCCTAGCTTTCTTTGAAAGTTCGATAACAAAAATGTTGTTCCACTTGCATTGTTTTTCAGGCAAGAAATTTAAGTTACCAAAGCTGTTTGTCAAAAACCAGGAGCTCATTAGACACAACTAGTTCCTGGGAGCTGACAGTGTTTCTGAGAGGCTCAAGAGAAGCTTAGTTCTGGTGCTATTTGTCAAGGCCAAGGCCTAATGAGCATTTCTGAGATCATAGTGGAGAAAAAGGAAAGAATGTGGGGGGCATGCACTATCAGGACCATCAGTTCTCCTTTCTGTCCTAACAGAAACAAGGAACCTAGCAGAACATGGATATAATGTTAGTAATCAAAAATACATTAAGGAAAAATACCTCAAGGTTCAACTTCATATGGAATGTGTTTTTATCAAATTGCACCATCCATTCACAGTTAAAATAAACTATACTGCATTGGAGGAAAAAAATGCAATACTCAAGAAAGATTATATAAAAGGTCTTGTGAAGATCTCAAATGAATCAGCATTAGCTCTTATAGAAGCAAATCAGCATATCGTTATAGTCCCTGCCAAATTTCAACTGCTGCTATCAAAACAAATCTATATTAATTTATTCAAGTGCTTACAGTAAATTTTAATAATTCACTGCAACTGTTTCCTCCTAAATCGAACCATTGAAATCAGAATGCTTCAAATTCCTGCTGTTTTGTATGAGCCTAAATAGAGATATATTTGAAGAAAGTCATTTAAAAGGTAATAGTTTGAAACTTAAATCTTTCCTTTAAATAACATTTTCATCAACCAAAATCTTTTCCACTAGTAGTGGAAAATGCAGATTTTTCTATCTGCATTTCTTTCCTGTTAACATTGCTAGATTATCCTGTTTAACCAGGAAAAACTTAACTGTGGGGTTTCCTTTCTTGCAATAATTTGTATATATATTCTTTTAAATGTTTATATTTTTGTAGTTAAATACTGAGTTTACTTTTCTAAGACTATTCAGTAATTAAAAGGACAACATACTTCTGTATTTAATTAATACTTTTATATGTAATTAGACAGTGCATTCCAAACTGAAACACAAGGTGATTTTGAAAAATAGTTAAATTTTCATGTTCATATACATTTCTTGCTCTTATTTTTGCAATGTTTTTTCTCTTTTCTGAGCATCCTCTCTAGTACTTTAGGGCATATACATAAACCATAGATATTTGCTTCCCTCAGCCCTAGCAACTGAAGGAGAGAATGATATGAAAATGGAGGCCTTCTGTCTACAGAGGCAGTGGTCTGAACAAGGCTTTGGGCTGCATTCACAGCAGGAAAGGGATTAGTATTTCAAGCTGAGGGTGTCAGCAAAAAAAAAAAAAACACCTTGTTTTTAAAGGGTTTTTTATTCTTGCTTACTAGAAGTACTTACAGATTTTACACATTGGCAGAGAACATTTGTTTTATGATGATGCAACATGGTTTAAAGAGAAAAAAATGTTTGGGTGGAGCATCTGAATCAGTTTGCATGCATTAATGTTTTTTTTTTAAATAGGCAGTGATTATTGAATTTCATCTGCTATCATATTGCCCATTCTAGAAAAGTTCTTCTAGAGCTCTTCACATTCAACCTTTATTTTTATGACCTTGAACAATGTAATATTTGGTTTATTCTCTCTCTATTCACAAGATTTTTATCATAATTTTATAAATATTCTTGACAGCAAAACTCAGTGGGCTTTCAGTCCTTGTTTTGTGAAAACTGGCTTTTAATTCCCATATGTTGTTAGCCCACCTTCAGCTAGTTATTTGTTCAAGGGTGCAGTGCCTGTCCTAAAACTTCTGGGCAGCAATTTAAGCCTGCTTCTTCTTCATGTTGCTAGTGAATACTGAGAACAGTTTTGAATATTGAGAACAATTTATTTTTTTCCCTGGCTGCATCAGAACTTTGAGTTTGTTTCTTTGAAAGAATGACTTGTCCTATAATGGGTTTTCCCTTTGATTAAGAGATTTACTCTCCTTATTTCCTTTTCTCTATGTATTTGACTGTTTTCTGATTGTTTATATTGTGGAGAAAGCAATGGATTTGCTGCACCTACATTCTCTATTCTCTTTTACTCCCATAGGAGGGAATAACTCACACAGAAAAGTAATATGTAATTATATTCCCTTATTGGACTGGAAGTTAACCAGCTCACAGTAAAGTCCTTAAAGAAAGAGAGCAGTTACCTAAATGAGTTCTGTATTTAATGTCTTACTCAGTCTCCAATTATGAGGGTATTTCAGGTTTTCCACAGCATCAAAGGAATACTGATCCATTTAACAATGGAATAGTCTATAAAGCAGCTGTCACAGCAGTAAAGACAATCATTTTAAAATCTAAGTTTGCATATGCTGATTTGAGTCATTAGTCTTTCAGCCCATTTTATATGGTTTAGTAAGTATTGACCTCAAGGTATCTTTAATTGGTGAGACTGCAACTGTCCCTTCCACAACCGTGCTTCCTCTCAAGTGCTTACGTGAATGCTTCATTTAATTGCTGACCTTGCTTTGTTCTCTTTTGGCACTCTTCCTGTCTTAGGAGCCAAGGGAAGGAATTAGAGTTTTCAGGATCTCACGTGTTTGGGTGGTACTTCCCATTCCCTGAATTTACCTTTCTTTCCCTGCTAATGATGTTAGTCCGTAATGAATAGTCAGTGCAAAGCTGCTAAACCAAGCCAGTCTTACTTTGTTATCCTTTTCAGTTGAGAAAATATCAGTAACCAAACAGTGTGCATGGAAAGCCGTTGATCAGTCGTGCTGCAAAAGTATACTAACATCAGTCTTCCTGCAAAAGTACACTAACAAGCTTGAGAGAGAAGAAGAAATTAGCATGCATCTGTGAAAAGGTGTTATTCATTTTCATTGATCCAGAAAATAACAGTTGAATGGCTGAAGAAATGACAGAAAACATATCCCAGGGTTGTTTCCTCCCTGGCATCCTCCCCCTTTGCATCCAATTTAATGAGTACTATTTTCCTAAATTCTAATTCTTTGTTTCATTCATGTCATTTTTAGTAAGTGCTAATTTGCTAAAAAAGATTACACAGAATGTATCATTTCTACATATCATTGGATAACTAGAGAGTTCTGATGTATTCTGGGACATCCTTAGGGAGCTAAAAAAATGCCATAGGATTTCATGAAGAGAGCATTATTATTAATACATTCATAATTTGATCCCTGTTTGGTTTTAATCAGAACTGTATAGTTATTGTAGCATATTATATTAAATTAAAATCTCCCAGTTACTTCACATTATACTGCAGTGGGAAAATTATCAATTTCATTAAATAGATTTTATTTTATTCATTAAACAACTATGTACTTTGCTTGTTGCTTTTTGGTTTGGGTTTTTTTTGTTTTTTGTGGGGTTTTTTTGGGGTTTTTTTGGGTTTTTTTGGTTTTTTTTTTGTTTTTTTTTTTTTTTTTTTTTTTTTTTTTTTTTTTTTTTTTTTTTTTTTGTGTACTGCTTATTTATCAAATTTTCATTGTGACTTCAGGGACATCTTTTCATCAATGCACATTTTATTTAGAACAGAAGGATTTAGTTTTACTCCTAGGTAGCCTATAGCCTATTGCAGGATCAGATATAATGGAGTATGTAATAGCAGGAATGTTGTAGGCACTCTCAGGGCCTCTCTGAGCATTTTAAAATTCCATGAACAAAACATGTTGAATGGAACTTTTTCACTTGTATGACCATATGTATATGCAAAAAAAAAGATTTCTTCAAATCAATAACAAGACAGGGAGAGTTTGCAGCCAAAAACCAGTTTGTTACAAGCAGCTGCAGTACCCTAGATATTGTTGCATCTGGTTTCATCAGACAAGCAATACCTGGCTCTGCTAATACTGGGTTGGGAAATCACTAAGATGTTTAGAGGAAAACAGGGCTGTGACTGTGATGGAACTGTCATTGAGCATGGAACTGAACCAATATTGTTGCACAGCTTTAAAGCTCTTCCTCTGTACCAAGAACACCACAACAGTTACTCTGTCTTATTGGTCATGGTGGAAAGAAGAGGAAAAAGAACTCTCAAACCATTAAATCAGAGAAAGGAAAAAAACCACACAATTGCTACAATACATAGGAATTCAACTGATATGAGCAGAGTATACTGGCTATAGTGGAAATAGGAGCCATCAATTCCAGGTCACTTTCAGAGTTTTTAATCTGGGCGTTCATTCTTTTATGTGGATTTGTTGCTTGCTTCAGTTCCGTACCTTTGTCTCCTTCAGGGTGTTTACACCATCATCCCTCCATTTTCCCTATTTGCTTTCTATGTTTTCATAGGCCTTTTATTTCTTTCTCTTCAGTTATTTTGCCCCTTTCTGTCTTACCCTGATAAATTCCTTCTGTCCTGACCAAATTTTCACCTCAGGAAATAAACAAGTATACACAACTGCCAAAATAAAACAGAATAGAAGAAACCACACACTTCTGTGAATGTGTCAATATTTGGCATGATTTATTCATGTGACAATAAAATACAGGTGGTCATATGTTTCTGTGGATATAGTGTTGTGCTATTGACAACTAAAACTTTGAAAAATGAAAAGCCGGTTCATTTTTTTCTTCCGCTTATGATAAAGTGATATGTAATCATACCCTTTAAAGCACATTCTTGCTGAGATATATTCAGTTCTTGGCAAGTCTGTATTTTTTTTTTTTTTTTTTTTTTTGTGGTGGCATGGACTTAAATTGATAAACAGTACCCAACTGCTAATGAGTTAACATTTTCTACACAGTTTTGTTGCCTTCCAGTACTTCCATTGTAGTGGTGAAATGACAGTAGATAGTTGGCAAATATTCTAATATTCTATTAGAATAGAATATGAGCTATTCTAATATTCTTTTTCTTCAAGAAGTACATCAGTTTTTGATAAGATCAAATGGGTAGCTATTGCTTAAGTTTCTTTTGTGGATACATTCAGCAGACTAAAAGGGAGAGAGAAGACACCTGTATGCCAATAAAGCAATCTTCTGAGTTTGAATAGGTTCTGCTAGTTTGGACCAGACAGAATTAGTGTGTTGTTTAATGACAGGAATGAATAAAGGTGGGCTGAGTTGGCTGAAACAGTCTGACTTAGGAACAGTCTTGAGCTCCCGGTATGCTCGTTCAGAAGTGACAAGAGTGAATGACGCAGCACTGCAAATCAAGAGTCAATCTCTTTATTGTTGAGAACTAACATTTTTCAATGGCATCTTAGCATTCAGAATAATCTCTCACCTAAGCCTCACTTAACTATAAGAAGTTAAAATGTACTGCCAAATATAGTTTTCTACATGCTAATAATCAAAAGTGTTTGCTGTAATCTGAAATCCAGATGCACAGCATGCGACAGCACGCGACAGCATGCGACATGCAACACCACATGTCAAGGGCTAGACACGTGTGAATACTTTTAATACATGAAAGCACTTACTTAAGCATTTATCTTATGTATCTATACCTGTTCACATTTGCACATCTATGTACAGAAATTATGTTATTTAACTGAACAAAAAGAGTGTGAAAAATCTAAAGGCAATTCTTCATAAAATACTTATAATAGTAGTGCTATCTCTTCCTTTTGATTTGAGTCCAATCCTCTAATCTCCTAACATATAAATTTTGAATTACAGTGTGATATTTGATAGCAAGTAAGTCTTCCTAAACTTGTGCTATATATCTGTGTCATTCAGAACTCGAGGAAGTATAATAATTTAACTCAAAAACCATCACGAATCTTGCATTAGAAAGCAACTTTGACCATTGTGATGCATTATGACTAATAAATAGTAGATCTGGGAATCTGAAAATATGTACACAAAATATGCATTATTTTATATCTTAATCTTAAAAGGAAGTAACAACATTCCAGAGTTTGGTCCTTCGAGGGCTGCAAGATGAATATTTATTCCAATGTGGTCAAGTATGTGGGCTGTAGGGAACTAAATTGCTTCAGCAAGAGTTACATGGGAATGTTTGGTACGTCACCTGGAGCACATCCTCACCCTCCTTGTCAAACCTTGTTGCTTGCAGGATTGTTTCTCACACTTTCTCATTTCTCCTCTCTCTTTAAATATGCTCTGCCAGAGGAAATGCACAAATGGCCAAAACCTCCACTTTGTCCTGTTGTGGGTCCATTGTGGAGAAGGCTGAAACCAGCTGAGTCTGGGACAAGACTCATTCTATTCTTCTGCCAAAGCAGCCATCCCTGTAGCATTCGTGTTGCTCAAAATCATGCCACCTACACACAATACAAATGGAATTTCAGAGATGTGTTTAGTTTTTCTGGCTTTTTGCAGCCAATAGATTTTGGATCTGCAATGTTTTTGATCATAGAATCATAGAACTCTTTGGCTTGGAAAGGACCTTAAAGATCATCTCCTTCCAACACCTCTGCCAAGGGCAGGGAGAGTTTCCACTAGACCAGGTGTCTCAATCCGCATCCAACCTGGCCTTGAACACTTCCAGGAATGGGGCATTCATAGCTTTTCTGGGAAATCTGTTCCATTACCCTCACAGTAAAGTATCTACCTAAACCTACCCTCTTTTAGTTTAAAAACATTGCCCCTTGTCTTATTGCTATATGTCCTTGTGACAAGTCCCTGCATCATTCTTGTAGGTCCCCTTAAGGTAGTGGAAAGGTGCTAAAAGGTCTCCTTGGAGCCCGCTCTTCTCCAGGCCAAAAAACCCCAACTCCCTCAGCCTGTCCTCCCAAATGAGGGGTTCCAGCCCTCTGATCATCTTTCGTGGCCCTCCTCTGATCTTGCTTCAGCAGGTTCACATCCTTCTTATGCTGGGGAACCCAGAGCTGGATGCAGCACTCTTGATGGGTTCTCAGGAGAGAAGAGGAGAGGGAGAAGAATACCTCCCTCACCCTGCTAGCCATGTTACTTTTGATGCACACCAGGACATGATTGGTTTTCTGGGCTGAAAACACATTGCCAGCTCATATTGAGCCTCTCATCAACTGACACGCACAAGTCCATATTCTCTGGGCTTCTCTCCCTCCATTCTCTACCGAGACTCTATTTGAGCTTGGAATTGCTCCAACCCAGATGCAACACCTTGCACTTTGCCTTGTTCAACTTCATGACGTTCACATGGGCCAACTTCTGCCTGTCAAGGTCCATCTGGACAGCATCCCTTCCCTCCAGCATCTCAACCAGACCACACACCTTGGTGTCATCAGCAAATTTGCACTCAATCCCACTCTCAGTGTTGCTGAAAAAGATATTAAACAGCATTGGTCCCATTACTGATCCCTGAGAAACAACGACTTCAAATCGCATGGAATTATTATAAGGGGAAGAACTTTGGATGTACTCCCAGTCTTGTGTCCTTAGCTACACTGAGTGAGCAGTTTTCTTAAATTGAGTGAAGGTCTACCAGTAACACTATTTTATGGATCACTCGCTGCTTTCAGAGACGACCCAGTTTGCCCCCAAGTACATTTCCCAATATACAAAATTATGAAGATATGTTTAAAAATAGGAATCAGCTTATCCTTTAGGAACATTTCAGACTGAGCATTTTCAGATTGAAAAATTCAGCAACTAACTCAGAATTGCTAGAATATGCACCTGATATGTGGGAAAGTCTGGTACAAGCTCCAGCTCTAAATGCAGCTGGAAGTTGGTACAAGACTGTAGGCTATTTTTCAGTCTGTGTCCTTCCATCCTTTTTGTAGCAGTTCCACTTTTGGTAAAGATATATGCCTGTGTATGTATATAATCAAATAAAAGCAATGACATTATCCCAAGATTTTTAGAAAATTTATACATTTCCAGCATTCTGTTATGATTTTGGGTACATGCCACAATCAGTAAAATGTATTTTACTTTCTTTATCATGCATACTTGTTTCACATAAATTCTAAGGAGAAAGAATGTCTTGAGCCTGAGGAAAAATCATTTATTGGATTTTGTTCATTTAGTATTAAAAAATGGACAATGGCCAAAACATTATATGTGGAGAATGACCATTTTTAATGTCTGCAATTTTCAGAGACTTTGCCAGGGTATTGGCAGCAATATAGAATGCTTTGAAGCAAGACCACTATTAAAAATACAGTTGTTGGAAACATTTGGTAGTGATTAGATTGTTACTAACATTTTAAGCCTAAATTAAGGAGAAAATAAGATGAACACCCCTGAGAAAGGATTTCTTCCCAAACTGAAATCATTAAACTCTGAAACCTACCTTTTCAAGGTCCTTCATTGTAATCCATTATCTTTCATTCTCCTTTGTACTACAAAATTGTCAGTTTGATGATATATTACACATAATAATGTCATTACATTGGCATAACATGACAACTGGGACTCATTTGAACTTTTAGAAATTTCTAATCCCTAAAATAAATTATGAACTGAAGACATTTCAGACATAGAAAATAAGTCACTTGTTAGAAAGGATAGGATTCTCCATATATTTTGGAAAACTATACTTTTCTAAGACATTTTCTTTTTCCTTTTTTTTTTTTTTTCCTTAATGCATATAATAAACTTACCAGGAAATATAGTCCATAGATGTCCTTAAGCTTCTTGTCCTTAGGCTTACTGAAGTAATGAGTCCTCCTGTAGATGACAACTCATTTACATCAACTCTCACCACATTTTAATTAAATTTCCTGGAACCAAAATAAGAAGTTTGCCATAATTTTGATCAGTAAAATTGCTAACTGACTCCTTAACTGTTCTTACTTTAATTTTTTTCTTACCTTTAAAGAAATTTGGATGCAATTTCTTTCTTCCTCCTCTGTTGAACTGTTTTGATTCTTGATTTTGCATATTCAGTGAGACATAGCAGGAAGGAAGAAGGAATTCTGTGGATCAGTTTCAGAAAGAAGACAGGTTAAGTTCCTCCTCTGAATCGTTTTCTGGAGCAGTATCTTCAACAAGGATATCTTGTCTCTGGAATTATGCCTGGATGCTCTCTGACATTTGGAAGGCTGAGGGTCTTTTCTGGTGTTTTCCAGGGTTTTGCATGCTTTGAAAGTTGCAGATTCTTTGGAGCTTGCTGGTTGCATGTAGTAGTCTGTTTTGGGACAACACTTGAATGTGGTTGTGTAGCTTCTATCACATTTACTCTCTTGTGAGAAAAGGGTTTCAGAATAGTGGCCAACTTCATGTTATTATTCAGGGGTTTTGATTTATAGGAGATTGAAAACTGAACATGAAGCTGGAAGTGCAATTGTAGATATTTTTAGGGCCCTCTGCAGCTAGAATTCTGATGTAGACTGTGCGCTTGTTTCTCTTACATGCTACTTTTTAAGGAAGCATGCTGTGCGTGTCTTGTACTGGAAAGTAAACATAACTGATGGCTCTATCAGGAAATGTGTGCTCTCTGCACATTATAATAATGTGACATAAAGGATAGCCAATTCTATTCCAAATGGTTTTGACTGTACCTCATACTAGGTTTGGGGTTTATTCTTAAATTTTTATTATTATTATTTTTACTCTGTAGTTTATTGCAAAGTTCAGCAGACATAAAGAAGATTCAGATTTTTAGTCTCTTGGCTTTATGAATAAATACAAAATGTTTTCATTTTGCAGCTAGTATTTTAAAGCTTCTCACAGATTTGCATGATGATTCAGCTCAGCTTTACTACTTTGCTGAATTAGCACAGTTAGTAAGGAAATAGCACTTGTTTCAATCAAAGGCCATAGTCTTTCAGATTTTGAGATCTGCTTGAAGTAGCTGTAATATGTGTGAAAAAAAGTGAAAATGAGTAGCTTTACGGATGCCTTCAGCTTTGAATTTTTTTACCTGTTGCTAGAATAGCTTCACCTACTTTGCCTATAGGCTGCTTGTCCTGCAGAAATATTTCCATGGAGAAACCACATTCTATGTAGTCTCTTCTAATGTTTTTACTTGCATGCTACTTTTTTGCAGCTAACAGCCAATATATTCTGGTAATGTGTGGGGTATATACTCCCTTTTTTTTTTTTTTTTTTTTTAAAGGACATATGCAAAAGTTTGGCTAAATTATCATTATCACTTGAGAAGGGATGATCCTGGTATCGCTCTGATGTTTTAGCACGCGCTTTGTGCTGATACATTGCCCACTTCACAGTTTAAGGGATATGTGAACAGATGTTGCTGTTGATAGCCTGAAGTATAATGAAGTCTTGTCAGAGTAGGTTGTTATAGAAATAAATGCATTATATCAAGTGTTTCTTCCATTCCACGTTACTTGAAACTGAAATTAAAAATGCCATTCCAATAAAATTCTGTTAGGAGTAAATCCTTAAAAGTAGACAGCAAATCATAAAATTCTTTTGTCTTCAAATGCCTGAACAGCCCTGTGGATTCTTTTTAAATGTAAAGGTTGGTACATGCAAACCAGAAAGAAGGGTATGTAGAAGGAAAAACAGTGTGTGGAAGATTGTGGGGGAAACTGTTCCAAATTAACATCAGGCTGCATGAGTTTAACTGAACTAGAATGCTACTTTCTTGTGTTGAGACACTAACAAATCTTTCAGTGCCATTTTCAGGGCTTTAACTTAAGCTTAAACATGGACTTCTTTATATATGTGCCTTTCCTTGCATTTATATTCACCTTTCTACTGCTCCTTGGCTTCTTGCAGTTGACATTTTCAGCTGGACATGCAAATTTTCAGGATCCTGAGTGCATTGACAAGAGCAATATGATGTTAATAGCAACTGCCTCTCCCTCACTGCAGGAGCTGCTCAGGGTAGTTTCTGTGTTCTTCTAACACACCATGCAAACCTTGCTCTTTCTTTGCAGGTATGTAGGTCCATGTTAAATCTGAATTTACTACATAGAAAGAGTGTTGCCTATACTGGATACTTCTTGCTTTTCTCCTTGTTACCCTGCATTCCTTCAATTGTCCACAGTTGAGTTTACAAGTCGAGGCTCTCTAGAGCCAACCCTGGGTCACTTATCTTACCATCCCGTGCCTAGGTTCCTCTACAGTCCACACAGTTTTCAAGCTTTTAAAGCCTCCAATGTCATGCCAAGCTTGTATTTCTCTGCTTTACACTATTATGTTAGAGCCATGAATATTTTGTTCTACTTGTTGCAAGAGTATGTACAGGATTACAGTTATATAGTACAGAGTTGTACAAAAATAAAGCAAACGAGTCATAGACACCTAGTCAGGCTTTTATAGCTAAACAATCTAAAAAAATGTTTTAGGCAGGTCAAGAAAAGTACAAAGTAATCCTGGCAAAGCCAATTTCTGAGGCCTTGCAACATCAGTACAAAACATATGGCCTATTCTTAGCAATACTGTATGTTGTGGGCTATGGGGTTATACTGACCTCTATGTAATGCACCTGGAGGGGGGGGAATGCAATTGCTGAATTCCAGTAAAGCATTCAGAGGCTGCTCTTTTTATACTCTGAAAAGACAGAACTCTTATACACATTTTTAAAGTCTGTGAGTTGATTTTGTTTGTTTGTTTGTTTGTTTGTTTGTCTTTCTGAAGTTTTCCTGGATTTCTTTTGCTGGGATGAGATATATTTAGTACCAAGCAGGTTTTGTTTTCTTAGCAGCGGCATTCATATTCCTTACTTGCCTTCTGATCAAAGTGCCTCTTGAATTTATTAAACTGCTATTTTTTGATATATGTTGCATGTAAAAAAAAATCTGTGTAATATTTGATACATTATAAAAGATATAACTGATTTTATAAATTTTCCTTTTTTGAAATACACACTCTATAATCAGTATTGAAAATTCACTATTTTGCTTGTAATTCCACCGATAAGATTAAGAGCAGTTTAAGGGGTCTGGGTCATCTATCTCTTTAACAAGAGGGTTTAGCCAGAATAATTGCTGTAAGGAGAGATTGTTCTCAGCCCTGAATAGAAGAGCTGGACATTTAGATGGAAATAGCCCATGATTTATACTTTCAGGTTTATCTCAAAACATGTGCTGTAATTAGATACTTAAAGACAAGACCGTGTACTTTAAAACACCACTATCAGTACATGGGTTATTCTTGTTAGTAGGAGAAATGTCTTAATCTTGAAAGCTCATCTAGATTGCAGTACAGCGATGTGTAACCTGCTGATTCAGGGACCAGCTGTCTCTGTAACACACCTTCCATACCCACCTGGGCCCTTGAATTGGTTTAAGTCTCTGAGCTGGGGGTTGAGGTGAAAAAAGTAAACAAATTTATATACACACACACACACATATAGATACTAAACCAGTAATATTTCCTTTAATTTTCCTGTCACCTAACAGTGGATGGATGATTTATACGTTTTCCTCAAAAAACATATAAATATGTAGTTAAATGCTTGAGCAGCCTCATTGAATGTGGGAAATAAATTCATGTTTGCAAAATTTCTGGGTGCAGCATGAAAACATACAGACCTTGAGGTTTGAAATCAAATCAGATAAAACATCATATTGCTTTATTTAGAGCTACTGACTCCCTTTGAAGGTAATAGTTTTAAAGCATTAAAGTAACTTAGCTTGCTAGCCCTGTTTTGCTGTGACTACACCTTCTTAAAAGAAAGCTTGAAAATCCATGTTTAAAAGATCCTAAATTCCATTTAATTGTGCACATTTTACTGAATAATTTATTAGTGTTAAGCCCCCTTCCCTAAATAATTTCAAAGACAAAATAGCAAGGACTTTTATGTAAGTTTTTTTTTTTTAGAGCTAAAGGGTTCATCATCTCTCCTTCAGCTTCTCCTGGAAATCTGACATTTTAGTTTGCAAAAAAGGTGGATGGAAATATTATTAATTACTCAACAATATTTGAGATCTATAATTGTTTTTATAAAACACATTCAATTTGCTGTTGTATACCAGCAAACACCTTTATGCAATAAAAATAATAAATAAGAAGTAACTTTTTAAAAGAGTATATGATGGAGAACTGCTGTAACTACGTATTCTGTTTGACTTTGAGGAGATGTTGGGTAGATGGTTTGCATAGCTAATTCTGTTTGCCAGATTTTCCAGATGAGATAAAGAAAAATGTATATTAAAAACTGAGACTTTGAATGGTATAACCTTGTATAGCATTTTATCTTACATCAGAACTTCTTGTCTGAACACCTAGATTTCTCCTTAATGCTGCTTTTATGAGTGACTTTAAATCAGTCTTTACTCTGCATGCAATGAATTCAATTTTGTACTGAATGCTGGTGGCAAACTTTTTTTTTATTTTTTCTGATTTTTGTTAGCATTCCGTAGATATTTACACTATTCACACTTTTCCCTTTTTTATCCTCTTAAAAAAAAAAAAAAACATGAAGTCTCCTATGATCATGCTTTACAGGGTAGAAGAGTGAAGGAGGTTTTTGGATTCTGGAGATTTGTTTTGATTTGTTTTTGTTGTGGAGTGCCAGAAAGGCAGTAGGTTGCAGCCAGTCAGACTGTATTCTATTACACAAGCACCCTGAGAGTTTTAAGTGCCCACTGGGCGCCTAAGAGCACCCAATGAAAGAATTGTGTGGAGTTGTGCTGCGGCAGCAAAAGGGAATAAAAGATGCTTTGAATGCTGTAAAGTTAAATTGATCCCCACAATGACAAGTGCTAGCAAGAGATAAGGTCACTTTTTTAAAAATCTTAAAATTTTACCCTTTTATTGAGCACTGACTCTTTGACCCAAGGTAAATCACCCTTCCTCTTTATGCAAACTATAGCTAAATTTGATCTGGGTAATGGAGACACTGACACATCCATGGTGACAGAAGTTAGTCTTTTCACCTTTTTGCATGTGTACTTCTCAAGTAGCATCCACCTAAAATTGCAAATGCTTCTAAGAATAACTTTTTTCAGTTTTGTCCAAAGCATGCTAAAATTTCCATGTGTCAAAATCCATATTCATTTTAAATAAGGACGAAGGACTTTGTGGACTAGGCATTAGATTTCGTGAAAACTGTTCAGGGAAATTTTATAAGTGCAAGTATTTTATCCATATATTTCTTACAAGGAATTCAATACTGCAGGTTATAATTTATATTGTAGAAAGCCCCAGCTAATGCTCCTCAGGAGCTAATATTTGATTTTTTTTAGTCTACAACTGATCTCTTTAACACTTTTGATTTTTCATAGATCAATTTACAAGACATGAACCAAATATTAAAATCCTAGTCTATTGATTGGCTGAACAGATTGCAAGGGAAGAAATGGAATCTAAAATCTGTCTCATTAAAGATGTCGTGAAAGAAGTTTAACTAATTTTAAGCTAAAGGTACTTTTGAAAGATTAGAAACATTCTTGATTTTCACTTAATTCATCATTATGGGCCATATGTGGTAAAATATTTTACAGCTAAACTTTGTGTATATCTTGAACTTCTTATTCAGAAAAGCACTCTGGCCTTGCCAAATTGAGACTGTTGGTACCCCAGTCCTGGAAGCTATTTAAATTCTTAATGCTTATTGATTTCATTGAAGGTTACTCTGTGGCTAGAATTTGCTTTAGTGTGCTTACAGGAAAGCCATGTTGTTAAATTAAAATTGGAGTCCCCTACATTTTTGTTTAGAAGCAGTGTACGCAATATTTTATGTCCAGTTTAGTAAGTCCAGAGACAGTTTATGAAGCTCAGAGCTGTTCATCAGCAGTTGGATTGTTTCACTTGTTAATGTATTTTGGGGTAGAGCTAAAATCAGTGTAGGTGAACAGGCACAGTCTTTATTTTGACTCTTCACTTTCCTGTATATATATGTATCCTACCTTGAGCAAGTGCATTTGTGGTTTATGCATTTGAGGAATCTATCCTGCCTTTATGTCAAATATCATGTGCTGAACAATTGTAACGTTGTGTAAGTTTCTAAAAAGTACCTTTAAATAAATATATTAACTATTATTTTATACTTTGCATTATGATTTTCAAATCTGTATTTAAAATTAGGCCAGTGAACCTTCATTTTACTGAAGTAGCAGCCCATATGATATCATATAAGTGGTAAAAAAACGGTTACAAAAAACCTCTCCTATTGTCTATCATGCTCAACATGCTTCTTCTGCCCATTTCATTGCCTTCTAAATTCTATCGTTTATCACAGTAGTTTCCAGTAGGAAATTTGGTTAAAAAATCTATATCTGATATAAAATGAAGAATTTATTAACTAATATGAATATGCATTTTTCTGAAAAGCATCATCATTTAAAGGTAGTGTTTTAATCATGTAGAAGTTTCATTACTGTTTTCATTGATGGAGGAGATCCAGATTTGACTTTCTTTAACTTTTTCTTGTCATCATTAACAATTTTAAAGTTTCCATATTTTATTTTATTATTGAATGCATAAGTTAATAATTAATAAGTTAAAATGCAAACATAAATTTCAGATCTGCACACAAATGTTCAAAAATATTTTGAAATTACTTGTGATTTTTGCAATAGAGTAATCTAATCACTGTTTCAAAAAAATCACAATAGTCTTCAGGATTTATTGAAATTATATAGAGAATGAAAGTGTTTATCATGAACATATGTGCTACATATAAAATTCTAACTATTGAGTCCTCTGTTTTTTGCACACATATATCCTGCTTATGAAGATTTTTTTTCTTTCTGTTTGTTTGCTTGGTTTTATTTGTTGTATTTGGTTGTTGTTTTATTTTGGGGAGCATTGTGACTATAGATCAGCTTAGGACTTTCTCACTAAGTGGATTAACCACATAGTAGAAAACCAAAATGTTTTTATTTATGAGTTCACATTTTTCTGTTAAACACAGTTAATTAAAACAACACAACACAGGATTTGGAGAGTGTTTTAAATTACAGAATTTTAAAAATAATATCAAAATCCTTTCTTTACATAATATGGCTCAAGTGTCAGGATCTATCTTGACTTTTTAGAGAAGGCTAATGCAGAATATATACTGGTATCACGAAAATATTTTATTTCTTAGTATAACCTGAGGATGTGGTGGCTGAAGGAAATGATGATTCACTTTATGACAGGGGTGATTAAATTTGTGTAAAAAACTTTCGAGACAGACATTTTATATTTTGCAATTTAAAAGTGATACTCTGTTTTGTGTATGACAAATAATATGAAGATAAATAGATTAATTCAATATTGATACACCTCTGTGTAGAAATTTTCCTAAATATCTGAAGCTATTAGGGAATGATCATTTTCCACTGCTCAAGTAGGGGGGAAAAAGCCTTATGAAATTTAAGCAATTAATTTTTTTAAGGATATTATTAAGTCATGTACTAGGACTAGTATTTAACTGTAATGAGAACACTTAATAAATTATGTTTGGAGGTTTAAGACAGAAAAAATACTCTAGACCACTAGCTGGAAGAGTTTACTTAAGCTTTAACCATCTTTTTTTCTGTTGCTTCCCAACCCTGCTCTTCATTGGTATGCTGACTTCTCTGTGTTCTTTTTCCATCTATGCTTTGCATCTTCTGAATACCTCAGCTTTGTCCATCTCAAGGTTCACCTAGTCTTTTCTTCTGATTAACTTCTGCTTACAGTCATCAAAGAGTAATCCTTGCCAAGGATCCAAAGGCAAATCCTTGCCTTTTGCAGAAACTATCTGCAAAAGGAAAATAGTCACATGGGAAGTGCTGAGATAATGCTCTTTTGTCCTCAATCTCTTCAAAAGCGAAAATAAGAACCCTCTTTCTTCTGACTGAAAATTTTTTCAAAAATACCTTTGTATACATTAGAATATTTTGCTTCAGTAACATTAATATTAAACGGTATCTTCACCAGATATTTCTGATGACTCTCGAAGGCATTGGGTATTGCCTCTTTATCTCATTCTCCTTTATAGTTCCTGCTTTCTTTTGCCCCAACTAAAAGGGTAGATTACACTGAACATATGCCAATTTTTCATTTCACCCTGATGTTTTAGTGGGAAATATTCTGTAGAAAACCCCCTCCAGAAACCTCTTTCAAATAATGGGTTTGGATGAAACATCTTTTTCTTTGAGGGGGACATTCTATGAATGCAATGCAGTTACAGTATATGGAAATTCCTGTGGAGATTAAAGAAGAAAATAGATTCTCAACTCTGGTTATGGCCCTTTGGCTCCACTGAGACTCTGTAAATGACTTTATCCAACCATAAATAACCAGAGGGACATTTTCCTGCAGGCACATTTGTGCCACTGATGAGCCATTAGTTTTTCCCCTTTGGGTCCTGTGCTGGTAGGAGGCATGTTGAGAGTGATGTAGCTGACCTTCATCACTCCAGATGAATCCTATAGTGGCACTGGCTTCATTAAAGACCAGTGTCACTAGCATTACAGTGGCCATGGAGCAGATTGTCAGATGAAGAATATCTGCTCTCTAAAGACCATCATCATTTGCACCGAGTGAAAACTGTGTAGTGGAGATGTAGCTTAATCCTGAATCCTTCTATGTGCAAGAGTTTGTGGCCTAGTCTGTAACTGCAGTTAATTCAGTACTTACTTGCTCAGGACATTCTCAGTAAGGAAATCTGCCACTTCAATATTACTCCATGAATGCTTGAACAAAACGAGTTACTTTATTAGCAAAGATTACTGCCTAATGGAGAGAATCAGTTTTCTTTTACGGAAGAAAATTTCAGATGAAAATGGCATTTATGTCTTTGGCTGCTTCATATGAGATTGATTCTGTCCACTTACTTTTCTAAGAGTTTTCTGTTCTTCCCAAACTGTGATGCAGAGCAGCATATGCTGAAACACTGCCAAGTGGCTCACAGCCGAATTTGCTGTTGTTGCTTTTTGCCCTGTCACAGTACTGAAACAGTCCTCTCCCAGACAAATGAAACCATCTATGAGCATGACTGATTGTGAAGCTCCTCAAATAATAATTCTTTTGAAATGTCCTTTTACTAACCAAGGAACCCTTTTAATGGAGTGCTAGGTTAATCTGAAGGAGTCTGCTGAAAGATTTTGCTTAACAGTCTTCATTCTCCAGCCTTCCCTAACTTTGTGAGCTGTGCATTTTGCAATGATATTTCAGAATCTGGACACTTAAGCTACCTTCCTTATCCTGAAAGTGAGTCTTTGAGGAAGAAAACAACCAGTTAGTAGCTTGTTTTGAAATCTGTATTTGTAATACTGTCTGATCTTTTTGTCATCTGACCATTGATTATAAAAAGTGTCAACTTCTACACTGTCAAGACTTTCTCCAGTTAACCGAGTATTTTCTCAACTAGCGTGTCTTTGAAGATTCTTGGTGAATCAGGTTAGGTTAGGTTAGGTTAGGTCAAGTTAGGCTGGAATATATAGTACCCCTCAGCAATAGTGTAGTAATAAACCTTATTTTCACCAAAAGTTAAAAGAGCCTTCAAACTGTTTTCTCTGGGAGTAAATTACCTCAGAACTAAAGCTCAGCAACTATAGCAGTTTTCACTGTTTTCTTGGGGGAAAAGATTAATCAGCCTCACAGCACTGTAAATCCATTTTTGTTTGAAGAACAGAAAAATATAAAAGTCAGGTGAGTCAAGACAACCCCTAAGAATTAGTTTTGTACCAAGGCAAATGGTGTGTATGAAAGAAAGAGATGGTACAGGGATCTTTCTGGATCTTGGTAAGAAAGATCAGACAGCAAATGGCTCAATAAAACAGCTGGTTTAATAAGAAAGAGCAAAAAGAGGAATGCAGACAGCATGTAAATCTTGCATTCCTCCAGAGGCTGGGACCCCTGCTTTCATGCAGCATTTGATTGACCCCAAATATGTTTTTTGCATTACATGCTGTGCAGATCTTGTCTGTGGATGCAAATCCTCTTTTTGGTCATTCAAACAATTATATAAATCACTAACTATTGGACATACAATGGTTTTCCAGTCTGAATCACTAGAGAGATACTTTTTTAAGATCTAGTACTGTCAGGAACAAGCTAGAAGGAAGCATATAGCTCAATAGAAACTGGTAGAATTAGTTTTTCTGAAACACAGAAAAACTATAAAACACTAGAAAAAAATCTATAGTATACAGGAAAATAGTGTTTTATATATTATTGAAGATTTTATGCATGAGGAGTAAAGCAGTTTTGAATTTCCTATGGTCTAATATTTGACAGGTTGTGAAAGTAGGGTGTGATTTTACTTCTTTTAGAGACAATGACAAAACTCCCATGATTTATATGTGAAGTAAAATTTTTATAGAAAAGGCTGACAAGCATTCCAAAAACCCATATTTCTTGAACTTTAAGTCTGAATTTAATTCTTAAGGTTAAATGCTTCTAGAATTTTTCAATAAAATCTGTTACAGAGTGATTCTTTGCTAATGCCTGTTCAATTAGCAAATAAGAAAATATGTCCTAGAAAGCAGGTGGACATAGTTTCATACTGTGTTGGTGGTTTTTAATATTTATTGTAAATGATACAGAAAACTATCAATCGCTAGTTGGGCACCGCTTGTGTTCATACCAGGTCGTGAGGCTTCAGCTTTCATGACCACAGCATATGCTGCACACTGGGGGAACTTGCCCAATGACCTTCCATTCTTTGGCACTCTAGCAATTGTGATTGCTGATCTAGACAGTATCCTTCTTTTTTGAATCACTTTCAGTGAAGATTGCTTTGAATGATGGCGCTGAAAACACGTAGGAGTCCTTTTTAAATTTTTTTCCAGGATCCTTGCTTGGATGTGATAGCATATTTCAATAAAATTACATAATACTCTAAAATCTTCATTTCTGAGCCAAAACCTTTAATTCTTTTTTTTTTTCCCCTAGAACTTATTAGCTCCCCACAATTGTATTGTATTCTTTTTTGATTCACAACTTGTTCTGCTGACTTTGAAGAAAGAGTTGTGAGAGCTGTGAGTATATTGTCATTACAGCCTATACTTGCTTGTTGACTGATGGCTGTGAGTTCACTTTCATGATTTACATGTGGACTTATCTGTGTTGTTTGCTTCCTATACATTCAGAGATACATCAGCTTATGTATCTATCTCAGTTTGTCACCTTCACAGAAGCCCCCCTGTGCTTATTGACATGATAAGGATGTGCCACCTACAGAGAAATGACAGGGTATTTCCTCTGCTGTGCAGTACACAAAGCTGATTTTTTTTTGTGGGTTACATGCATATCATCATACCTTCCCTTCACAGCCCTTAAAGCTGATGTGATTTTGCCATATATATGAAATATATAACTTATACCTTATTTAAACAATCATCTTGAAAACTCAAAAGCTAGTTTTTACTAATACATCATATACGTTAATTAGACTATGGAACTATTAGACAGGGGCAAAAATTAGAGAGTCAGAGAAGCATTAGACAATATTTTAGATCTTTCTACCCTGTGTGTGTTGAACTCTCAAGAAAAATGCAGTATATTAACTAAAATTTAGTTTGGCATAATACATGAGGTAGTTGTTACTTTTACCAGTTTGAGCATCACCTTCTGGAATTGCACAACTACTATAAATTTGTGGGTTCTTTCCACCTTGCATATATGTAATGACTATTGGTTTTCACAGAATTTCTGAATGGGAAAACACACCATCATGAGGGGTGCTGAGACATTTCAGTTATCTGTGATTTATCCCATATCTGTGCAGAAACAGTTCACTAATCATCATCTAAAAGCTGGTTCTCTTAAACATTACACAGCCTTTTTCATTTGGTTAGTGTTTGTGGTTCATATTCAGGCAGCTGTTACCAGCAAATTATGTTGGTATTCTAAAAAGGAAGTCACAGAATTCACAGAATGTAAGTCTGTAAGAGTGGTAAAAAACACCTGAAAAAATTAATACATTTTAGTAAAAAAAAAAAAATCCATCTCATACCACAGCTGTTAATGGAACATCAAAATGGAGTTTTCTCTCTAGAAAAATAGGCAAAATTGTCAAGCACAGTATAAATTTTTCCTTCCGTTCTACAGAATTAAGTGCACCAGTTGAATATACTAATGGTCACAAGGGAAGTGCAAGACCTAAGAAGCAGATATTCCTTTATCTACTTACCCATAACATAATGCTGACCATGACCGTAAATGCCTTTAGTGGACTCTGGGTTTGATGGTGCTTCCTCCACACCAATATATCCATTCAGACTGGGGGTGTTTTCTATAAAAGAGTAGAAATTCTTCCAAGAGAAGAGAATTACCAGAATAAGAATCAGTTTTTGGGTAACCTTACCATTGAGGGGGAGATTCTTTGAGAGTTGATACTCTGATTCAAAGAGTTAATTTTTTTTCACAGTAAAAATGCAAAACTATGTAAAAGAACATCATATGAATAGATCATCAGAAGACTGCCAGAGCGTCTTGTCTCTAGAATTAAGAATGTTGTCACATTGAATAGAATGTGTCAGAGCTGTAATTCATAGTCAAATCATTTACAACAAAGAAAGAGGAAATGTTGTCTATGGATGCAACTGATTAGCAGAAGAGCAGTTTTAAGCAAATATATAAATTTCATGCAAAGCTTTTAGAAAAAAAGTTATGAAAACACTTTGTTCTTCTGTATCTAAACTTCTTCTCTGTCTGAAGTGTTTAAATGCCTTTAAATGCTTGAGATCATGAAGAACTTGAGGAAGGGAAAAAGCAATCTATTGAATTTTTCTACAGCCTATGTTTTGAATAAAGCTTGTTATACACTGAATATTCACTGTGACTGCAATGGACATATTGGGTACTGGGCTACAGCTCAAATAGCAGGATAAATTATTTTATATCCATTAATATATTGTTTTTTATTTTTTAAAAGGTTATCTGCTCAGCCTTGGGGCTCTTATAACCACTATTCAAGAGTGACTGTGATGGATTTGCATGTGATGTCAACAGAAAATTCACCATATGTCAGCTGACCAAGAAAAATTCAATTTCATCTTCTGTCTTTTATATTTTTCATTGTTTTGCTAGAATGAGTAGAATAGATATATTAAAATTTTAAAATAGTTCTGAATTTTTAAAGATTGGGTGAAAACTGATGTCTGTTTCCATTCGCAAATTTGTATAATTTAATAGATAAATTCCATGCCAATATCAAATAACCAAATTATCTCTTTCAAGAAATTTAATCCTATTTTCACCACCCGCTATCAGTAAGTGAAAATCTTTCACATAGACTCATGTGACAGAGTCAATAACTGCAACCAGACTGAATTTCTTTAGCTAAGTTTACTTCCAGGTTTCTGTGATTGTAGGTCCAATAGCCTGGGTCTCTCTCCCAAGCCCTCCTCCAAAATGACACTGGCAGTTGCCATAGCTTATGGAAAGTGCCTCCTGTTTTGATGTATGATCTGGTCCAGCATTTCTGTGGAGGGTGATTGCCACATCCAAGTATAGAAATCAAATTAATATTTTGCTTCCTCTATTGCAATAGAACAGAAACTCTTTCAAGTTAAATATATCTATAGATCCCAAAGTCTTTATTACTAGTCAAAATAAGAAATTTAGAGTTCACCTAACAGCTAAGAAAATCTCTTGCTTTTTCCATTTATATTTCTGTTCAGGAAATACCACACTTACTTTTATAACCCACTTGCATTCAATTTCTGTAGAAATTACAAGGCAATAAAAGAAGAAGGTGTGATATCCTTCTACTGTAGTATTTGTAGGCAGTTGCTTAAAATAAATAATTATTCTATTTTACCTGTGGTTTACCTGTGCATCCTTTTTTTCATAAAGCAGCACAGAAGAGGTCTTCACAGTTTCCAAAGAAAGTTAGAAAGCTTTTGTGAAAATGCAGTGGACTTTTTTTCCTAAGAGTCTGTCTGCTGAGTGAAACTCCTGGAATGCTAGCACATTATTAAAAGGCAGCAAGAGAAGCATACCAGCTAATTGTTGCAGTAGGACTTGTTGAAGTTCAGGAACACCAGGGAAAAATGAATATTGTTCCTGCTGTGCTTGATCGTAATTGTTCAGATTTACCACCAATATACCAGGTCAATTGATCAAGTCAAAATATGTAAATATAAGGGAGTAAAAAAAACACCAAAACTTTGAGCACTTTGTAAATGAGAGATAAAAATCAGATGTAGAAGGGAATGATTAGAGAAGATGTTACAGATATAGTGGCAGAATATGCAAGATATAAACTGCTCTAAGATTTGGGATACATAGCCTAAGATGAATAATATAACTTCAGTAACATAAAAAAATCAAATAGCTGTATTTGTACTATGACAGAAGAGACATATATTTCATTCTTATAAAAAAGGATGTGGTAGATTATGTGGAAAGTTGTAAATGTCTGCAACTCAGCAGACCTTGCCCATGGTAACAGCTTCATAGTATACAGCCATAGGTAGGCTTAAAAACTGGCACAGCCAGTGCTAGCATATGCAGTCAATGTTACCAAAACTTTGAGTGTCTGCGAAGTCCAAAATATAAAACCAAATTAGAAGAGGCTTTTCTTACAGTGATGTTGTCAACTGAGCATCTAGGTGCTGTAACCTTGCAAGCCCACAAAAAACCAGAGATGATAGAAGCAAATCAGAGCTTGGAATCAACCTGAGCCTTTCAGGAGGCAGTCTCATTCTAAACTCTAAATTATTAAGAAAGAATGAGACCCTAAGGTTGTAATTAGACATTGTTCAAATGGATTTGGAGTTGCCCCTGCTTATAGCTGAGAACTCACAGGCTTGGGACTCACAGACCATAATATCAATTTAACAATGTGCTTTTGTGTAAACCACAGGAAAAAAAATAACACAGAGTAGTAGAGACATATTATAGGATAAGATTTTTTACAGGTAAAAATAATTCCACCCGCCACAGTCACACACAGAAGCTACAAATCTGTTATAAGGAAGTCTATTTTCTTTGAACAAGCACTGTTGAAGTCTCTTTAATTTCAAATGGAGACTTGGGTGAGCAAACTTTGCATATTGGTAGAAGTCTGAGTTCTTTAAATGGAACTATAGTTTTAATATGAAACTTTAATAAACATCAGAAGAACCATACTGGTCTATGAATGTTGGCCAAGGTAAAACAGACTGATCTTCTCATTAATTAATCTTGTTATTAAATGAATAGCACTGGTGGTGGAGTTAGAGAGTTCACCCTAAAGAAATCATAACATGGAAACAGCAAGTGAATGATGATCCTTCTCTCTTTCGCATCAGTATACTGCCTATGAAAGGCAAATATAATTTCAGTACAGAATTTATCAGTATTATTCAGTACAGAATCACAAGAGTGTTGGGAGTATACATAACTCAGAAAAGAAAGATTGGAAGAGAACAGGGATTTTCCCCTAAATTCAAAGCTATTTCTCCTGAGTACAGTCATCTGAATATGATATGACTTCTCAAAAAGAATTCTCTGTATATTGTTTTTACCTGTTTCATTTCCTGTGAGGCGATATACAGTAGAAATATGGGAAAAGGTAGTGCTGGCTAACAAAATTAATATTCTACCAGTATTTGAAATGTTACTAGGATTGCTCATAGTCAGTAAAAGTCCGTAAATAACTCATTTAGAGGGTAGGAAATAATGGCGTGCCTCTAAGAAATGTTTTTATTAAAGAGAATGTAAAAGCCCTGGAAAATTTTGCTGACATATGCTTTCAGGAATTAACTTTATTTTATTTAACAGCTATCTTGGCAGAAGGAAGAAAATGTTTAAGTCTGTCAAGCCAAATGACCTATGTGCCTACTTGATGCTCCTCTCTTACCAACCTCCCTGAAGCTGTTCCACTTTTCTCTAAAAGCAAGCCCTAATTATTATAAATTGTTCTATTAGGTATTGGAATTTATGGCTAATTGTATTCAAAGTTGAGATGCAGCAGACTGACACACTATGTGGACAGACAGGTTTTTCTGGGGCTCCTTGGCAGGATGTTACCAGGAGTAAGGAGCAAGGGGTACAGTCACACAGAGAGAAATGTTCCTGGGCAAATAACAGAAGTTCATTTTGCCTGGGGAAAGAGGAGGGGAAAGCCACGCCTTTACTACATGAGGTTGTGTGAAGCAGACATCTGCAGAAGCTCTCCTCATTTTTGCATTGAGTAGCAGAGCTCACACAGACTTCAATAGTTCAATTGTTGGATTTGGGTGGAATTCCCAATGTCAGCCTTGCTACTTTACTTTCAGATTTTAGGGTGAATGATGTGGCATTTCAAATGTCATCAAGTTTTTAAACATGAGGAAAAAACTCCACAAAATTAGAAAGAATGAAAAAAAAATCCCTTTATTTGCACATGGAAAAGTTTTTAATTAAGCAGTCCAGTAGAAGAAATTACAATTGGCCTTTGTACTTCAACAGGCCTTTGTACTTCAGTATTCAATAATGTGAAATAAATTAAAAGGGATTTTGAAAAGGACTAATGGGTAAGTGACTGATTAGGTGGAATTTTATTAATACTATAGGGAAGATAAAATATACTCTATATACCTCGGGTGATTATAAGTTTGTTGCTTTTTCCTTGATTTTTTAAAAATTTTTATTCTTTTTTGTTTTATAAAAGTCCAGGAGGCAAGCATACACTGAAAAGAGGGGGTAATTTTCTGAAGTCTCTGCAAGAATTAGAAAGGTCATGGTTTTCTTTATTTTTGCCCTGGAATTATTGAAAGGTTCACAGAAAATTAGGCATATTTTCAAGGGCTTTGTGACCTTTCTTGAAACAATGCCAAATAAGTAGCAATACAATATTTCCATAGAACTACCTTCCTTACTATTTTAAGATTCTGTTTTTCTCCAAGTCCCTTTTTGTTTCCACTGGTGGTGACAGCAAGAGATCCATAGCATTGGAATAAATATTACATAAGATCCTTGCAAAACAGATGCCTCTAGAAATTCTCTTCCATCCTCTCATTATCATGGAAAACAGTCTTTCAACCATCTTTGAAATGCCTCCCAAAAATGCGCTCTAAGCTCATCTACTCGTGTCTGTGAGCCACCTGCATACACATCTGTACAGGAAATGCTGGTCATATTGGCCATAATTACCAATTGTTCTTCTGTTTTTCATTTCCAAGGACTTAATATAGAACTATTTATTTTTCTGTTTACATGGCATGCAAATATTTTGCTTGGTAATGCTAAAGTGAGCAGTGAATACCATTCCATATGATTAGTGTTGTTCCACATGGTAGCTGGAATCTATTCAATTTAATGACCTTAACTGGTTTTTCAAGTGGGATTTTTTATTTTTTTATTTTTTTTAGTCAGGCTGCCTAATTAGATTTCTGGATTAACATTAGAAATGCCCTTCAGGATGATAGCTGAGGGATTTTTAGTACTGCATTTTGTCTCTGACCTTGGCCACTCTCAATGTGTTTGCATTTTAAATTACCATGCCTGAATATGGGTGGGTTAACAGAAGATCCTGAGCAGCTTTAAGCAGTATTGCACTATATTGAGTAACCCTATATAATATGTACACTGTGTAATATAGTATTACACTATATCACACTATACACTGTTTTGCCTCATATTGTTCTCTACCATGGCTAGATTTGACATTGCCTGTAAATGTTTAGGTAGCTGGTGGATCTAATTTTCATAGCTATTAAGGTTCTCAGGATAGAAAGAAATGAAATGGGCTTTACTGCCTCTAAATGAAAGAGAAGGAAGTGATGACATGGCTGTGAAAACACCGTTATAAATCTGTTATCAGCAAGACTTTTGATTTTTCTGCAGCCTTTCAGGTTTTGAATGTCTTTTGTGGTTTCCTAGCACTTTTTTTTTTTTTTTTCTGTTCTGTTTAAGGAATAGGTACTTGGGAGGAAAAATTCCTATTGTTACCTCAAGTATTTTACCTCTTACAGTGGATTCAGATCTTTCTTCATTTTGTCTCACAGTCCTTTGTGTATAGAGCACATGGAGAGGGAAACCAAAATCAAACAATGTGCTAAAGGTCGAAATATCCTTGATAGGATTATAGAATGTGTTGCACACTGTGTCTGAACAAAACAGGATCACAGAAAAGAAGACAGGTCAACTTGTTGCTTGCTGCAGAAAATTTAGAGGCAATGGAAAAATGTCTATGCATGTAAGAGAAAGCAAGGGACTCAGATTAAGAAGCTGGCAGAATCAGCAGTGAAAGAAGCCAAGAAAAACAGATGCCAGATCTAAATACCAATTCTGTAAGGACTGAATCACTTATTCAGCAGCCATACATTGACTGCCTACAATAATTGACACGGGTACAATGCTGTTGTCTGCTTGGGGAAGAGTTTTTGCATAGTCAGATTGAAATTATTCAGAGAGGTCAAAAATGGCTGTGAAATCATCTCTCTATTTTTTGTTCATACAGATACTATAATGATCCAGATGTCTGCCCTTCTACAAATCATTGAGCAACTCTCAGGGCTGTAAACATAGTGTTCAAAACATATTTCACAATTTAGATTACACTTTGCTGTCTGATACTTTTAATGTATGCGTGTGTCGAAATACTTTCAAATGTATTTGCAATATCTATTAAATTCATGCATTTGTCAACTTATGGTCTAATAATAAAAGATATTACAGACAGTAAAAACATGGATTAAAAGATCAATGTTGTGTTGCTTAATCCTGCATTATTTAGAGCTTAATGAAAAAGCTGTTGTTGATATGACAAGGCAATTGCTCATGCTCAAAAATGTGAAAGTCTTCTTTCACTTTTGAGTTTGTGGCTAAATTTTGTAAAAACCTAGCACTTAAGATGTAGGGACCTTGAGGGCCACCAATTTCATTTCACTGCTCCCATACAGGACAAATTGTACAACAAAATTTCTCATCACTGTTTGTCTAAACTGTTTCTTAAAGCCTCTAATGAAAGAGACTTTCTAGCCACATTCAATAAATCAGTGATAAAAAAAAGAACACTGTGGAAAATATGCTTTGAACTATCCAAGTTCTGCAGGTAAATAATTACTTAGAGAAGAATTCACTGTACACTGCACACTCTTTTCACTGAACCATGTCTAGTCTTGCTTTACATAGACACAGTATAGAAAAAATACATTTAAAGGACTCAATGGAAACATGCTATTAAACCATAGTATTTCACAAATTAGGAAGTAGAAATAAACTATAATTGTAATATTTCTGGATTATGGTTTTTGAAATAAAGTTTTTTTTCCTCTTAGAGTTTGACATATTGAATAATTTTAATAAATACTCCAATGTTTAAGTTTATTTTATGCAAAAGCTTGTCTTTTTTTAGGATGGAAGAGCAAATTGTTATAGCTGGTTTTCCATGTGATAAACTTCATTGATTTTTATTAACTGTATGCTGGTATAACAACTTAATTTGGATACTTCAGCATTTAGAAGTAAGCAAGGAAGCAGGCAGCTCTGATTTTCCACAATATATATGGTTGGTTCCTGTCAGTGAAGAGGATGTTGTTTCATACTGTAAAAAGCAAGTGCTGTATAAAGCAAGGCTATAGTTTATTTACTAATTTAATATTAAAGAAATATCCCGCCATTTTGATCTTAGAATTTGGGAGACACAAATAGAAACAAGTCTTGCCTGCCACTTCAATGCTTAATGTTGAAAGCTGGGTTTGTTTTGAAACTGGCGGTGCAGTAGCAGTGTTAGCAGAATGAGTAAGTATTTTCAGTTACCATAAGGCAGCATCTTAATACCATCATAATTCTCCAACATGGAAGAAGGAAATAAGTATGATGTCTTATAAATGAGTGGTAAATATTTGCTCTTAAAAAATGACTTGTTTACTGAATGTTAAGTGATAAAAGTAAAATGCCAAATAATATTAAGGCTTCTGCTTATTATAGATTATTAATTTTTTCTTGGTGCTCTCCTTAAGTGTAAAGATAGTATACTGATCATTACACTAATTTAATTACTTAGTTTGTGTATATTTGAAAACTTATCCTTGCATTTTCATCTTTATTTGTTGATCTCTTTTGCTGTAAAGGTGTTGCAGAATGTTTCTAGACAGTTATGCTTCAGCTGAGATGTGAATAAAATTCAGTGTCGGATAAAGTGCTTCTGATGTAGAATTTATAAAGTACATTAGGACTACATAAGAGAAAGAACTGGCAAGACAGCTTGATGTGTACGCCCAGCAAGAGATAAATTCTTAACTATCATTGTCTAAACAAGCCAGGTACAGTAGAGTGCTTCCTGTTGGGAGATAAAACTATGGAAATAAATTTTTTGTTATAAAAGTTAGAATTTTATTTACAAAATTTTACTGTCAGAACTTTTCAGGGGCCATCAAATCTTTAAAATATTTCTCTAATATTTGTAGAGATGGACAAGATTCTCCTTTTAGTTACCTATCTAAAATTTATTTTACATAATGCAGGGGACAGGATTAAAAAGAGAATTTGAATCCAAGAATAACTGTTCACAAATTAAAGCTGATACCTGACAGGAAAAGTGCTGCCAACTTTCAGATTACAGGTAGTAGGAAAAAAAAAAAAAAAACAAAAACAAAAACAGAGTGTTATTTCAGCTCAGTTGTAAAACTCAATGCATGTAGATCAGGAACTCTTAGAAAATGGAAGTTTAGGAAAAATAGAAAGGGAAAACTTTGTCAGAAGAAACAGTGGGAGGAAATACGGTCACAAAAGAGTTTGTGGATAGTACACACAAAATGCAATAAATAAACAAATATCGAGTAGGAATATAAGTAAAGCTTGCAGGTTATTAAAAGGGTTTTAAGAATTCATAGATTAGTTATTTAGACTACAGTACATTCGTGGAGTCAAATAAATTTGAAGACACATTTACAGTTTCACTTGAAGACATCAGTGAGTGACAGCAGTTATAGAACCGAACACACTTTTAACAGCTGTAGTGGCTCAAAGCAAAGGCTGAGTTGTGTTCTGTATCCCTCAACATCCACAAGTGAATGGCTTGAAAAAGGAAGAGCCAGACAAGGTTATAAAATTACACTTCTGTGTAATGCTAATTTCATGCTCCAGCTATTTTCACATTGAAAATCTCCTGAGTCTATGTGGCCCTATTAATTTGCAACCCACCACAAATTTCTCTTCCATAAACCTTTCCAGTCTCCCAATCAACCAACCTACATGAACTTCTTGGATCCACATTATTTTTTACAAGGTCTTTTGCACCTACTTTTTTCTGTCCTGAAATGTATTCCTACTGGCTCACTTTGACACTTCCTCTTTCCTGCACTGGAAAAGAAAATGAACAATTTCTGCCCATCTTACTTTATGCCACTTGTAGTTTTATTATCCTCTATAATTTCTCCTTTCATTTTTTTCTTTTCCACTAGGAAAAGTGACCAGTCACTTCATAGGTCAGTACACAGAAATCACTGAGACATTTTCTAATGAAATAAAAACGTATCTATAAAGTGCAGAAGTTTTCCAATGTGTGGGAAAACTTAAAATATAATTAATTTTATGGTGTGATTACCAATTTAGCATTCATCAAATAGAATAATAGAGAGATGTGATATATTCACAGAGATTTAGCTGGATCAATATACTTCTATTGATTTTATTAGTTGTGTGTAGAGTTTTATGTGATAATTTCTGTTCCTTTACCATGCAGAATTGAGCAAGTGATGAAGAGTGCTTTCTCTATCTCTCTTTTCCTTTGTTGTTACAAAGCTTAACCAGTGCCACAGAACACAGGCAGTTGATTGTTGAGCTATTCAAATTTCTCATTAGATAAACTGGAATATTTTGTGTTCATTATTTGTGCTCTTCTAAATCATTTGTAATAGGTTTGTTGTTATCAGAACTTTCTCTATTTTCTTCTTTTTGTCTCTTCACTGCAGACCAGTCTTTTTTTTTTCCCTGTTTCACAGAGTCTCAACTCCTTCATTTCATGTATTTTCACCCTTGTTGGTCTGAGGCTGTTTCAGTGATTTCCCTCTATGCTATTTAAGACCATCATTATCACTGCTCAGAATGACTCTGAAGAAAAGTTGAACCTCCTGTTAAAGCATTATGGGAGGCAATTTACAAAACCTCTCATTTATCACTACAAAATCAGCTTTAGAACAAATTCTAAAGGAAGAATTTGACACTGAAAAACCTCCTACCATCTAAAAACTTTTATCACTACTGAAGTCCCTTAGCTACCTGAGGAAAAACTGTACCACAAGTAGTCATTCAAAGACATGAGAATATGTGTTTCAAGACCAAATTCTAAATATATTCAGTTTCCTGTTTCTTCTGAAAGCCCTTTCTTGACTAGTGATATTTTTGGGCTTCAGTAACTATTATTTTTAAGAATAGAAACATAATTCTTCTTTCTCATATCTTTCCTCTTCTCATGAAATCTAATTCAGGTCTTGATTTTTATTGACAACATGCCCTCGTTAATAAAAAGCTCCAGCCTCTATCTGGCTTTGGAGCTCTCTGCTCGCCAAATCTTAGTCCTTGAGAGGTTTCTTTGATCCTACTACACTCTCATTTTTGAAAGACAGTGTTCTAAAGAAAAACAGCCTTAATTTTTCCCTCTGGCCTGGCACTGAATGTTTTCTAACCCCAGCTACCCATGCAAAGAGCCTTACTCATTTCCATCTGGGTACAAATATTTCTAGTCAAGAGGTCTAGAAATCAAAACTTCTTCTTCCTTTTCCTTGTCTTCCTTCCTACAAGAGACATAAAGAACTGCAATGAAAAATAAATGCATTAATAAATAAGCATTCAGAGGATCCAGTAACAAATCACCCAGAAGGAAAGCAATGCAGAGAAGGAAGCTGAAAGAACCATCAGGTTTACTAGCAGGCAGTGATCATGGAAAAAAAAAAATAATTACTTATTTGAGGTAGTCACCCTGGCAAGTACATGGCAAGGACATCTGGAGAAACATTGTTAGTTTACTTTTGTGATGATTCCTTATAAAGTCTGAGTTTCACAGATGACCTGTTTGTTAACTGTCATTCTACACCTTCTGATATTTAACCTTGCACATTTTGACACCAGTAATTTAAATTTGAGAAATTATAGAGATTTTGTAGGAGGATGAAAATAACTATCTTTTCCCCCTCCACCAACCTCAAGCTGTTGTAACAGAATGTAAGGAAACAAGAACCCAGAACATGAGACATCTTCACTTTCTGTGGTCTAGAGCCGAGTGCTCTAAACCTCTGACACTGATGGAGAAGGTTGCTCTTTTTGTTGCCGACAGAATGAGAATTAGCTTAGTCTGAGATTGCATCTGAATGTAAATTCCAGAATTGCTTAAACAATTCCTACATTTTCCTGGAATGAATCAGGCAGGGAGACATAGCTTATGAAGTGTCTTATACATGCCTTTGAGTCACTTGCCTCCAATGACCAACAATCCACTCCAGAAGATTAGAAACAACCAGCAAGGAGTTGTTGAAATTAAAGAAAAATCAGGTACATTATCCTATGCAGTCTGCAACTAATAATATGTGAGAAGACTTTAATTTTTTTCTTTTCTATTTCCATTCTTCTTTTCCGGAAAAAGGAAAGGTAGGTCCCAGCTGGTAGGCAATCTCACACTCAGCTACTCCCTCACTCACCATCCTCAGTACGACAGGGGAAGACATGAAAAAAATAGGAATGAGAAACTTTTTGGATCAATATGGAGTCAGAAAGATCACTTAATAATCATCATTGTCAGCAAAACAGACTTTATTTGAGATGAATAAATTTATTGTCAAGGAAAATAAATATGGAATTACTTATTTGGGCATCGGAAGGAAAAGGAAAATAAACCAAACATTTACATACTTAGAAAAAACACCTTTCCTGCCCTTTTTTCCACACTCAGCTTCACTCCAAATTCCTGTTTCCCTCTTATTGTTGCCATAGATTACACTCATCCCTACAGAGAAGCAATGCACCATGAAAGGCTGAGGAAGTGTGTGTGTGTCTATGTGAGAGTTACAGTCAGTACATAGCAGTTTCCTCCAGCTACTCCTTACTTTTCATTTTCTCTGCTCCTATTAGATTCTTTGTACCACTGCAGCAAAGTACCTGAGTTTGGATTGAGTTAGCTTGACTTATTCAATTTTATTTTTTTTTAAGTGAATATGTCTTACAGTATGAGAACACTTATAATTCCAGCGTGGTACTTCTGTGATAAAAATCAACAGGATGTGGTTCACATAGGAACCAGCTATTTTTAGGTAAAATTCCTGAAGTGGGATATAATTTTAAATCTTCTCTGCATTTTTATTTCTGAAACTGCTTGCCAGACTTGAATGATACATGATTAATAATTGAGCACATCTTATTTATACATTCTTTTACAATAGATGCATGAGAAGAAACCAGAAAATTAAGGGGGTAAGGGAGGAAAAGGCAAAAATATGTTTCTATGGTAGATCCTGCCAGAAAGACATGAGCCAGTAGTGATGGTAAATTTTATGCCAATCTACATGTGTTTAACTTTCTGCATTACTTTCTACACTCCTTCGTTTTCATACATGTCCCATTCACTCTTGCTCAAATGAATCAGTAGAAAGATTGTTGTAACTGCATTAGGATTGAGGCTAGACTCTCCCAAAATACATGCTGGTTAATGGGGATACAAGTCAGTTTAAAAATCAATACAAGGTACGTTTCTCCTAAATAGGATTCTATGTAGTCAGCAGAATTACCCAATAACTTCGGCTAAGTTGATACTTTTTCTTGACATGTAACAATTATCTGCCTGTACTTCCAACTGGAGCAAAATAATATTGTCAATTAACTTCATTACAAAATCTCATGAATATTGAAATTAGAGTGTCAGTTAGTCTGCCTTAAAGAGATAGTACTAATGCTCTACTTGTAATACATTGAAGTAACTACCATATCTACCTTCCTTCCCACTAAGAATTGCTGGCAGTAAATGGATCATAAGCCACCAGTGTCTTCCTTTTGAAGATTAAAAACTTCTACAGAGAAGACAATGAAAAAGCATATTGTTTTCCCCATTCCATTCAAAGGAAATAGGAAATACAGTGAAAAAAAAAAAAAAAAAAAAAAAAAAAAAAAAGAAGAAAATTTTGAAACAGGACTTTGTTGGAAGAGTAGTTTAAAAAGGCATAGTACAGCATTACAGACTTAGCAATTGCCATGGTCCTTCCCATGTTCCCAGTCAGAAAAATCTCTGAAATCTTTGCACTGTCCAGTTTTGCAGAATGTAATGAGGTCTACCTTATTCAGTATCAGTGGTAGCTGTATCTATGTGTTTCACAGAGATAAGCAGAACTATTCTCCTGGAATAATTTGTACATGAAATTATATGTCTAAGGGTTATTTCATTTCCCACCAGCAGTAGATGTTTGTTAATTTCAGTTTTTAAACATGAAGATTTATATACACAGAGTCACAGAATATTTAGTTTGGAAAGTCCAACCATTAACCTAACAAGTCAAATCTCCTACTAAATCATATCCTTACAAGATAAATCTAAATGTCTTTTAAATACCTCTAGGGATGGTTACTCAACCATTTCTAAGTGCAGCCTGTTCCAGTGTTTGACAACCCTTTTGGTGAGATAATTTTTCCCAATATCCAAACTAAACCTCCTCCAGCATAAATTGAGGTAATTTCCTCTTATCTTGTTGCTTGTTACTTATTAGAAGAGCCTGGCCCCCATCTTACTGCAGCCTTATTTCAGGTTCTTGTAGAGAGCAATCAGGTCCTCCCTAAGCCTCCTTTCCTCCAGGCTAAACAACCACCACTCCTTCAGCAGTTCCTCATCAGACTTATGCCCCAGACCCTTGACTGGCTTTGTTGCCCTTCCCTGGACATGTTCCAGCCCGTCAGTATCTTTCTTGTAGTGAAGTGTCCAAAACTGAACAGAGAGATTTGAGGTGTGGCTTCACCAGTGCCAAGTATAGGGGGATGAAATGTTCCTTGGTCCTGCTTGCTACAAAAGCTTTTTTAAAAACTCTTCTACTAGATTTGTAGGTTTTATTATTATCTTAAGTGTCCAGTTTCACTTAGAATTTTACTATTTACTTGTATAGTTAGTTCTTGGTATACAGTGGTTTCAGCCATCACAGCTTCATTTTGAATTAAATCTTTATCTCACTGCCACATTCTGGTATCAGTGTTGTCAGGCATAATGAGTTTAAACCTGCAGGTAGTTTTCTTCAGCAGCATACAACACAAACATATGTCATGTCATTTTATTACTTTCAGAGTTTATTACGTGGCTTGTTTCATACATGTCATAATATATTTTCTGCTTATTTTCCCATTAACCACTACAATGGTGTTTTCATTGATTCTGACATATTGAGCACATTTATCTTTTTCTGGAATATCTACAGTTAGCAGAGAAACAAATTATTCCAATGTTAGGAACTTTGTATGCTGGTTCATTAGCAGATCTTGTGTCACCTTCCTGAATGGTGCTCTTTTGAAATTCCCCCCTGACAGCTACGACTGTTTTAAAACATTTCTGCCATGCCACTTGCTTGTTACCATTTTACAGCTGGGCAGTCAGAGCCTTCAAAGATGATCTGGTGAAACAAATTTTACAAGTGTTTCTCATCTACTTCAGCAAGGTTGTACAACTTAATATCCTAAACTGCTGAAACAGAACACGGACTACAATAGAGCTATCCACAAGAAAATGGGGACAAATAGAATATTTTAGAATTTTGCAACAGGATGTTTTCAAGTAGATCCTTCTTTTTGACATATGTAAGGGCGAATCTTTCTGAACAGTGTCTCAAATATTAATTTTATATTAAAAAATCATCTTACAGTACAATACTTTTTCTTTCTTTTCCTAAGGAAAACCTGACTGTATTTGTCTGGTGAATATACTCAAAGGCCCACATACTTCTATACAACTGCCGCAGTTATATTCTGTGTTACATATTTCCAAAAACTACCAAAAGCCTAGTCTGATGAAAAAAAAATGAGGCTAATAGGAAAAAAAAATCACTGCATACATATTTCCAGAACAGAATTGACATTATTGCTGACAACTACAGATCAGTAGGAAAAGTGTGAAGAAAACACAGGTCTTCCATCTGCTTCATCCATCTGCTGAGAAAAGGAGCTGTGTTACCATTAGCAGGTCGGTCTCTGCAATACTGTGTCTTCTATGTACATTTTCATGACAAAAGGCTTAAACATCTACATTGTTTACCTCTATAGGTAAATGTACTAAATAGCATTAAATTTTGCAAACAGCTCTAAGTTTGATATTTTTTGAAACAAAATGCATAATAGAGCATAATTCCCAAATTTCTCCTTAAATTTCCTGACTTCAAATCAGTGATTCTTTAAAGTGTCTAATAAAAGAGTTTAGTTCAATATTAGATATACTGGATAAATCACATTTAATATTTTTTGACTGAGGATTTTGGCAGTGTGTCATTTGGCTATTTTCTATTTGCCTATATCCTATTTCAATGTTGATATCCTTTTCAAAATTGAAAGAAATGAAGTGGGAATGTAAACTTCAGGTCAAATAGTATTCTCCAAGTCCATCTGTGGAGGTTATTGTTGAGGAGATCAGTTTTGTTGGACTTCTACATTAGAAGTGTCAATCACAAACACAGAGAGTAAGGCAGATTCCTGAGGAATTCTGTTCAATATTCATTATTTTTCAATATTCTATATTCTTTTGTCCTATGGGTTGGGAGCTTTAGAAAGGAAACCAATTTTCCAGTTACACAAATCCTGTCCAGAGGTGGCAGTAGCTTGTATCTAGCAGCTCCAGGCATTAAGATTTCCACAATCCAGACAAGGCCAGGTATTCTGCCCTTGAGAACAGCATTCATGTGTAAACTCAGTAGGCCCTGTGGTTCACAAAATAATGACAGCAGCATTGCATTCATTATTTCTGCTGCTGCACGGGCATCCTAAGTTCTTTCAAAATTTACTCCCTTGCTAAGTTGAGAAAGTATACTGGAATGGTTAAAGTTCAGATCACTATCTCCGGAATCACTCCAAGAGCTTTTCTGGTCTCCTCCTTTCCTCAGCATTTTCATTCCTAATTAAAATGAACTCCAGATGAGGAAGTTTTTTGTTTGTGATTTTTTGGGTTTTTTAATGGTTTGGGTTTGTTTGTTTTTTTTCATTAATGCAAGTAGCTCTGACAGATAAACAGCTTTAGAATACTCCTGGGAGACTTTTTAAACCTGTTCTGTTATCTTGAATGCTGGGAACTATTTAGAAATAAAACTCCAACAAACTATGTACAATGCTTATGAATTACATAAACACGGCCTTGATTTTTAAAATAAAGTTAACTGAGACAAAAAGATTTTTCTGTTAAAAATAGAAAAAAAAAGTGTAAGTATAAAAAAGTTTAAAAAAAAAGTGTAAGTATAGAAGGTTATTATTCTGTAATATATATTCATCTTCTGAGTGCCCTCATGATTAATAATCATACGTAGGACAGAACTGGTGAAAGGGAGACAGCTGAGTCTCTTTGGGGCTGCCACTGGGCAGCTGCAAGAGGCAGACAAATACTTTGCCTGTTCAAAGCCCTGATTGCAAGACCTTCTTTCATATTGGTGGGGAGAGTAATAGTTTTGGAAGAAAAAGCTTTGCATTTTGCTAAAGAAATTGCACTCAATTCTGTTGTTTTTCACCTTGTTGCAAAGTTGAACTACTACTGTTATTTGTTAGAGCAGTGATTTGTTTTGTTAGTCCCTGTGAAGGTCCTTTGGTTTTGGCTGTTGTAGGGAAACACAAAGAGTCGCACCTCTGTTTTCTCTCTTACACAGCATTTCAACTAGTAGTTGGAACAACTAGGAACCATCTTCCTCTGTGTTTTTTTCAGCGCTTATCCCCATTGAGCAGATTAAATATATGAACAAAACATATATTGTGCATGAATCACCAAAGAAAAAGACATTGAGGTGGTTTTGTAAACATGTTGGTATTTATTTTTAATAAAGTATGGATTACTTCTTTTCTATTATGATGAAAAAACAACATTTTTAAAACCTGAACCAGTGCTGGTTAATATGCAGAAACTAAAGTGTATTGTACATGATCAGAGAAATTGGAATTTTTTTTTGTTTTTTTCAAAGTATGGTTGCCAGTAATTTAAAGGGTCTTTTAAATCATTTGGTATTGAAGACAATCAGCAGCAATGAACATAATCTTCTACCAGAAGCAGCAAAAGAAGTTATTAACTCCTTCCTTCCAAATTTTATGTACAAAGATATATTATATGTAACTTTTCTTAAAAATCTAAGCCCCATACAGTTTAAAAGGTTATAGTTATACAAGGCATTTTAATAAGGAATTTGTTTCTTCAAAGATTTGAATGAAATGGTTTATTTTAAGCAGCTAGTTGTCAGATGCAATCTCCTCTCTTGTTTTTCAAGTTCATGGCATATAAAAACAAGAAAGGAATTAATAGTCTATTATGTATGTTTTGGCTTCCTTATGAGCTGTCACTCATTAAATAATCTCATATCCACATAAGAACTCTGTCTGTGCTGTAATATCAGTGTAAAGGAGCATTTCAATAAGTGAAAAATTCATTTGCTCTCATCTGAAGACCATCTCTATTATCAGCATGATAGAGTTGGAAATCAAATTATATATATCTGTATCTATATATATCTACCTCTCTTTCTCTCTCTCCCTCTCTCTATATATATTAATATATCTCAAGATATTTTGAGATGATAGGATACTGTAACAGTGAGAGTTTAAAATGTTGTTAAATGAAAAAAAATTGTTCTTCCCTCCTAGATTTTTCATAACAAAGGTGACATTATTTTGTCCTGTCACCATTTAAGGAGTAATGAGATATATAGTATTGTTTTAGAAGTTGATTCAAATGTTGGAAAAAAAAGAATGGCACAAAAAGGAGAATTTAAGTAATGAATTGCAATTAAACTTGACTCTCAAGAAAGCACACATTTGTTTCTTTGCAAGTAATTTCACCAATTGATTGTAATTCATTGTTACAGACAAATTTACCTTCTTACATTTCTTTGGATGAATATCAGTAGAAAAAATATAATCTTTCAGCTATGTCAATGTATGTGCAAACTTTATGACTGTGAAATGAAATAAATCAATATTTAGGAAGCTCAGAACAGAAGACTGAAGGCATTTATAGTGAGTTGCATTAATCAATTTACTGTGTGCTTAGCATTGTTTAGCTGAGCTAATCATGGAAGATTAACCTTTAAAAATTTATATTAGAAAGTATGATGATCCCAATCTTGGTTCCTAATGCTTTTAGCTCTATAAACAACGTTTGACATTTACCAACAGTAATGTCATGGAAAAATGTTCCCATACCCTGTAAATGACAAAGGTTTGAATTTTTTTTTAATATATATATATATATATTTTTAAGGAGGGAATTTAAGATTTTCAGTTGTGCCAGTTTTAGTTTTTTGGGGGGAGGGGGATCTTGTTTTTTTTTTTAATGATGACTTAAATGATGACATCACTTAGGATTGTTAGAAGATAAGATCATTAGAAATCAAAGATCATTGGAAGTTAACTGTTTAACACTGAAAAGTATCAGGCAAGCATTCAGATTTTTTGTGCTGGTCACTGTTTCCTCACTTTATTTGAACAAAGTGATAGCACTTTAAAGACTGAATGTGAAAAAGACTGGTTTTAGCACATGTTATGGTCTTCAATCACAGTAGCACTGAATTAGATGAAAATGTATGAACTTCCAAAGAGTCCTATCGTTTTTGCCATGGTGTCTCATGTTTATACCTACTTCTGATCTTTGCCTTCGGGTTGTGCTGTAATATAAATATTCAATATTGAGAATGAAAAAGAAATAACAATTACTTCTGATAGATTCTGTGTTTACCATTCAAATTTTCTAGTAGCTTTCTTAATAGGAGCTCTGAGGAACCATCGATCTTAAGTTAGTCTGCCAAGATTTTTTAAACCCATGGTCTGAGCCCTCCTCATGCTCCACAAATTTCTTTGCTAAGTTTACCAAATACAATTAAGAAAGAGACATTCAAATATTTTATGAAGCAATTTCTATGTACACGGTTCCAGAGCTTAAAATAATATTTAATAATCATTGAAAAGGAGAAATTTTAAGACAGGCTCTGTTGCAGTACAAATCCTTGGTAGCAGTACCAAAATGCCATGGATCTTTTTTCCATGTAATACAAAGGCTGTCATTGACACCTCACTGGACTGGAACATGTTTCTTTTAGTATCTGATGATACATCAGATCTCAAAGTGTGTGAGTGTAGATAGCATATACCTTAAATACAAAAGTGTTTCATACTCACCCATGTTTATTCTTCTATGAAAAGCAAAACCTGTTGGAAAGACCTGAAGAACATCACCATATGCAGTGAGGCTTTGGGGACACAAATTGAGAAGCATGAGTCATGTAAAAGTCCCTCTCAAAACTGGACTCATTTTGTAAAAGGGATAAGGACATTGAGTTGAAAGATGTTACAACTGCTAGATGCAAACTTCCCTTCTAAATACCCTACTCAATAGGGAGATTTTCAGGATTTAATTAAGCCACTTTTTAAAAAACTATTTGTGTTAAATCCAAACGAGAACTGCACCTGGCAGAAAATTGTAGTAGCTTCATTCCTGCGCCAAATATTATTCATAACAGAATTCCTAGAAACAAGGGTGTCTACTGTATCTTAACTTCCATTTTGAGAAATTCTTAATTTGAAGAATAGCTGTTATGACACAGTTTAAAATTTAGAAATGTAATACCTGCTCCTGTTGCTGCTGCATCCACACAGATTGGCAGGAAGTAAAGCTGTTCTCTAGATCTGCAACCAGAAGGGCTCAATCAGCCTCATCTGAAGAATTTGGGTATGTTGTTTCAAGAGGGAAAGGAGGACAATTTCTGTGTCCTCTTAGCATCTAATGGAAAATTTAAAGGCTTTTCAAACTCCTACAGATTTGTCTTTTTTTTTTTTTTTTTTTTTTTTTTTTTTTTTTTTTTTTTTTTTTTTTTGCTGGCACAGTTGTACAATAGCAGATCCCAACATGGCAATATCTTCAGGCTTGCATCACACTAATCCAAGTGGTCTAGAATTCTGCTTTTAATTTCAGCTTGTTCTTTAATCTGAATTCCTAGTACATGGTGGTTCATATCCAAGCAGCTAACAGCATAAAGCAAAACACAGTACCAGTTTAACACAGTAACAACTTAAGCAATGTGAGGCTAAACTGTGCTGTCAAATTCCATATGCCATGATGGGTAGTCTCTATGTGCATACATGGAATATTCATACAAGATATATGGATACAGTAAACAATACAGTAATGTGACATTAAGCATTTGGTTCCAGTTAAGACCAATGGAAACTGAAGTTTTTGAGCTCCAAGCAGGAGATTCTCACATCATCCAGTCACAGATATCTGTTTCAGAAAGAAAATGGAGATTTTTCTCCAGAACTCTCAAAGTCTGGTTCCACAGGTGTGTACAGAAAGTGAGACTTCATAAAAGCTCTGACCCTTGACTTTTTCTTTCCTCTTCCTGTCCTCTCTGATCCACAATATTGGCTTGGATTCAGAACATTTTAATAGGGACAGTTTTTGTCAGTAGCCTGATAAACTGTTATAACTATGAAGAAAAACTTTCTCAATATACAACACTCTAAGTGGGTCATAAATTTTATGTTGAAATAAAAGAAATTTTATTTCTCCTGATGGTTACACCTGATTTGTTTGTATTATGCCGAACTTCCGCTCACTTTATTACTGCTAAGACTTGTCTAAAACTGAAGAAAGACTGGCTATTCCCAGTCAAGCTTATACTACAGAATTTATGGAAAATTAGATCTGCGCAAATATGTTATCATGTTCCAAAGCATTAGGTTAACAAAATATTGATTCTATGCCTTTATTTGTTCTTTATCCTTTGAAAGTAATGGGGGAAGGCATCGGACTTATGAGCATTTTGAAACAAAATGTTAGGCCTGTACACCACAGACTGGGGAGATAATAAACATACTTTTAAAATTTCTTCTGCAGTACTTACGAAGTGAGGAGAAATCACACAGCTGACCACACTGCAGCTACTTAATGCTGCTATAAATAGATCATAATAAGCATGTGGTGTATGTGATTGTCTGTGCTGACAAATGAAAGGGTGTGAATTTTTCAGCATCAGTGGAAAGATGGGAAAAAGCAAAAAACCTTCCTGATTGCAGCTGCAAATGGTAGCAATTTTTGCTTCCTGCATTAATGAGTGTAATTCATGTAACACATATTACATCATTCAACAGCAAAATTCTCACATTCAGTTCACAGACAAAAAGTATTTTAATTAAGAATATCAATGAGTAATGACAATCCACTTTCAGAAAAAGCAAAAAAAGACATTTCTTTGGCCATGTAGAAGGAGCTGTGATGCAAATATATTTTATCAGTGTAATAAATTCACTCTCCTAAAACTCTTTACTAAAAGAACATCCTTAAAGACATGTTCTGGTTTATTTGTCTGTTTTCTGTTTCTAACCTTCCTTTATGTGCAGTATTTGACTGCAAACCTGCATTTTACAGTCTCTAGTGATTGAATCACTTCATCTTCTATAAACATCACAAGTTCAAAGAGCTTTCAGCATCTGAACTCCAACACAACATACAAACTAAAATAATTCATTGTCTAGAGACCATAACAAATTTTAATGTGCATTTACAGAGTAAACAGAGGGCTGAAGGGGATCAAACCATTCAAAGTGAAGGTATGCATTACAAAATCCACACATTACGGAATTAAAAACTAAAAAGTGGTGTTTTTGTTCAAAAAAGGAAATAAAGATGTTTCTTGGTGGCACGACATATAGATAATATTAAAAACTGGCTTGCATGAGGACCAAAGTATGTCTACTCTGAAGTTATATCACACAGACTGTAAGCAATTTACAGAATTGAAGTTGGTTTTGCATATACAGGAGTTGCAAAATTAGAGAAAACACACTGAAATATAGAACGCACACACACAAAAAAAAGGATGTATATATATAAACCTCCACATAGTCATCAGGGGTTGGCCTAAGTTGGTACTTGCCATCACTGAACAAGAAACAAATAGAAAGACAGGGGGAAAAAGCCAAAGAGGGAAAAGAATAGTATATAGAAAAGCAAAAAAAAAACCAAAAAAAAAAAAACCCAAAAAACTCAAAAGAAAAATATCCTCATATGTTTTTCAGAAGCAACATCCCCTAGTTTGCTGAGCTGCTTAGTAGAATATTCCTATTCCTCATGGGGAAAAAAAAAAAAAAAAACAAAAAAAAAAAACACCAAAAAGAAAAGAAAAGCAAGACTTTTTTGTAAAGTTTGTGTGTATTCTATTTATGTTACATCACTATAGTTTGTTTCATTATTTGGCCTCTTTTTGCTTCCAGGCTGGAACAATTCTTTCAGTGTAGGAAACCAAATGTCATCCATGGTTAATTCTGTAATACTGAGGACTCGCAGGCCAACCCCTGAGAAGTCAAGGATGAGGCTTCTCCTTGCCGAAAGAAAAGGAAACTAGGTCTTGCTGTTACAAAACGTTTGATTACATCACACCAGTTCTCTTCAAATAAAATATCAGTGATACGCCAAAGAAAATAAGATATATCAAGAAAACATCTGGTATCCTCTTCTTTTTATAATATTTATTTTATTTTATTTTATTTATTTAGTAATTTTGTTTGTACTTCCTGAAGAAGGTGCTCCTTGTGTAGAGATTTAGAGTACATTGGGTGCAGAGTGGTGGTTGGAGGTTAGGGTCAACTTTGCTGTCCGCTCCGTGGATTTTACAGGCGATTTGCTCTTTGCTTTAAGAAGAGAAAGTGATATTGGAAAAAGTCAGCACTTTTAGATTAAAGCAAAGCACCCTTCACAAAGCCACAAACAAGAAGCAGGACAGAAAGTCCATGGCTTGTAGCTATCCTCGCACCTGCGGAAGAAGTTATAAGATATTCGCTCATCTTGCAGATTTCCAATGCTCCTTATAAGGCTGTTTTAAACATATACATTTATTTATTTAATTAGCTCGCCAGGTTGGCTCTGGTGCCCATGAATGTCTTGGCATGCACTGCAAACAACAACACATACAAAGTATTTCAGTCCCAGGGAGGGTTTTTTTTGGTTTTGATTTGCTTCTTTTTTTTTTCTTGTCTGTCTTTTTAAACAATATTACCCAATGAAACCATAAACCAAGAGGAACAAAACCAAACACCTTCCACGTCAGAGTGTTCTTTACAAAATAATTTCCAGCATCACATCATTGGCTACTAACAAAAAAGTCATCTAGTGGCTAAAGTGTGTTTTCTTGTAAACCAGAGTAGGTAGACACAGGCAAATAACTGCTATTTACAAGGGGGAAACAGACTGCCAAAAGGTTTGGACTATTTATTTTTTGAGAAGTTATACTATCTCAGACTTTGTTTTCTTTTAAAAAAGCTATGAAAACAATGGTCTGTATAATTATTTCTAAACCCACAATTTCAGTATGGTAGCAGAATAAAACCATTCAGGGCTAGACTGATTAAACTGAAATGTTCACACACCAAGGGCATGAGTATTTAGTTGTCTTACATGCCAAGTCTCAGTGCTTGATAACTCCCTGTATCATTTGGAATTACATTCAGAATTTGAAACTAATTACTTGAAGTCAAAACTATAAATGTAATTTGGTAGCACTGTAAGTAGAAGTTCAGCTTATAACAGGTTGATGCTCGATTAATAGATTTTATATCTGTGTCATGTATTTGAAAAGAATAATTATTATTGATGGTTAGAGGCATCAGTCCTATACAGGGTAGCAATGGTGTTATAAGAAATCCATAATGATGGACTTGTAATACATTGTTAGGGCTTTTAAATCTATTAATCATGTATAAGATATTTTTGTAAAGAACTTAATATTAAACTAAATTATGGATTTCATTGCAGCCCCCAAAAGCACATTTATCTTATCATAAAGAATATACAGAATGAAAGCAAAAAGAAATCCAGGCAAGTGCTCATTTTTTTAAAGTTTTCAGATGTAACACTGTTTTTTGTATCTGCAAACTATAAGTGAAGCAAGAAGTATTTCTGCTCCTGTCTTTAGGAATTTTTTCCTTTTTGAAATGGGGTTTAAACTAAATCACAGATTTTAGATAAACACTGCTTGCTTTGCTAAATATATGTTGTGAGATGTTACATATATAGCAGTTTCTATAAAACACTCCTAGTTCTCTGTCACATACACAAGAACTTGTAAGCAATAGTGATATTTCAATTATACATGTGCGAACTGAATTGCTAAATAAATATTAACTTTTAAATGAAAACTTGTCTCAAAGACATTAATAACACTTTTCCAAGAGAAGTCCAAGGGAACTTTGAGCTTAGTTTCTACTGAAAGAACACATGAGTGGGAAGCCCTGCTGTTCTCTTGCCCATCTGATAATGATGGGCCGTAGTTTGCTGCACTGCCGTAGTTTGCTGCACTTCCCAGGACACTTGTTCTGCATTACAAACAAGCAGATGCACAAGCAAATTTAATGCAACTTTTTCCTGTGTGTTGTTCTCACACTGATAATATTTATGATCTTGAACCCAAGAGCTCAATTTCTGGTTTTGGTTTTACTGCAGCATGACTTTGTTCTTTCTCTCTGCAAAAGCTAGCAGTTGACAGATTTTTATGAAAGCATTTCTTTCCCTAACAAGGTTAGCAAAACTGAGTTAGAATCTTTGCTAGTATTAGGTCATTTCTTGATGTATTGAATTATTTTTACTTGTTTTATTTTATTCAATATTTTTTCTTTTTGATTGAACTAAGGAAATATGTCTCAATACAACTCTAAAGAGGTCTTTAGAGATACATTTTGTCTGCACAAAATACATATAATGGAACTTGGAACAACCTCATTAATGTATTTTAAAAGAGTTTTTTATAGCAAGTAATGATGTTAGTATTTAAGAATTTTAAAGCTATGCAGAAGAGAAAAAGTATAAGTTTAACTTACAATATGTCACAGTAGGAAAAGCAGCACCATATGTGCAGACCAAATAGTCTCTGATTTTTGTTTTCATTTTGCTTTTTTCAATAAGACAATGTGTAGATCCCCAAATTAGGGGGTAATATACAATGCATACACACAACCTTTTTATTTAAAATGGTCAGTTTCTGACTAAATCATGACATCCCTCCAATTAATTTCACATGTTCTACATCCATTTTCTTCTCTAAACAGCAAGTTTGTTTATTTTGCAGGGAATTTAGACTAGAGTACATGTAGTCAGTGCAAGCTAAAGCAGTTCTAAACTTATTGGAAAAAAAATAGGGGAAATAACAACTAAAACAATTTCAGTTTCTATGTGAAAAGGGGACTATTAGGATTATTAGGAAAAAAAAAACTGTAATAGACTGTATCCTCTGCAAGGTTTTAGGAACTGGTTATTATATCACAATCTGATTTAATAGTTTCCAAAATGCTGTTTAATCCAAACAGAGAAATTTTTGGTCATATATCAGCCCACACAAAATTGACTTGAAATATACAATGACATATATGGCTATTAGGTGTGCTCTCACCTTTTTAGTGATGCTTTATGAAATAAAACTGAAGTTTAAGTATACTCAGATTTCATTTTTCTTTTCCAGAGAAGAATTGTGTTTTTTCTTTCATGAACCTAAATATTTGTTTATATTTTGCAAGAGTCAAAGCTGCAAAGGCAGAACAAGAACATAGCAAAACTGAAAGCAGCTTTTTTTTTTTTTCCTTTTCCTGTTCTATCATTTTTGCTCATATTTTATTACTTTGTTTTTCATCTTGAAAAAAAAAGTAACACAAATTATTCATAAATTTCTGTTTTGACTTAGAATTTGGAAGTCATATTGTGCTTAAATCCAAGGCTCAATTCCACAGTATCCAAATTCAGGCTTCCATGCAGGTGTGTATTTAGTCTGCTATTCTAACTAGGAATTGAACAGTATCACCTGAACTGTGAGCATGTTGATGTAAGTTAAAGCTGTCTATCTGACTGTGGATTTGATAAACAGATTACTCATTATCCCACCATTTCAAGCATTATTTTCTAATTAACAAAATGACAGCTAAAAGAAATTTTATTGCGGGTCAACAACATTGGGTAAAGCTGAACTGCAATTATGTAATCCTCAAAGACATTCACTCGGAAGAACTGTCAAGTAATGTATATGTGTATTATTTCTGCATTATTAGTTAAACTACACCTGATGTGTGGGTCAGACATTCTCACTGCTCTCACAATTTCACCCGTCAGCCATGGGGACCCAGTTAAATTCTTCTTGTGATACGTAAATCCCCATTAGTTGTCTTTTATTTCCTGCTCCTAATATATATCTAAAAGGGCAAATGTCCCTGAAATAGCTTTCTCCTGTAAACAAATGCTATATTGCCAAAGGCATGTGATAATGAGTTTTTGTGCAACAGCATGAGATTAGTTCATGACATTAAAGTGTTTGAAACTGTGTTTTACTCGAATTTATTATTTACTTAAATGTTAAGAACACAAAGAAAAAAAAAATAGTGATAAATAATTGTGACCCTAGTGTTCAAAATGAAAAAAGTTTCTGTCACAAATGCTTGCATTTTAAGGCTCATGGTGTATGAACCCCACAGCTAAACATCAGTTTTGCTGTGTTAATTAAATGAATTTTAGAGCACCTAATTATAAAATAAAGCCACCAGAAGTTATAAATTCTTAGTAAAATGCAACTGGTAAAAATGTTAGTTACTCATTCCATGCCTGAATGCAAACAGGCAGGACCCCTTGCCTTCACTAAGATATTGATCATACAAAATTTGTGTATGATACTTGGGATTTGGGGATGCAAGCAGGGATGGTTGAATAACTTTGCCCATTTATTTTCACAACTGGGTGAAACACTGACTTGAGAACAAAGCAACTGCCTCAGGAACTAAAATTTCAGCATCCTCTATTTCTAAGAATACCTTACGTGGTAAACCACCCTGGGTCTCAAAGAGTTTGCATCTGCCAAAATTGAAGTTTAGTAAGTTTGACATTCCTTGTGCTTTGTAAGGTTTAGGATTTCTCAGGGATGTAGTAGCATCCAGCATTCTGAGTCTCAACAGCTGTCAGAGCCTCTGAAAATTGTCTCCTTACACTTGTCCGTACAATGCACAGTGTATTCTCATACAAATAACAGAAGGAATCTGAAAATTCAACAGTATTTCTTTAGTATTTTACTAAACAGATACTTTAGGTAGGGTATCATTGAGTTTCCTTTAAGTAGTAACCAACTGATCACAGGAAAGAGTAATGCCTTAGTAGAGTCCTGGCTTCGTGCTGACCAGTGCAGGAGAAATACAGCCAGTCACAAAAAGTTCATCCCAGATTCTCTGTACAGATTACATTAGGCCAAAATATCAACACATATATTTCAGAGACATAGATTTGGGCTCTGCTGGGTATGAGTTAATTTTGTTGTTCTGCTGATTTCTGAAATCACAGAGCTGTTGAAACCTTGGAAGTTTCATTTTTCAGGAATTTGCGCTGAGGTTTTCCATCTTCAAATGCCTGGTTTTGTAACATTTATCTTTGCTTTACACTGTTAGATTTGAAATACTCTCCTTGTCAGCCCCAGTTGAACCCAGACAAAATAATAATTTTGTATTATTTCCAGGTAAAGTAAGTAAAAGTTCATGCGATACCTGCCTTAATTTTACTGGGGACATAAATTAATCATAAGATTACTTGGAGGATATTTGCAGTTTTATTTCCATAACTACAGGTAAAACCAAGTATGACTGATTTTATTTGAAGTTTTGTTTGAACATGTCTCACACAGGTTTTCAATAAATAGATTCCTCCCCTCTGGCCTTTGCTATCATTCTTATTCCTCTGAATTGCATAAATCGCAATAGTGTATATCTCTTCTATAGTGATGGGATAAATATGCCCACATTCAGGAAGAAATTTTCTTATCCACAAACCTAAAATCCCCTTTCCTTCTTTGGGGGAATGACTTCTGAACTGTGTTTTAGGGTTCAGTCATCTGTGTTTAATTCTGGGAAACTGAATGACTGAATGAAGATGAGCAGTAAGTATCACTCATATTCAATGGAGACCCCTTTTTTTAGGCTTTTACTCCATCTTTCTCCATTGGCCACAAAGTAATCAGCTTAAAATAATGTGATTTGTTCATCACACACTGCAGAGGACAAATGACTTTGTCTCACACACCAGAAGAAACTTAGAATAGGTTATGTATTGAATTTCCCTGAAGTCTACTTAAGACTTTGCATTCAGCATGTAACTCTGTTTATCTGATGTCTATTCCTTTTCTGTTAGTGATACCCAGAAGAGAAGATGGGAAAGAAAAACGGGATTCTAGATGGATGCTTAATCCTTAGCTTTTACTAGATAAGGCAGCCAGAGGTGTTCAGTCTTGTAATGAGGCAAAAAATATTTACAACTTTCCAACCCTAGAGGAGAGAGTTCTTCCAGAAATCTGAGCCACAATAACTTCTGGAGCCCTTGGTGAGCAAAGGGAGGTCACAGCCTTTACCTTGCTGCCAGCTACACCTCAGGTCATGTTCTATGCAAACTTGAGATGGAAATACTTGGAAGAGAAAAACTAGAGGAGACTTAAAATATTGGTAGCTTGCAGGAAATACTATACTTGGCTTCCAACAGCAGTCCAGAAGAAGCCATAGCAAAACTAAAAAAGGACAACAGATAGCAGTATGAAAGGAGAACGAAAAGGAGTGGGACTTTGAATGACTTCTTCATTTTCACAATGCCAAGATGGACAGAAGTAGAATTAAGGGTATACTGGTGTAAAATAAACTGGAATTTTACATTCAGATCACTTTCTACATCATTCCTGACATTAACTCCTACCTAGAGAAATATTTAATTCTTGTCATTTTTGTCTTTCTACTAGAACATATCTGAGAGTCATCATTCCCTGTTTAATTCTTAAATAAGTTCTCTTGTTCACATCTCATTTTTAAGCCTCATGAGTAGACCCAGGCTTCCTAATTGGGCCATCATGCATATGAAGAAGCTAAGAGAATCTCTAATGCCTTTCTCAAAGATGAAAATGAGATCACCAAAATGATTCAACCCTGTTATCCTTTTGCCTTGAACAGAACAGCGGGAGGTGTAAGATCCTTAAACATATAATTAAAATGGGCTGTTCATCAACATTTATAGATGTTTGTACTTTTCTGATGAAAAGAGCCAAAAGTGACTGTCGAGTTTGAACACAGTTTCTCAGAAAGATTAAATGGATAGTGTACTTGACTTAGCCAATTTCTCCATCTTCCTTGACTTTCTCAGTACAATGGCATTCTGCCTGCAGTCACAAAAGTCCAAATATCAGCCATTTGTAGCAGACATCATACTTCTCTTCTATGCTTTAGCTGGTGTTTGGACTTGCAAAATTTTAAAATCTTTTCACATGTGTAAGTAAAGCATTGACTTCAGCTCTTTCTATTTCAGTGAGGGAGTACTTTTTGAGAAAACGGTTGCTGAAAGAGGTGTTTGCATACAGTCTGTGAAATATCAGTGTTAGCTATTTAAATAAAACTTGCGTGAGAAGCAGTCCAGGCAACAATGCCTGTTGCACTCCTTCAAAGCTTAGGGGGAGGGTTGCAAGCCTAACCAAATGCAATTGATAATCATTATTGTTTCAGAAAAACTGGCAGTAGGTTTTTTGACTGCTCTTATGAGCACCGGGCACTTTTCCCTCTCATTCTTTCCTTCCATCCTATCTCTCAAAACCATGGAAAAAATACCTTAGACCTTTTTTTATGTGTGACAGAAAAAATATATACTGGTGCATTTGTATTTATCTGTATGAAATGGCCTTTTCTAAAGCAAATGCAATTTTTTTTCTTTCTGTTCTGTGGTAACTCATCCTCATACTTTTATATCATTACTTTACTCTCATATTGTTATGCCCTCTACTGAATAAAGGTGGAATTTAGCCTGTTAACAAAAATGCTTGAATTGACTCATTTTTTTAGTAGCCAGCTTGTGCTGTTGCAACTGAACATGCCTCCAACACAAACTGCTCAGCATTTTTGTAACGTGTATATAAATTTGTGCCTATTTGATATACACCACATTTAATTAAACAGTAAATTGAGCCATTCTTGAAAGATAAATTTACAACAGGACTTTTATTTGAAGAAAAAGTAAACTTGTCCTTTTTCCCCTTTGCTTTTTGTATCTTGTTAATTTTTTCATCTACTGGAAAGAAAATTTAGGTGGGTATTACTAAATATTACACTATAATCCTCAACATCACTGTTATGAAAAACACATGCAAAGAAGGTATTATAACAGAGACAGAATAAAAAATCTGATTTTTTGTCAATATTTCAATATGCGACATGCAGTTCCCCTTTTATCATTTTTCACACTTGGCACTTAGGCTTATGTTTGACATACAGTCAACCCAGCTTTCTTCTGTTTATATCATTTATATAAGAACTATTTTCATTAAATTCAGCTATGTTTCCACTGGATGAGTGTGTTTTTTCTTCTGTCTGATTCCTAGATAGCAAGTGTTTTGAGGCAGGGACCATTCCTCTGATCCTTTGTTTGCCTGGTGAATAATGCAGTTGTTACAGAGATTAGAACAATGTCTCTGACTAACAGAAGGCGCCTCTGTCTAAGAGCTATGACTCACAAGTTTTTAATGGCTTTAGCTGGAGCAGTTTAAGATGATAGTGCCTCCATCTCTCTGCCTCCCCCTCTTATGGAAATTAAATCTCCAATAGTAAAAATCCCCATGCCACCTATTTACTTATCTCAGTTTAAGAGCCCTGCTTTAGTTTATCAGCTGTCATTGATGCCTTTATGACAATATAGAGGCTGGACACTGTCAACTAGGAAAGCTGAGCAGTAGACACTTATTTCCTCTTACCATCCAGCTTTGGGGCAATAACTTTGGATTGGAGCAAGACAAATACTTTGTCGGGCATAATTTTGAACTGCTAGAGATAAATGAGTGTTCATAATCTAAAGCCCTCACCCTTGGTATTTCTGTTTTGCAAGTTAAAAAAAAAAAAAAAAAAAAAAAAAAATGCAAATAATAATTGTAATTAAAAAAAAAAAAATCACCCCTATAGCCACAGTACACCAGTTTGAAAATTGTGGACTGTGAGAATGAAGCTCAAAGTCTTTGGCCAAATACGTCTGAGATGTGGGATCAATTATAACCATGAAATGTCATTAATCAATGTTCAAAGGCTCTTCAGGTAAAAGATGGCCATTGAATAGTAAATATTTAATGTGTGGCAATAATTCAGAAAAGTACAAAATAAGTAATTGACCTGTTATTTTGTCAGCATTTCAGACAGGCACAAACCTATGTAGTTATATTATCTAACATTAGAATTCTCCCCAAGGGCCATGTACCCTCTGAATGTATAGCTCCCTGTGAGACCTACTCCTAGTTCTTGCCTTCATGATTGATTTGTTGTTGTTCCTTGACAAAATATTTTGTCTTTTCAAGTTTTTCTTTCAGTAGCACAGAATGAACTGGAGATGGATACACCATCTTCTGTTGCCTTGTTGAAGTCATTTTTATAATCCTTATTGCCCTGTGGCTGTGATTTGTGGCCAAAATCCTCAGTCAGCGTCACAGGAAACAAAAGCAGCTGTTTTACAGCAGTAAAACTAGCAATAGCAGCAGAAGTAGCATCCAGATTTTTTTCTTTGTATTTTTGTTGGTTGATGAACACACAGATTGACTGTTTGAAGCACTATAAACAGGGCTGTGCAACTAACTTTCACATTTTTATTCACAGAAAATTAGGCAGCTTTTTTCCAAGATAGTAGCATTCGTGAGTAGGTGGGGGATCAAACTTCAGTGAGATGGATCTGACTAGAACACCCACACACAGACAGGATAACAATTTGCACTGCCAAAAAGTACAGTGGCAACTTCCTTATGATACAGTAAAATGGAGTTTGGAGTAGTTTTCTCAAGGAAGGCAGCAAGATCATTAGCTTCTCTTCAAATACTGTCCAGTTTTGTCATCAACAAAGAACTGATTAGTGCTCTAGCATAAATATAGAAACAATCTCTGGAATATCTTTAAACCTTTTAAATTATTTAATAAAATATAAAATTCCTCTCTAGGGAATAAGAAGCTACTGATAATGTTGAGCTTTCTAGCTAGTCTAGGATAAGGTTTGAAAGAGAAACACTAGAAAAAAGTTGACCAAAGTTGAAGAAAAAGCACACAGAAAAAAACTGAAGCAACAAAACCCACCATCAATAATGCTCTCTCCCCCTGAATGTGCAAGCTGAAAAGAGCAGTTTTCAGGTGTTTTCCTTCCCTTCATTCAGTTCCCAGAAACCTTCACTGTCCTAAACTTTATCAGATGGTACCAGCAGAGCAAAGCTTCAATTCTTCTTGTAATTCACTCTCACATTATGAGTAGAGGAGAATTCATCTTCATCCTCATCCTTTAGTCAAATTTTTTGCTATTTTAGATGAATGACATCCTTTAGACTTCAGCAGAGTTGTATCCGTTCCAGCCAGCAGATAATTACACCCATTCTTTTCCATTTTATGTGATGCAAAGGACTTTCATAATGAAGTAGGACACCATAGAAGGGAAACTTCCTGCTTCTCATCTGAAAAAAGCGAAAATATCCTCTGCTTTGCTGTATATCTGTCATGTAACAAATGGGTTGTGTTCTGAAGCAAGGAAATCCCACCAGTTATTTCAAGATCAGGCCCTGTCACATATGCTGCAATCTCTGATGACCCAGTGCAATCTGTCTGATTGTGAAGTAATGAAAACCAATTTGAGTGAGTTGACAAAGAAATCATACACAGCTTCCCCCCCCCCCCTTTTTCCCCTCTTCTTCTTTTATTTTCTTCTCTTTGTTTACTGAATGTGTGCCCACCTGTAATCTTTCTAGTAGTATGTACCAAATAAAGTTGTATCAGGCATGTAGAACAGAACTACTCTGATTCTGCTACCTTGGGAGCTCTTGAGTGGTCTCTTACCAGATCTCTGCATGTGAATTTTGTTTTAAACATGAGATTACTCTGAAAAGCTTATTTTTAAGCAGCTAAAAGAAAGGAAGAGATATGATTAAGTGCATATGTAGCAATCACAGACAGTGATCACACACTGGTAATGTTACTAAAAGAATAGGAAAGATCTCAGTACATGTCCATTATATAAATTACAATGTAGATGGGTGAAGGGCAAAATTATTTTGTTAGACTTTGTACATTTAGTTTCAACTGTGTCTGTTCTCACTGTTTCATGAACAGCTTCATAAGAAAAAAATAATTAATGCAGCATCCAAATACCATCATTTTTACAGAAATACGAGTTACAGTGATGCTGTCATATATTTAACAACAAATCCCAAATATTGTCTCAAGAAATTTCAGAAAACCATTATTTTCTCTTGTGATTCATTATTAGTGTTTAAACATGGGTATAACTAAGGTTGAAAATAACATCTCTGATTTCAGAAAGAATATGTTTGTAATGAAGCATACCCAAGTACTCAGTCTGGTATGGGCACATGGGATTGCACAACTGCGCAATCTTGTAGAACAAGAAAAAGGAACAAATATTAGCTGGTGATTACTTTCTCTTCTTAATTCCCAAACCTGTGTTTTTTATAAAAGGGATAGAAATTAGTAGAAATTTTCAGTAGTATAATATCAGTGACTGGCAAAGGCAATGAGGGATGCTTACAAAAAATAGATAATATGCTTGTATCAGGAGTTAGAACTGCAGATACATCAAGAAGAGTTTGTTTCCGGGTCTAGGTGAACTAAGCACTAGGAAAAGGATTTTAAGTATTTGTATGCATTTTGTTCTATCAATAATCACACATATAAGATATTAAGATGTGGGTTTTTAAAAGAAACTTAAGGCATTATTGAGTTGGTTTTGCACTGGAAAGCCTTAAAAAAACCCCAAAGGGTGGAGGGTTAGCTGCCTTAAAGGTGTTGCTTTGTCAATTAATTTATTCAGAGCACATTAGCACTTCTAAAAGACATTTACAGTTTCAAGGCCAAGAGCTAACTAGTTATTAGGGCTACATCAACTAACATGGCTTGAGTTGATTCTATTATTTTGAGAAGCTAAAAGTAGTAGAGCAGCATCTTTTCATGAAGAGGAAATCAAAGTGTATATTTCAGGTAAAAACAGAGGTTGCAGTGCATAGAGGTGTAAATTGGAATTGTGTTTTTGTAAGCATTTCTTAGAACTGCTGAATAAGGTTCAGAACAAGAAGAACAAAACTGTTATTGGGTTTTTGCTTTCATGAAGTCCAAAGGAAACAGAGACATGACTTTTTGCTATGCCACAATCACAGTAATGGTTGGTGCCTCCCAGACTTATGGGTACTCAGTTTCTAAAACAGTAACTATGAAAGCCAAAGATTCTTTAAGGGAAGAAAGCAATAATGGTGGCTGTCGCCTTGGTGAAGGCTAGAGCAGAAGTGTTGTTCCTTTTCTTTGAGAGGAGATGGAACATAAATTAAAAAGAATTAAAAAACCCCTACATGGAAACTGGTTTATATACTAAAAGATTCCAAACTGGACATAAAATTAGTGCTTAAAATAGGTTGATGACAAAAGTTTCCTAGATTCTCTAGATAAAAGTAGAGACAGGAAGTAATGTCCTCAGGTTATCAGTAAGAACAGACTGAAGAAAAAAAAAATCCTCCTTTTTTTTTGCATTCATCACTGATGATAAGCTTCTCAGGGTGATTTATGATGCCAAGAATCCAGGTCATTCTGCCTAGGTAAGTACCACCTTCTCCTTTGAGTTACTTTTCAAGTCATTTGTTGGAACACTGCCATCACCACAGGAAGTTTTGGTATGTAGATCGCTTAATAGATGAATTTGTTACTTCACGAAAGAACAAAAAGTTGCTAGAAATGTGCAGAGTCTGTATATAAGCAGGCAAAAAATTGACCTAATTGTCACTTCTTCATTTGTAATTCTCTGAGACTGATCCTCTTGAGTTTGAAAAGCAACTAATGGCTTTGAGTTCTTTAACAGAGTATTGGCAGAACAGGAAGAGCTTGGGGGATATACTCATTCTCAGCACAACAAATTCTTCATCTGGTTTTGCTGCTATAAATTTTGAGTGATTTGAATGCAGACAGCAGTTAGTTTCATCCATGAAACAATGACATTTGCTGCAGTTTAGATATTATTTAGCTTCCTTTCACCTGAATTCATTTTAGCTCTTGGACCCCACCTAATTCCTTAGAATTGCAAAGCTTTGTCATACCTCTGTGCTTTTACCTTTGGACTATGATAGATTGTTATGAATAATTCAGGAAAAAATATGTCTGTCACTCCACCTGCATAGGACATTTTTTGGATGTATGCAGATTACTCTGTCAAATTACTCAGATTCCTATTAAGCTGTGATGGGATACTTCATTTGCTGCAGCCCATAATTATGAAATGAAAGGGTCAATCTGTGTTAGCTTTGACTTCTGCTTGCCTAACTTTTTTGACTTTGAGATAGTTATTTAGTGCTTCTTAGTATATTATATGAAGAGTCTGTGGGAGATGTTCTCATTATCTATTTCTTCCTGTATTGAATCTCCATTAAGCTTACTGTAATAAATATTTTTTTTACACTCACATAATATTTTTCACAGCAGTGCAAAATACCAAATGGGCCTCGTAGCACATTAATTTGTCAGCTGTGGCTATATAGTTCTCTGACAGTTATCACTGATATTCTTACTCTTAAACAGAGTAAGAGAATAGCAGAAGTATCTGTTCAGTTGGGAAGTGCTGATGTTTTAAAATGGTAGTGACTGTAAAATGTTTTTACAGAGCTACATAGTAAATATCTATTGTTAAGAAACAAATAAATTCTGCAATGTACTTCAGGATAGAAGAAGTCGAGTAGAGTGTTATCTACCTTTTAAGAATAATTTTTAGGGACAAAATAATCATATAATCAGAGTCAATTTTTTATATATTAGTAGCCAAGTTCTTCAGCAGTAGCTGAATACAGAATTCCCAATGATTTGACAGTGTCATGTTTCCCATTGTAATTGTATTTCACAATAATCTGTGAGCATGGCAGTAAAATTTATTGTTTGTCAATAACTACATACCCGCTCTTTATACTGGAGAATATTTTATAAAATTACCTAGGGTTAGTAGTACTTTTCTCTTCAAGCATTAGTGCTGAAGTCAATGCTTTACTCAACATGAACAAATATCACAACCTGTACATCTTCCAAGTACAAATATGTACTTAATTATGATACATTTGTATTCAAACGTGTTTCAAAGTTCTAGGCTGGAGGAATACATTGCTTACATATAATGTAATCACACAGCAATCTTGTGCACGCATAAATATGGTTAGCATGATGTAAAAGAAGAAGACTCTGATAAAGTGAGGAAGTTGTGTTGATTCTGTATCATAAAAAGATAGACTATCAACACCTATGAAACCTCGTTTTTGCTTTATTTGAGGTCTCATAACTGACATATCCCTTCCCTCAGCTGAAGTTGCTCCTCTAAGTTAGATAAAGCTCAAAACTCCCCACTTCCCTGTGCTCCTGTGGGTATTTCTATTTCTGTAGAACAAAGATAAAATGGAATGAAAATCCAAATCTCACCCCACCTGGAAGATATTCCAGGCCAGGCCAAGATATTATCAAGTAAAGGAAACCAAATCTTGGTTCTCAGCAGTTTAACTGATGTTTAAAATCTGATGTCAAAAATACCACAAATCATTTGTGTAGCAAGTGACCATTAAATTGAAATTAAGCATATGAGTGATTCCTGGTACACTTTTATTTCTTCAGTATATAAGCTATACTTCTGATGAATGTAGCACTTCTCTGTGCTGTGTCATAAAAAAATGAACTAATAAACTAAATTATATTTTATCTGTTCATTTTTAAGTTATTTTTGATTAGGATCGTCTGTACTTGATCTGCATTAATCTTTGCTCAAGTAAAAATTAAAGATTCTTTTTTTCTTTTTTTTTTTCTCTAACAAGGGCCTTTCCATGTAATAACCTACAAGATCTCAAATAAGAAATGTCCAGTAATCAGCCAAGACATTGCTTGGACTAAGGACATACACAATAGTATAGAGAAAATTATATATCCAAAATGATTTAGTGGATTAGCTGTTTTGTGCACACATCAGCCGCAATGCAGTATAGTCCGTTACTACATATTTCATAAATCTCTGACTATTTTAATTCATTTCACATAGGATGAATAGAAAGCAGAATTTTTCCTTTATGGAAAAGTCTGCTGCTTTGAAGTGTAAGAGTCCAATGGAAAATAAGAAGTGTGTACGTTTATCTGAAAGGAAAGCTATGGTAGATTGTGGTTTTAAATCAAGTGAAATATTTATTTTCTTTTTAGAGTTCAGATATTTTTGGAAGAGCTTAAAAATGAAAGTGGCTCCATTTCAGGGAAATAAAACTGAGTGTAAATTAACTTAATTTTTAAAAGTGTATACAGAGGTAAAATATTGATAGTACATGCATCACCTTTTTTAACAGCAGTAAGAATTTTTAAGAATTTATATGAATTATCATACTGTTCCAATCTGTAAGGAAATGCATTTTCCTCACTAAAAGAGTCTTTAACTTTTATTGCCTGTAACTTTTAAGTGATTTCACAAGAGGTGTGCTGTGAAATTTGTTGTAATCACAGTTTTTGACTCAACAACACACTAGCAGAAAAATGATGCATCAGAGTTAGCTTCCATTACATATTCTAAGGTAAGCTGTAATTTTGTGCTTTACATTGGCCCTCAGTTTAAACAGAAGCAACTCAGAAACCCTTAAACTTGAAAAGTTTGTTTTCCAGAGGATATTTAATAATTTACAACATCTCAGTTTTTTTATCTTGTCCATTTCTCTGTTGCCATCATAGAGAACTGCACCTCCTGTATATTCATGTACTTTTGAATAACTGTGAATTTTATGGTATCAATGTAGAAAATTAAGGCTGATATTGATTACAGGTTATTTTTGCAGTGGTGACCAAAATCCCCCCAACAAAATGTATAAAATGTTAATTTCTACATGACAGAAAATGAAAGCACTGCCATTTTAATCCTTGATTCAAAGCCAATGATCAAGCACTTGAAGATGACAAACACACACTCTGTGATACACCCATGGTCTTTCTAAAACCTACACAACAGAGAAACTATCTGATGTCTTTAAGGTCCACTTAGATTTAGAAGTCAAGTTCCTTATGAAAATAGGATTGTCAGTGAAAGTAGATTAATTTTAACACATGTTGAAGATATAAGTTAGGTGACTGGTGTAAAATAACTTAGGAAGAAACACATCTGGATGAGTGTTTTATTTAATTTATCACGCAGAGACATCTTAAAATGAGATGAGTCATTCACTGGCATGCCCCTGTCTCTCCACACACACTACAGGGAAAACTAAGCTTTGATTTGAGAGCTAGCCTTAGGTGGGTAAAACTGGTAGAGATAAAATCCACGTATAGAAGTTTAAGGTTTTTTGCTTCTTCTGCTCAGAAACTTATTTTTTCAGATTTCAGGAAGTAAAGAGATAGCAGGAAGAATAGAACCAGAGAGAAGGAGGAACAAATGAGCACCACACTCTTCCTAGTCACAATTCCTGGTTACCTTGTTGATTTAACCTCCTTTTTACATGCTGGTAAGCAATCAAATGAAAGCTCAAAATGCTTTACCATACCTGATTGTGGACTTTGTTTGGGGATTTTGGCTGCTGCTTCGGGGCTGGAGGTGGCACGTACACGCTGATTGGCAGAATTGTGGATGCTACTTGGGACAGCTGCTGAGATGTTTTTACGAGGTTTCATGTCTTGCAGCCACATTGGGGATGCTTCAAAGGCTTGCATTCGCCGAGAGTGGCTGTTAGCATTGACTTTGAGAAATGCCTGGGCCTTGTATTCCTGAAGGTCTCCATAGTTGGCATCGGTCACCCTGCACTCATACAAGCCTTCATCCTTTTTCCTCACTTTTGATATCTGCAGCTTGTGGGAGATGTCATTCCCTTGTACTTTCACTGTCTGCAAATTTTCCAGGAAAAAAAAAAATAGAGAAACAAACATTGTCATAAATTCTTCTTTCTTAGGAAAAATTCTATGGGCATAGCACCAATTTACTCAATGGTGTGATTGTGCTTACTGCAGGGAAGTTACATCAAAGATGAGTATGGCTAATTGTATCTATAAGGATGCCTTCTTTCCAAATCTGCTTAGATAGTTTGCTCTGAAATTTAATTAGCCTCAGAAAAAAACTCCAAACTACCATGTTCATTCCAATTAATTGCTTAAGATCATGAACATTCTTAATGAGCTTTCTGATGTAAACCTAGTATCTGTGTACTTTATTGGTTAAACCTTTCCAGTTAGTTGGCTTTATTGAATAATTCAGTTTCTGAACTAGTGCATTAACAATTTTGTTGGAGATGAAGATTTAAACTATGTAAAAATAACTATTTATTAGATTAGCTTGTACTCTTCACTATATTGAAACTATATTTTACATTCATTTTGTCTCCTTCAAGTGTGTCAAAATTTTTGATATTTTTTTTTCTGTTAATGATAACAAGAAATATTGTCAGGTTGTTTCTTTTGTCTTGTTTATCTGTGTACTTATTAGAAGAACATGTTCAGAACTTTTTTAAAAGTTGTCAGCTAAAAAAAGACTCCTGATTTATTTTTAATTCATTCTAATATCTGAGGGCAACATAACATATTTTTATTTCTGATAATTAAAACACACATGAGTAAATTATACATCCAGAAATGTGTGATCAGTATTAAGATGCATTGGGAAAAGTTAACACAGTTTCCTTTCTGTATGTTCATCACTTCAGAGAACTTACATTTAATTAATTTTCTATTACTCTCTATCTGAATTAATATCTGTTGCCCCACAGGAAGCCAGTTAAAAGGCATTCCACAGGACATAAGTCTTCAGCTTTGAAGAATTTCTGAACCTGGTTTACTTCCACCATTGCATAAACATGGATGCAAAGGTTGCTTTGTGTTTTATCAGTGACAGCCAATAAGGAGACATCAAGATGATGAATAAATACATGGTAGATCACAAAAATAGAGAACCACTAGACTGAAGCTAGACACATGTTATTGGGGATTGTACAATATATTGTTTCTGACAGTTTGGCCTACTGTAGTAACCAGTGTTGGCAAGGCACCTATTATGCCTTCTTGATAAATTGAAGAGCAATACCCATGAATATGTCATTGCTTTAAGGTACTGGATGGACTTTATTTCCTGATGTGTTGTACCCAGCTCTGAATTTATACTTGGCAAACCGAGCTGAAAGTATAGATTATATACTTACAGGCATAATGTATGCAATATTAATTGCACAGAAAGTGCTGGATAGTTATTTAAATCATATTCAATAACAATATATATCTCTACTGAACAATTCATGTTCAGCAAAAGGATTAAAGAAGATCCGTATGAATGGAAAGAGGATTGGTAGGTCATATTGTTACTTCATTTGTCCCTGTGCAAGAGCCAGAAAATTAACAGTATTGCATAGCCCTGGTGAAAAACAGAATTGTTTTTGACTTTTGCATTTGAAATTTAGAAAATCTTGCAGGCAACACATATGCATGTTTTCAGTTTGTGCTACTTTATAATTTAGAACAGATAGAAATGGTGTATTTCTACCCACATCCAGCATTTTAAAAAATATTTATTAAATGTACTTTAGTTTTCTCTTCATTATGATAATTTACATTAGTACTAATGGAGCTGTGTATGCCTTAAAAAGAAAGGCTACATTTCTAAAAAGTAGATAAAAAGTAGATTTAGACATCTAGATAATGTTGACTATTTTTATTAAAAATATAAAATAAATGTTTTATGCAAGCTTATAGGAGCATTGTACATGCCTTCTTATGAATTACTATTATACATAATGAAAGAGATTTGCAACTTCAAAGATGAGACAAGCTTTACAGTCTATATTGTGTCTCAGTTCTTATGGATTACTTCAGGGGTTTCAAATGACCCAGTATTGATAAGGAATGAATTATCTGCTAGCCATATGTCTAGGAGAATAGTATCCAAGGACCACATGTGAGCCTCATTTGCAAGATAGTCTACAAATGCAACTGAAGATATGGTCCATGACACAAATCCTCTCTAGTCGATGGTGAAAGTATCACAGAAAATGTAAGTATGGCTAGAATATGTACTGTAGGGAACACAAGATACCTGAGTCCTCATTTATAAATGCTCTTCAGCTACACTTAGGTGTACTTTGACCTGATGTATTATCTGGTTTGTTATTTGTAGGCATCAAAAAACAGCAGAGTAAAGGATTTGTCAGAAATTATTCCCCTTTATTTGTTGCTGTTTTAAGCTTTGCTGGTACTTAAAGCCTTGTCTGCAGCTAAAAAACACTTCCAAAGCGATTATGCCAGGGAAAGGGAAAACCCCTCTAGGCTCAAAGGGAATATTCATGCTGCACTATCTGCTAAGTATCTGTGTCTTTCCTCTGCAGTGAGCACCACACCATTATCCACCACCCTACATTTCTTGGGATGCTGAGGGAGGATGATGTGACCTATTCTGAGGTCAGAAGCAGCCTTCTGGCTGTGCCTGACTCAGGACATGAGTCGGCTGTGGAAGGCATTATCTCCCTGCAGAGAACAGCTGCAGGGAGAATAGAGCACCGCTGCTTTTTAATTCTGTTGAGATAAGATTCTGGTATAATCTCCAAGCAGCAGATTGGTAACGGGCGCCAGAATCTCACTTTTGTAAAACTGAGTCTCTGTGGTCAGAAGTTGAGACTGCTCCCAATGGGGAGGTTTTGTGCAAAGCTTTTCTGAATTTTCTTTCTGCCAGCGTGTATGGACCTGAGAAAACACTCGTTCAAGCAGCTGCACACCTCGCTAACGGAAAGTGCAGCATCATGGACACATTTCAGCCTCAAAACCAACTTTGGAGTGCTAAGGCAGACTCAGCAGTTGCCCAAGGTAAATTAAAACAAGAAATGCAACGATGGGTGCAGGCTGAATTTTTCACAGGGTATAAGCAGGGTCTGCCAATAGACTTTGCCTCGGCCATACTGGTCGATGACTCCATGTCCAAGGGTGTGGGGGGCTGCATGGGAAAAGTCTGTCCTGACACCCTCTGCCAGGGCCGTCAAGGAAGTAGGAAGTGGTCACAGAATGACAGAATCAACAATTTAGGTTGGAGAAGACCTCTAGGATCATCGAGTCCAAGCGTTGAGCTGCAGGCTGCCAGCTACCCACAGTCTGCGGCGCGGATGGGGAGGAGATGCGGGGCAGGAACTGGCTCGGCGCTCGGAGGCGGGGTGGACCCTCCCTGGGAAGGGACCCGCCGGCCGGCGGGGACTGCCGCGCCCTGCGGCGACACTTACGCTGATCTTCGTGCCGTCGCTGTCCAGGTCCCGCTCGGGCAGGAGCTCCACCTGCAGGGAAAGGAGCGTCGCCGTGGGTCTCCGGCCCTCGCCCCGCTTCGCGCCCGCTCCCGCTCCCGCCCGGCCGCGGAGCCCTTGGAGCGGCGCGCCGCGCCTGCCACCTGCGGGACGCGCTGGAGACAGCCGGGAACAGCCGGGGAACAGCCCGGGGAACAGCCGGGAACAGCGGGGAATAGCCGGGGACAGCCTGCACGGGCGGCCGAGGAAGGCGGACCCGCGGACCCTCCGCCCTCCCGCCTCGCATGGGCGTCTTTTCCCGCGCCCCGTGAGGAGGTAGGAGTTGGCATAGGGAACAGCGTCCCCGAATGGCAGTGTGAATGGGCATGGCTCTTCCTGCCCCAGTCAGAAGGGTGAAATCACGCTGTTGACTGATTTTGGGTTTTTACTTCTTCAGGGGCATTGGTTCCCCCTGCGTCCCCCGCCCCCTCCTGCGTGTGCCCTCCTGTGGCAGCTGCTTACGAAGTTAGGGCTGCCAGCTCGACTGCGCTAGCTGGAAATTGGAAGGCAGGTGAAGGATCTTGCCACATGGGAAAGAAAAAGATTCTCACGAGGAGCAATCTTTGAACAGCTGCTTTCCAAGGGAAAACGAAATAAGGAAAAGCAATAATAATATTAATAATAATAATACACATAAATAAAAAGGGGGAGAGGGGGGTGTAGGGAAATAGACTTTGGAAAACCTGTATGGTTATGTGAACAGCCCTAGCTGCATAGTGGAAGTGGAAGACACCAAAGGCACCAACGCCTGAGGTGGGCATTTTTCTCTGCAGGTTCCTGCTCTGCCATTTCGTAGTTCAAATTAAGTCCCTTAGGGAGGGAGATACAGAACCTCTCTCTGCTCCTTCCCTCTGCTTTTCCCATCTTTCCTTCTCCCTTTTCCTCCCCATCCTTTCTGTAGCATTCTTCAGATGGTTTTAAGACTCCATGGAAGAGGATCAGTACCTGAGTGCCTGTCACCTCAGCACCAGCCTCTTGGTCCTCAGCTGCCCGCAGAAACCACCACTGGATTTCAAGGTACACCGAAGTAGAGCCACTTTGGAAAGCACAAGACATCTCCACATTCTGCCCTTCAGTGGCCGTGACATTTCGGGGAAACTCTGTGAATTTTGCTGTAAAACAAATGCATAACATATTGGTACCTTCTAATCATTTATGCTCTGCTTCTTGTGTTGTTTTTGTTTGTTTGTTTGTTTGTTTGTTTGTTTCCTCCCCTCCCCCCTTAAATTCTCTGTTTTCTTTTCTTATTCCCACTCTTTTCTTTTTTTTTCTCTCAAGTGTCCCACACATTATCTCCCCCAGTTTTTCTCACATCCAGGTATGTTTTTCCTCCCCTATGCACAAATCCACCCTCTTTACACTCTCAATTCTGCTCATGGGAAATGCTATAGATTCCCCTGCTTCCTCCCATGAGCTGGTGAAGTTTCACATAATTAGATCCAAATACCCTTGGGCAGAATGCAGTATTTCATCAGACACACTGAGGGATTTTGTACAAGACCATTTTAGGAGAGGAAAAAAATCAGACTGATTTCTTGTATTTTGTAGGGCTGGGCTGTAGACCTGTAAATTGTTAAACTTCCACTGCCAGCAGAAGCAGCTGTTGGCACAAGCACCTCTGGGTACTGTTCTGAGTGAGTGTTACAATCACTCCTCAAATTTCCTTTTCAAAGGCTTCACCTGACTTAGTTACTCAGATTCCGAGAACCTCTACTTGCATAACCAGACCAAAAATCAATTCACCTTCTGTTTCTCAGTCCCAGCAGACACTTTCTAGAGCTAACCTTCATATTTGTATCTCAGTCCTTCAACAAGATCTGCCTATTTCAGTTCACCACTACAAGGTATAAAAGCTAATGCTGATAGACATTGTGCAAGATATCAGTAATTCTTTAAGTCTCAGTCTTTACTTCCTTCTCATCCTTCCTATCACTCACTTTAAAATTGTGCAACATAATGAATCATGATAGTCAAGTGAGGAGGACTGCAGAAAAACAATCTAATAAATAAATGTGTTTCAAGAAGAGGAAAAATTGGAAAGACTCTGCAATGTCGCTTTCTGTTATGAATTGCTACAGATTGACTAGAGCACATTATGATCTGAAGGAAATGTGATGCGAAAGAAATATTGCTCATTGTCTCCTCCCCTCTTCCCCTCTCTTTATACAGTGTTCCTAGCCAACCTGGAATTGGTGGGATAATTTGGTAACCAGTGTTATTTCTCTTTACCCTTGCATCTGTGCCTGGCAGCAAATACTTTCAAAGCTGATAGCTTCATATTCCACGGTGCCCCTTTTTCAGACCCCCACCCCCCACCAGCCAGCCATTGCTAGTCACCGACTTAAACTGCCAAAAGGACCGTGCATTTTGTACGTTCGGTGCTAGTAAGTTTGTTTTGGGGTTTCTTTTCGCTTTGCTCCTTCTCTCCCCTCCTGGTCAGTACGTGCGAGCGGCGTGGGGACAGGGAGGGGAACACTGCCGGCATCCCCCCAGTGGCACCTCGGAGCGCGAAGCCGCGGGGAGCGGCGGGCAGGGGCGGGCGAGCAGGGGCAGGGGGCGGCGGGCAGGGGGCGGAGGGAGGGGGCAGCGGGCTCAGGAGCGGGCGGGGGCAGCGGGCGCGATCTGTCCGTGGTGCTGACGGCGGCGCCGCAGCCCCGGGGTCCCGAACAGCCGGCTCCTGCAGCGCCGGGGCTGCTTGGAATGCAAGGCGCGCCGTTCGGCGGAGAGGGAGGGAGGAAGGCGACGCGGGTGGGGGAGGTATTCAAAGGAGTCGATTTTCTCTTTTTCTCCCTTTTTTTTTTTTTTTTTTTTGGTGGGGGGTGATTGGTAGAAATGCACATAGTCACGGAATAGGAATGAAGGTCTGACTGAGGATTGCAGGAAAATAAGTGAGGAAAGGGAAGGCAGCACAGACTGCAATATTTTAAAAGAAGCAGTAGGTTTAGCCAGCCGCCGGTACTCGGTCTGAAAGCAGAAATTATGCATGCACGGGTAGGTGTTTATTGTATGCAAACATGCCCCTGTAACAACATGCACAACTCAAACACATGCATGTCCATTCCCCAGCACCCCTTTACTCTTCTGCAAGGTGCCTGCTGTTTCCCTCTTTGCATTTGGGTAAAGGAAGCCTTTTATATTTCTACTTTGGGGAAACTTCTCACTTCTTTTCCTATTTACAGACAGTTTTGTCTGTACAAACTAAATGTAAACCTGATGCTTGGTGTCCTAATCTCCTACACATTTTCATTGTTTTCCTTCTTTTCCCCTTTCTTCCTTTCCCCCCCTCCCCCAAATCCCATTCTCAGTCAGTTCTAACATAGAAAACCAGACAGACAGACATATATTTGACAATAAGTGATCTTACCTTGGGTAGAAAGTCCTTGTTGAATATACATAACTGAAAAGAAAATGAATCCAATATAAGCTAGAAAGATCCCCATCATTCCAAGATGAAAAAGTCACATCAGGGAAAAAAAAAAAAAAAATCCAGAGATGTCCTCAGGAAACAAAGAACTGATATATAAGTGTATGTGTGTGTTTCAAATATCTGAACAGAAAGAAATTTGCAATGTTACAAAAAGGCTCTGTATTGTAGACCTGGCTGCGACACTGGCAGCATTCTGCTGCTCAGTGGAGTCTTTTTCTTTGAGAAGAGTGAGTATTGCAATACAGCGTGGTTCAGATGAGCTGTCTCAGGCGCTGTGTTGCTTGAAGTCCAGATACAGACTATAAAAAACACAAACCGTTGAAAAGTGGGTATCAGCTGCCTTCTGTGCCTTTTTTCAGCTACCTGGCAGCTTCGTCCAACGTCAGCTCTTGCTGCTCAGGATGGCGTGATGACTGCCCTCCCTATACACTGATCCAGCTTGGGAAGAGAGGAGTAGGGGAAAGAAAGGGAGGGGGGCAGGGGGGGAAAGAGAAGTCTACTGTGCTTGTATTGCTACAACTTTTCCTTCTAATGGCTGCGATAATGCCTTTAACCCTTCACTCTCCCTCCTCATATTCTACCCCTCTACCTGTTCTAACTTCTGCTGCCTGATGCTGGGCTAAATCTGCAGGTGTTTTGGTGGGTTTGGTTTTTAGTTTGTTTCTTTGGGGTTTTGGTTTGGTTTTTTCTTGGTTTTTTTTTTTTTTTTTTTTTTTTTTTTTTTTTTTGGTGGGGGAAGGTGGGATGACAGAGGGAGCTTTTATTGTACTGATGTAATCTTCAGTCTTTCATCCCAAAACACTCAGTGGCTAAGAGGGCAATGCAGTGGTTTGATTTTTGGTGAGTTAAGCTGTTTCTGTTTTCTCCTTTTTCTTTCCCTCTTACAGATCTGAAAGGAAAATAGTTACTCAGTAATCCTGTCGCACTTGCTATTGCCTGCTCCAAATAACTATGCTTCTAGCATCTTACATTAAAATTACTTCATTTTGTCTTCAAAGGCAGATAAAGAGCATGATATTTAGAGTGGTTGCTTTATACACATTTCTACAGAAAAATATTTAACTAGATAAAAATGGATTGTCATATCTTACAGATTAATATGTATATTTATGCACACCAGAGAAGGCGTTTACAGTATATTAAAGAATGCTTCCTCCTGCAGTGAATCTTTTCTTCCTTGCTCCCTGTTTTCTGCCTGTGTATATTAATCATGTTCAGATAAGAGACTAACCTTGACTGTGTTAGGTATTCAAAACACTCTGAAACACATCTGCACTGAGAGAAGTTCTCTGGCTGAAATCACCCTGCTGCTTGCAGTAAGGAGCCATCTAGAAAGTGCTTGTTGCACTAAGCAATCACCAAATATCTTCTGAAGGCTGAGGCAAAGATTAAATAGAAACTGAAAAGAGCACCTGATAATCACTCAGACAGCCAAATAGCTGAACTTAACTGCTAATCACAAACTAAAAAAAGCTACAAGATGGTACCAAATTAAGACAATTTTATCTGCACAGGCAGTATGTTTTTCTGGAACAGGACAGGTTCTGTCATTCCTGGCAATGGGAGTGCAGCAGTTGCACAATGGCACAAAATGCAACTTTCACCTTACTCACTGCACTAGCCAAATTATTGCATGCATACAAAACATCTGACATAGCTGCAGAGATCTCTTTCACAGGACTAATGATATCTGATTGGAGAACAATCTTTTTGACTAAATTTTAGTTTTTCTTTTTTTCTTTTTCATAATTGTGTGAGTTGCCATTTTTATTCATAAAAATAAAGGAGCCATTTCTCCAAGGCAGTAGCCTATTCCATTCATGTCATAATTTAAGCTTAGCAATAATTCTGAGTTAAAAAAAATACAATAAATCAAATATAATTTAAATTATTAAAATGATCCACCAAATGGGAAAACAATTGTGTTACTTGAAAGATTTCCTATTAGCACAGAGATTTAATTACTTTAAAGGAGGTCATGATGGATATATTCAAAACCAAAGAAAACCTGTTAAACAAAAGAGAAGCACCAGTCTTTAAAGGTGGTAGACCTAAATTATCTGAAATAGCCAAGGTTTGTCAGGTATTCAATGATTAAATGCACACTATAGAGATCTTTACCAGTTTAGATAGTGAATGTTTCAATAATGTCTATAAAAGAACTCAGTTCCTTTTCAGATGGGCAGCCAAAATCCAAGTCACTCCTGAAAAGGAAGGCTGATTATAGGATTCACTTCAAACCCATGTACGTCATCAGTAATCAGTTGAAAGTACAAATTAGAGACATATTATCAGCAGCCAAGTTAAATGCAAATTAGACAGGGGAAAAAGAATCTAAGCAGTATCACCTGGTTTAGAAGAAAAGCAGAAAACAAAAACAGATCACTTTTTTCTCTTTTATTTGCTTCTTCCAATTCAAGACACTTGATAGGTAAATTTAATTTTATCCATTTTTAATTTAAAAGGAAGAATAATTCTCCCAAATAACTTCTAGTCAATGGAAGTAATGAAATCTTAATGTCCCAGGGACATACAAAATAATATATATGGTTATTAAAATATCAGAACAGAGGATTTAGTAGGCAATGGATTTAATGGAAAGAATCCTTTAACTTGGTTACATGTTTATTAATTTTATTTTATTCATGTGCTGCAACAAGCCATATGATTCCATAAAATACTTTAAACAGAAAGCAGAAATTATCAGTGTTAAAATTCATCCTGATGGGTGTGACTTCTCCACATTCAACTATGCTGTATGAATCTGGGCAATGAATTTGTCTAGTTACCTTGTGTGAAAGGTCTGCCTTTTGTACTGTAGAAAAACTTTTAATGTGGTCTAACTTAAGTGAGAAGTACCAGTTGTGCTTTATAACTTGAATGATGTGGTTCATGTGAACTTCCTAATGCCTTTTTTCCTCCCTCTCACTGATCAGCTGATGTTTGAGACCATGACTGTGTTGATATCCAACAAGCTAAATTAAATTATTTTTTGTATTATTTTTGTGTTGACTGTTTGATATTTTCAGCTCTTCCATCATTATTTCAATGATTTCTTTACAGTTTCAAGGCAAATTTTTTGTTTTCTGATTAAATTTGTGACTTATAAAAGTTGAAATGGAGGCTGATTCTCCTCACTGGGGATTGCCCTTTGGTTTTGTTAACCAAGTGCTCATATAAGGCTGTCCCAGCATGTCATTGCTGTCTCTTTTCAACAGTGTGTGATTATATATCAGAAGTAGCACCATAACTCAGTAGTAATTATTTTGGTAATAATTTGGAAAAGAGCTTGTGCAGGGTTGACTATCAAACCTGATAGTATCGGGGCCTCTTACACAATTGCATACTTATTCAGTTAAAGGAGATAAGACACACATAGAATCCTTAGTACCCAAACCAACGAGAACCTTGTCTATGCTCAGGGAATTTGTGATCATTAAAGAGAGAAAATCTAAACAAATTTGTCTTAATTTCTTTGGGGACTAGAATTTCTCACATTTGTATATGATGTCACTGCGGACTTCCTGAAATTTAATACAGTTGACTGCTATTTCATGATGAAAGCAACGTCATAACCTTACTCATGACCTAGAATAAATGTATAATCCTTCAAAACTAGTAGCATTTGAGACAATTGCCTGTTTGAAGAGCACTTGCCAAGTGATGCTTTTTGTTACTTCCATGAGACTGCTTGTTCTGAGTACTGTTCTGCATAAACACAAGCCATACTCACAGTTTATAGGGCTGTGCTTTGTGAAACTATACATTTGGGTTGTAATGTTTCTGTACTAGCTTTGCCTTTCAGGGTTTCAAGTGGTGGTTGTTACCTTTGGGTTTTCTTCACTTATTCAAATGTATATCAACTATCTGTGAAACCAGCAGTAGAAGAGGAGAGGATTAGAAAAATGTTAGAAATTAGTTCTATTTTACTTTAAAATTTCATTTTAAATACTCTTGCTCTCTTCCTCCTCAGATAAGAAATTTTTACAGAGGTATCATTTGTATTTGGACATTTCACTCTTGTGAAAATTCCTGCACATTTGGCCATTATCAAAAATGTGAATAAAAATGGATTGCATATGCTCAATAGTAGCTCACATCCCTTAGAAGTCTGTATTCATTCATGGCGCCTAAATTCCTCAGAGCCCTGCATGCTGACTGAGCGAATATATGACATTTTCACAGAATCAACAGACATGCAAAGGGACTAGCTGCACAACCCCCCCTGCAATTAGTATCTGGAGAAACAGGAGAAAAGTAAGAAAAAAGAAAGATTCTACAACAAAATGAGGCATCAATGAAAGGGTTGAAAGTTAGAAAATATCATAATGAAGCCTGTCCGTTATCTTAATCCATTCCTTTCATTCCAGGCAATTATGATCTACTGCAGGTGAACCCCTCCTATTTTTAACGAGGATTCATACTTCACTCATTAGACAAAGTTCTACTAGTCTAAGAATGGATTCTTGCTTAGGCCTGAAAAGTAGAGGATGCTGTCATACATGGTACTTATACTTTACATGCATTGGAAGAGAATGAATGCCTTCCTCTCAGGGCAGTTAAGTACTGCTTAGAAGCAGAGAGTCTGTCTCTGGCCGTCAGAGTTCCTGAGGGACTCTCCACAGTCCCTTACATCAGACATTTCCTATAGGGTCAATAACAGTGTGCTTCTCATTTCTGAATGCCCACCTCAGGACCCTCATGGCTCAGATGAAGAATCACTGAGCAGTCACAGTTGCAATTAAAGTGAATGGATGTTGTGATTGAAGATGCAGATTATTATAAAATGTGAAAAAATCCCACAACTTGGACCCTGGGTAGCTCAGCACTAGCTGTTGTCAATGTCTGTGCTGCCTGTCTGTAAAGTGGAATATATTACCTTGTCACTTCAGAGAAGTTTTTTTAAGACAAATTAACCTTCAGGAAGCTCTCAGAGCTTTGCATGATGAGCACCATAGGGAAGCCCAGAAGGGAATGAATAATTCTGTTTTCAGCTCAGTGTTTGAGTGGTGTGCATAGGTGAGGCCTAGGGACACACAGTGAAAAAATAAAAATAAGCGAAATGTTGAAGACCTGCTGATTACTTTAATTCCATTTTTCACATACCCATAATGGGGGGGGGGGGGGGGGGGGGGAGGATCTAGAAAAAATCCCTGTGTCATGGTATATTTAAAGACTACATTGCTTTTGGATATGAAGAGAGAGAGTTAATTCTTGCTTTGCTGTCTCTTGAGTACTTGATTTGAGACTTTAAAAATGGTCTTTCAGTACAGCTTTTACGTATAGCAGAACATTTTATAGCTCTCTCTCTACCATTGTCTCTCTACCATTAGGCAGCTGGAAGAAAAGCTCGCAGAACCTTAAAATGAGAGTTTAGGCATCAATCCAAATGCTTTTTCCTGGTTTTTCTTAGCTTTTATAAGAGAAAAGCAAAAAAAAATTGTTTTAAGCATAGTCTGTACACTGAGTTTATAGAAAACATGTGAAACTAAGCTTTTGATACAGAAAACCTTGATGCTGTATTACTCTTGTTACAAACTTCCTACTTTTTTCAATTTGTGGGGTGTTTTTTTTTGTTTTTTTTTTTTTTTTTTTTTTTTGGCCAGGCAGTTCATACCCAGAATAATGTAGAAGTATCTTTGAGGTATGATACAGCCATTTTGACTTAAGAAGATTTTTGAAACCTGGAGTTCCTAAGTTGTTTAGAATCATATGAACAGAACTTTTTAGCAAACCAAATTAAAAAAAAAAAAATACATACAGAAATGTTAGGATAGGATTTTATATTGCCTGAATTATTTTATATTGCCTGAATTATTTTATATTGCCTGAATTAACTGCAATTTTTCTGAATTCAACCTTCACTGATATTTCAGTTTGATTTCCTTCTTTTTTAGCTCTTGGTGTCCCTGAGGGCGTATCCCAAACAGAATAGAAGCTGGGGATGTTTCTTGGAAGAAAGGTACATTGGAGAGCAAGACAGTAACTAGGCTGTTTTGTCCATGCTATTTGGAGCACTGTTGGTGAGGGATGTGCCCACCATGTCCAAAAAAATGGGAAGGGCAGGAGGCAACTATATGCTGGCCAGATAGAAAAATTCATTCCCTTCTTTGAACAGTACTAAAGCAAACAACATTCTGTCCATGAAAGAATTCTATTTTCTTTTTTGTATAGAGTTGGCTCCAAAATTTGCTTGATTCTTTAAGACCTTGTTTAGAGCAAATTTGAGAAGAAATTTACAAATTTACAAATTTTTAAATTTTTTAAAAAAATAATAATTTACAACCATCATAAAGTCACCCTAGAAAAACCTGTCAGTTTGATGAAGCAAAAAGTATTGTCATAGGGCTCAAATAGCATATTTAGTTTCCTTAAAGGAGTAACAACTGGATGAATTTATATTTTTCACATTGCTAATTTCCCTGGTGAATTTATATTTTTCACATTGTTAATTTCCCTTTCTTTCCCTGCCTTCAATGGCACGGGCATGTTGGTTATAAGTGCACACTGAAAAAGCAGCAAAGAAAGCAGAATAGATGTTACATTGGGTTTACTGATTTTGTTTTAGTGGCTTTGTATTTTCGGTTGGTTGCTTGAGGTTTTTTGGTTGTGTTGGTTTTTTTTTTTTTTTTGTTTGTTTGGTTTTTTTTTTCTGTGGTTTTGGTTTGATTTGGTTTTTTGGGTTTTTTGGGTTTTTTGTTTGTTTGTTTGTTTGTTGTTGTTGTTTTCTTCCAATTGTGAAGGTTTACAATAAATCATGAAGGTAGAGAGTAGCCTTAGGGAAAAACTGTTTTCTTGCAAGACAAGTTCCTTATTTAGCACTTGAAAATTCTTCTGTTGTTTCATAGGATCTGTTATCTGATTGTTTGGTTTTGGAACAAAATCTTTGTCAAATAAGTCTTTATGAACAATGCTGCTCTGTGGTCATTTTTGCTATGTTGTAATTTTCAATTGTCAGTTAAACTTTAGGATCATCCAGAAGTTATACAAATTTAACCATATTGCAGTCTTATGAATTTCTATCTACTATAACTGTTGCATTTCAGAAAAATCCCAGTCCATATGAAGATTAAATTATGACATTGCTGTCTTCATTAAATTTTTAAGGAATTTTGTTTTGTGTTTTTAGTCTATGCTATGCCTAGCCCTCTTGTGGACAGTACTTTAAAGAAGGAGAAAGCTGAAGACAAGAACAGATTACTGCAACTTTTCTCAGCAAACTGGGAAACTGGAAACTGAGACAGTCAGTGCAACTCTTAAACAAGACTGTCTGTGAAAAGTACCATTTGAACATTATCTGCCTGTGATCAGCTAGGACAAGATTGCTATTCCTGATTATTTATCCAGGAAAACATGAGGCATGTACAAACCTTTTCAGCTAAAGAATTCAATTCCTTTTAGCTATTCCCCAAAGACCTTTATGCACTTTTTTTAAATTCTAAAAACAACAAACAAAAAAAGACATGCTTCATAAACCAATGTAGTCAAGTACCTTTAGCTTGAAAAGGGAGAGAGCTCTGATTTAATAAAACTGTAATCTTTCATTATGCTGCTGATGAGAGCAAATATAAGAATTTCAAAATAAAATAGGTTGTTTAGTCAACAATGGATATTGCATATCCCTTTGAGGCAAGCCAATGACAATGCAAAATGCCTACTATAATGCCTTTTCAACACATTGGAAAACTTCAGAGAGGAGAGGATGAAAAACACTGGCAAAGCTTCAGATATTTACATACCAAATTATTCCATTTTTATCAGTAAGTATATTCGCTTTCATCATTTTAACTACAGGTATTTCTTTTGCTTTAATTTTTATATAGATCAATGAAACTGCTACCATAGCAGTTTCAGCCTGTGAAAGGAATTTTCTGGAGAGGAAAAAAGCAAGCGTCAACATTTGTCTTCGGGCATTATTTTACTGCATTTGTCTGCCTATGAGACAATAGTTTTCAAGTAAATTTGATAACTGGGAGGTCCTTCACAATGCAGGACCGAGAAGCCAAGAGGGAATTGGAAGTTCCGGAGATCATTGCAAAATGGGAAAGCTTTTCTTTCAAAGGTAGCTGGTAAGCAGAAACCCATCCAAGACTAATTTTCATCTGAGCTTTAGCAGAAAGGAACTGTCCAGTATTAGACATAGTCACTGTAGAAACAATCTCTTTTTTATCTCTTTCTCTCTCTCTCCTCATTATCCAGTGAATCAGTTTTGTGAAAAAGAGAAGAGGACTTTTTTTGTGAAAAGAACTTGTTCCACTGTTTTTTTATGCATCTACACTCTGTAGAGAAAATGACATCCTTGATATGTAGGATCAGTATGGGTGACATAATTTGCCCCATGGTATCCAGCCTGGTACAATAAATTCATTGTACTAAGTAAGATCCATGGAACAGTAGTCCACAGCCTAGAGAGAAGTGCCTTTTTCAATAATCATTAATTAGATATTCACTTTCTTTAACATTCAAAATTATATTTAAAATGGCAAAAAAGGCATGAATGTTTTAAATGTTTGAACCTACTTGGGGGTATGGTTTAGTAGACTTGGCAGGACTGGATTAACAGTTGGACTCGATGATCTTAAAGGCTTTTTCCAATCATAATAATTTTATAATTAAATGATTCTACTTTAAAGACAAATATTCTTTAACAACTAAATGAACTTTTGATTGGCTAAGTACAAGTATTCATCATCTTCTGTACAGGAAAAGCCTTAAGGACTATTCATGATTCTGCATTTTGACAACACAATTATTAATTAGAAGCTTAAAGACAGAAGTGGATCCATGTTGAAGTCTGAATATGCTTGTGATTAAATGTTAGGATTTGTTGATTGGAAATGATTGACAGGTTACTTTGTTTTTCAGGATGATTTTTCAATAAGATTCAATTTGAGATTTTGTTTTTTGGTTGGTCAGTTTTCTTTTATGTTTGTTTTTTTTGAGAGGTTATGTTTTAGAATTATGACTTGGAATATTGTGAAAGAAAATAAGCCACAAACTAAAGCAAAATTAACTTTATTTGGGCTAATCTATTAAAATAGCTTTCTGTCTTTGTGATGTTCCTAATATCTCCTCATTTTCAGTTTGACAAGCTGATTTAACTAATGGGAGACTTTTTTTTTACTTCAGTGGCCTAGGGTTCACAGGTTCTCTGGATGATATAGAAGAGTGTTGACTATATAAAAATTCCATTTGTCTCACTTACTTGGACAATGACAATGTGTTTCTTAAAATCAAACTCTTTAAAATTATTTTCAGGAAAAAATACACTTATTTTAAAATAGCATTTCTGAGTTGGTTAGTCAAACAGTTAATATTTAGCACTTGTGTGGCAAAAGGTTCTGTGTTTTTGGATTATAATTTAAAAACTTTGTGGATGTAAAAGTCTTGATTAGAACTCTCATTCAACATTGTAAGGACTGGAGGTGTTTAAAGAAAGACTGGATATCTCACTTACTACCATGGTTTAGTTGACTTGAAGGGGTTAGGTCTTAGATTAGACTCAATGATCATAGAGTTATTTTCCAATCTAATTGATTCTGTGATTCTATCAATTTAACTGGATCAAGAATTTTGGTATCTTTTTAATCACTCTATGGGGTGGTTTTTTTTTTGTTTTTTTTTTTTTTTTTTTTTTGGTTTTTTTTTTTATTTTTTCTAAAGCATTTCTAGTCTTTAAGGTAAACACACTGTTATGTATCTAAGAAATACCATTTGTGGATAAGTAGCTTTTCGAATGCTTTATTTTTCACCTTGATTGCTAGCTTGTCATTTTGAGAGCGTAAGAAAAAAATGGTCTGAAATAAAACTTCGGAATTGCTGTAGATTCTTTCTTTATTTTTTTCATTCTTCTTTATTTGTTTTTTTTTTTTTTTTTAAATTTCTAAATTTGCTTCTGAAAAACTGGGTAATATCTGAGATACAGGAAATGCAAAAAACCACACACAAACCCTAACATTTTAGAGCAAGTATGACTTGAAGTGCCCTTCTTTGAAGCCTTGTAAAAGATATAATTCAGAACATGGGAGGAGGGCATCTATAAGAGGAGACTGAAGTCAGACACAGCATGCTGTGTAACCAAACAAAAGTGTGTTGCCTTTCATTGTTTAATATTCCTAGCAGTAAGGTGGTACCACTTAGGATGTTTAAAAGTAACACATGGTGGAGCATATAATTAAGTGAAGCCTGAAGAATAACTATGTTAGCAAAGCTCAGCCAAATGAGAAACCAGGGTTGGGACTTTTATTATCGTACTACGACATAATACTAAATAGTACAAAAATAGAAATATGTAGCTAATGCATCTGTTGAAAATTGAAGAAAACTGCAGACACAGGCATTTTAACAAAAAAGGACCACTTTTACCTTCTGTAGAATACTACCATTCCATATTCTATATAAAGAAAATAAAATTTTATTTATTAAGGGCTTGGTAAAATTTCAGAAGAATAACCTGAGACTATTAATTGATCTAAATGGAAACTGGCTCCTTCCCTCTGTTGAAATATTTCTATTTTTCTCTGTAGTCATACAAATAAAATGTCATAAATACTCTGAAAACTGCAATACCAGTTAAAGCCAAGTATCTAAGCTATTAGGAAAAGCTATTGTAAACTGAATTTTTCAGCATGAGCCTGTTCATGAGGGACAGCTCTAGGGTTGCCACAACAGCAGCTTTTTGCTGCCACTCCACAAGATTACAAGAGAATTTAATTAATACAGCATTTGGAAGAGTGAAAAGATGTCTGTCCAAGATAATTCTCTAATTCTGGAACGTAGCTTGTGTTGCAGTGGACTTTCCTCTGACTACATGAGAGGGATTTTAAAAGGACAAACAGAAGGTGTTTTGAGCGTCATCCTTGTTTCTCTCATTACACTCTAGGTACAAAGGTTATGAAAGTAACAACTCTTAAGTCATGTTTTACTGGCAGTTCTTGGGTTTTTTAACTTCTCTGAAACAGAAGAGCAATGCAGCTGCATATCCTAAAGGTGGCTACTGGCATTACTAGGTTTCCTAGGGTATTCCAGGTGTTGGCATAAGGTTGGCAGTTTCACAACAGAGTGGGTTATTTTAAATCTGTTTGAGAGTGCAGCTAGACACGAGTTAGGATATTTTAAGTTGCCATTTAGGCACAAGGCACATATGCTTAGGCAACCAATACACTCGTAAGATTTCTGTGGTTCTGTCCATTCTTCCATAAAATAAAGGTCCAAGAGAAAGACATTAACATTTATCTATGATAATATAATCACTTGAAGGGATGAAAAAAAGATAAGATGGAATACAGATACAGAAATCTATGAAAAATTAAAAAAATCCTTATGGAAATAATATTTTCTGAGAATGATGTTGGTACTCTCCACAAATGCGTGATATGAAGATTTGGTAACAGAGGAAATCTTTGGGAAAATGATTCTTCTGTTACTGAGATCAAGTGATACTACCTGACATCTCTCTTAGATTAAAAAATAATGATTCTTTTTCTCAGGAAGATTTTAGTAGAGTTTTGGATGAAAAAGTTATCTCTTTAAACTTTAAAAACTTTGCCTCCTGGTGCTGGGAGAGATGTCATATCATTGGTGTTTCACCGTGAATGCTAGGGGTATCTTGCACTCTTAATAGTCTGATCCCATAATTTCAGAAGAAACTGAAGAAAAAATTTCTAGTTGAAGGAAAAAAATGAACTTTGATTTCACACCTCTATAGAGGCTCCTCGGAAACTCCCATCCATTTAATGCTTTTAATTGTTTTAATTGTTTTCAATTACATACACAAGAAGTGAATATATTTGGTCGTGGCTTGTTTGTGTTATTACAAAGTAATGCTAAAAAAATACAAATTATTGGTATAGTACCTGAAGCAGAAAAAAATAAAATAAATAAAATAAAATAAAATATAATAAAATGTCTTTTGCATCTAGACACCCATCTGATTGAAGGTAATTTAAAATATAATTTAAAAGTTCATTTAAAATTTTGCTTGGTAAAGAAAAACAGGGAAAAGGTGGCCAGAGCACAAAATTGCTTAGATCTCTACAAGTAAAAATATGTGTCACTTATTGTAGGAAAGAAGTTGGCTGACCCTGCTGTTCATGTCTGACAACCTGACCCATAAACATTAGGAAGAAGCTACCTGCCAAGAATGCTCAATTTACATTGCCTGCCACATCTTTACAGCTGGAACAGGAGATGCCTAAAAGCCTTTTTTTTTTTCTCTTTCCTTAATAACAAGGCAAAAGTCTGCTTTCTCTTGAATCTGAAGTAGGACAGTGAGTCATTCTAGCTCTTTGTACTGTAAAGTTGGAGGCATTGCAGAGGGCACTGCTCTGTACTATAAAACCAAAGGGATCGTTTCAGGTGTAATTCTCTCCAGTGCTGGTGTAAGTACTGCCACGGCAGTTACCACATAATGCACAGCACTGCTACACAAGTTGACCCCCGGGGAGCATTTAGTAAATTGTAAAGGACTGTGAAAGCACAAAATAAAGAAAGATGGACTTTTCTTCTGAACACACTGGTCTCATTTCTGCAGGTACTGTGAAGAGCAATAAGGAAGTTAAAATTTGCCCAGCAACAGCAACTACCTTTGCTTTACGAAAAGATGGCTCCATCCTTGTCCTGGAAAACCACAAAGTGGTGCTTGCAGAGAAGTGCCTTCCACCAGCACCTCACAGGAAGGATCGAGAGCAGAGAGCAGGGTGACTTTAACACTGTGACTAGTGAAGGCTTTTATGAAATCATACAGATTTCTTGATCTATCACTAAACAACAAAGAAAATAAAGGGCCAGCCTCCATCCCAGTGTTACGCTTTCCTAAATTTATCTGAAATGCCCAGCAAGTATGAGGAAACACCAACCAAGAACGTGAATGTCTTCCCCCCTAATGAACCATCTACATATCAAAATTAAGTATTATAGTGTTTTGACAAAACCTTATAGTCCAGCCAGCTGGTTAAATCCAATCAGGCATAAATTCAGAGGAGCTCAGCTCTGATCCTTGTTCTGGCATTGACTTTCCCTGCATTGGGAATGCTGCATAGAATTAGAAGTCCTTTATCCAGATTTGAGTTAAAGATGTTAACTCTGTCCAAAGGACTCTGGAATTCACAAATGAAAGCTAATGTATTGGTCCTAAGTGTAACTTGTCAGTGGTCACTCATTAAAATGGCCTGCTTGCTGTAGCGCTGTGTCATTACTTTTTGTGCCCAGTTCCTCTGAGAGTGATGTTGTAATGTCAGCGTCTAACTGAGGTTTTCTGGCATGGTACTGCCCTTTCTGGGAATGCCATATATCATAGGAACAACATAAAAAAACCTTAAGTGATGTCCTCAGGCCTGTCAGCTTCAGTGAGTTGCTTTCGTTTGTGTCTTGTAGAGTCTTACTATTAAAAATGCACTGGGACAGACAATTACCTGCAGGATTTCAAATAATATTTTACCAGGGACTTTTTTCTTCAAAACTTTGGAAGGAAAATGAACAGGAAAATGAATGCCCAAAAAAAAGCAAAACTGACCTTTTCAGCTATTAACTATAATTTGGTTTGGATTCTCTTTGAATCTGGGGTGCAGGTGTGTTTTTTTTCCTGCTGCTTTTCCATAGTAGCTTTAAAAATCTGTTGAGGTCTTTCACAAAACAAATTCTTTGAAAATGTGGCCTTTTAAAACTTATTTTTATTTATTTATTCTTAGAGCAACAGCCATGTAAGAACACTTTAAAGGCAAACAGCAGGGGCAAGTCCAGACAGCAAATGTAGCACATCAAGCCTTTTCTTATAAATTCTTTCCACCCACCTCTCTCTGCCCCCCTCCCCACTGCAAATAAAAGACTGAAGAAAGGTAGAAAAAGCTTACACAGCATCATTTGCATCCCTGCCTTTAGCTAGTCACATTTTCCTAGCTTGAAGTGATATGCATTATTGAAGAATGTCCAGCACTCTCAAGTAAATATGTGCCACTCAAATAAGTAAGTACTCACTGAGCTCCTCTTTACTCTTGGGCAGTGTTTATAATAACCCATATACAGCCCAGTTTTCATTTTTCATCCTTTCTTTCATTTTTCAGGGACCAAATTTTTTAGCAAGTATGTCAGATATACAAAGGCCAATCAGAATGAAGTAACAGATTGTAGTAATTGTTGAATCAGTACAGCAGTGTTGTGACAAAGCAATATTCAAATGTGTCTGTCTGCTTTCAGCCATTTAAGTCAATGCATAAGCTAAAGATCTGTACAACAGCTGGAACTATGAGACTTTGGATGTCTAATCTCAGGTGTCTGGCTTAAAATATTGGATTTACATTGCATAAAAGTATAGTTAGTTATTTTGTATGAGTTAATAAACCAATATAAATTAATTTAGTAACATCTTCCTTTTATTGCAGCTTGACAAGGAATCTAGAACAATATTTAGTAAGTAATAATTTGAGCAATTCTCCATTAACTGCATAATTTCTCTCATAGATTCTGCTTCCCTAAGTTGTCCCACTAATCATTTTGCTGCTTATAAGTTAGGATAATTATAGTGGACTGAACAGTGTCTGAAATTTTAAAACAAAGCTTTTGGGGGTGATGTATAATTGCTCTTTCTTTTTATGGCTACCTGATAAAGGTCAGTCATTTATTATTTCCTTGATTTGTGGTTCATTTAACTGATACCTGTATGGTTTTGGTGTGTGGCTACTACTGTGGTCTACCAGCAAGTTATAATTGTTTCAAGGTTACATTGCTGAACCTTTCTAATCATATGAGTTGAATATTTCTAAGCTGTTTGGAGTTTGGTGTTTTAGCAACCTCCATGGACTCCATAAAAGAAATTTAAGGTGAAGTTCTCAACATTTCATCATATGGTGAAATGGTGGTATCTAGTGTATCTGCAGAGGAGACTGAAAAAATGCACATTATTTTAAAATAATTTTTAGCATCTTCCAGTTTTGTTTCAGATACAAAATCACTAATTCTTTAGCATTAAAATGACCATGAAATTTCTGTGTATATTTATAAAAGGGGAGAAAGTAAGTAGGACTATCTGTACTGGGCATTCAGGTGTATTAAACAATATCAGCAAAGCTTTCTTGATATCATCTGCTTTCAAGTCTATAATTCCCCTTGAATATTTGTGAACACCTTGTGTTTGTATTAGCTGGGAACTATAAAAGACAATAATCAAGACTTATTCCTGTATTCAGTGTATATCAGAGAAACTCTCCCCTTTAACAGCAGTTGGGGTGCCAGAACAGTCTATACATTCAAACAGCTTGCCTGACACATTCACTGTCTTAGGTTACACATGGCAATCACTATCTTGATTTGTACCTTTGGGTTAAAGCACTCATCCTTTAATGTGCAGGATTCAGGATAATTTCTCTTCTGAACCCAAGGGTTTCAAATGTTCGGTTCTGATCCACAAGGACAATGTGCTAAACAGGCCTGCAGGTTATTTTGGATAAATCTATTTTATAGTTATGAAGGTTTTTGTTGTGAGATATTGTGCAGGAAACAAAACTGTATAGAAGTTAATTAGGCAGCTCTGTTTAGTGAGTGTTCATTGGTGGCTGTTAAATACATTGGCATGGATGCAATTTCTGCCTTGAATAAAAAAAAGAGAAGAGTGTATGAGTGAAAGAAGCCTTAAACTTCTTATTTTTGCAAGGTAGAAAGTTGTGTCAGTCCATATTTCAACGTTTTCTTACAGTTTTCCCCTAAGTAACCTCTATTAACCATTGTTAGACGTGACACTGAGTGACCTTTGGTCTGTTCCAGCATAGGTCCCATTATGCACTTAATGACACATCTCTGTGCTCTTTGATACCACAGGACCCAACTTCAATCTCAGAGAGGGCAGACTGGAAATTGGGAATGAAATGCCTTGGAGCATGAGGGAGGCTACTTCCTCAGGGCCCCCTGCCTCTGTCTTACAGAAGCTGGAACTTGTACCATGCATGAGGCAAGGCTACAAAGGTTACCTCCTGATGAGGTCATTGAAAAGCTGATTTCTATTTCTGTCCCTGACACTGCTGCAGAATTTTTGCCTGATGTTAGGCAAGCTGCTTAAAATACATTTTTTACAGTGCTGACTAATAACCTTTCCCATTTCTCTAAGACCTGCTTTTGATACTTGGTGGTAGGAGCTCCTCAAATGGCAAAGCAGCTGGTATTGATGGACTGATGTGGAGGCTGCAGCTTTTGGGAGTTGAGATCCAAGAAGGCAGAACAACCAAGTCAGAGACATCCAAGACGTGAGTTCCCCAAATCAGTGGTTCTCAACCTTGGTGCTCTAGCTACCCAGTGTAAAGTGAGGATAATATTGCAGTCATACTTTATGGGCAGTTGTAAAACTAAAGGCATTGCCGTTCATGAAATATAGTCACAGGCACCACAGAGAAGTCTAAACAAATGGCCTCAAAGGAGAGTTTGAATAATGCAGTGCAAACAAGACCTAAGGGCATACTTTACAGAAAAAGAAGAGAAAAAAAAATTGAGCACCTCATTACTTTACTGAATGTAATCCATCCTTTTACAGAGGAAAAACTGGGGTCATGTGTAAGGACTGGCCAAGTAATAAAAACACAACACTGAATTAACACTGCAGAGGTGACTTTTTCTGCATGCCTGTCATTTACTTTTATTTTCTGGCACTGGGGGTGTTTTTAACATGGCATAGGTGGGGAATATGCATACAAGCTAGTATGAAAATGAAGTTGACTGTGCTGTCAATTATTATTATCCTCAAAAACTTAAGAAAAATTATGACCTTACCTTTTTTTATTGGTAATTCTGTCCAAAGACAAGATAATTTTTTTAAAAATTAAGGGTCAAGCTCCTAACACTCGATTTTACCAATGACAAATTATATGGTGGCTTCAGGAGTTGGTAAAATCCCAGCGTCATCTGGTATCACCAGCCATCTGTCAAAAATATTTGATGGGTGCACTCCATTAGTTTCAGAGCCACTAACAAAGGAGAATCTTCTCCTTAAATTTTCTGTAGATTGCCTTACATTTTCTAGATAAGCCCTTCTGTAGCCTCAGAATGTACTTTGAAAGAGAAATTAGGACACCCAGAGCAAAACAATCATGCCTTTTCATCTAAGGGATGGTGCCATACAAAAATGGATGCTTTGGGGCAAGTGAATCAAAAACAGGGAAACAGACCTCAGAAAGAAAAAGGTGTGATGTAGTTTGTACATGGGATTTAGTATCAACTTCTCAGTTATGTCATCTTGCCGGAAACATTTTTGATCTTTTTTTCCAAATTGAATTGTGTGAACACTATTTCTGATTTTTTTCGTGTGTCTAGCACATATTCAGACCCACAAGATTCTCTATTGTCCTGAAATAGCATATTAGGAGAGTAAGAAATAGGCTTTGCATTTTTGAAATTTGTGGTTTTTTTTTTTTTTTTTTTTTTATTTTTTTTTTTTTTTATTTTTTTTTTTTTATTTTACTGGTCTTTAGGTCAAGTGTGAGCTAACAGGTTTCCAGAGATAAACCACTGAATTTCCCTCGTGTATCACATTGTGCATTGTTTATCTATAAAATGGATGTAGAAAAGTCAGATGCTTACAAAAAAAAATTAAAAGGAAGAAATAAAAATCATTGAATAATCATCAACCACTTTTTTTTTTTCTGTTTTTCATTGTGAAAACATATATTTCCATCTAAATTTTGTGGATGATTCTAGCCTTTGCTTCGGTGTCTTTTTTTTCTTTTAATCTTCATGCTTTTTGAGTCCTGATCCCTGTAAAACCTTCCTAATATTTTAAAACAGAAATGAACAATCCTTTTTATTTTATATCCTTTGGGAAAGAAAGATTGATTCTTTTTGGAGCTAAGGGGTAGGGGTTATTAGATTTACATGTGTGAAGAATTGATGGAAGAAAGCTCAGCTGAAAGAAATGAATTTTGCATTTAGTGTCAGCTGAAAGAAATGAATTTTGTATTTAGTGCTGAAAGCAATAAAAGGTCATTTCTCAGCCAAGCACCTGTGCAAATTCTGTGATCCATATTCACAAACCTCTTCCTGCAGCACAGCAAATTTATTGGTTCTAGTGTGAAAACATTATTGCCGGGATCTTGCGGTCACTGTGAGAACTGATGTCTGGGAAATAGATTTGATCTCACAAAGCCCTCCAAAGACCAGCAGATTTCAGACTGAATTCCAGATGCTGGAATTACATCTTCATGGAAGGAGTATGAGATAAAGCAATTGATGCTGATTAAGGATGCACCGTGGTTTCTTCCTAACGTTTGTTGTCCACAGCCTTTTTTGTGCACTTTATTTCTTCTGAGGTTGAAATTTGACGTGTAAGTTCTTAAGAGAGAAGTTTATACTGAGGAATTGCATCTCTTTTTTGACTGTAAAGAGAAAAGGAAGAGTCATTGCCTTATGTAGCTTTCTTATCTAAACTCATTCATATCACAATTAGTGGTACTGGTTAGAAATCAAGTAGCTGGAAGAAAAAAAGTCCTTGGGTCTCAGCTGTGGATTGCATCAGTCCAAGAAAAAACTTGCTGCACTTTATCACATTAGGGAGGGTTGCAAAGCAGACTGTATACATATAACTTAAAGTTTTTTTGGCTACAGTGAGCTACTGATTTGCCATGGTTCTTGACAATGAAATATATCAAAGTTCTTTTAAAGTACAGAGGTATAGTTCAAAATGTAAAAAAGCTAGTGTACAGTGCACTGAGGTCCCATATTTGAAGAACCTACACAAACATGTATTGAGACTTGCATTGCACATTGTTGCCCAGAGTTTCAGAAATAGCTGCATATGGACATGCACAGCATCCATATCCTTTATATCTCTTTAGCTGGCCATGGTGTTAAACATGCAGGAACAAACAGGCAAGAGTAATAAACAGTCTTAACTCCAGTAAAACTATTATGGCAGAGTGCTTTTGCCTGATACAAGTTCTAAGAAGGAATTGCAAATTACAGGTAGGTAGGTGGGTAAGTAGATGGTTAGTTATTGAAATAATATGTGCTACTGCATGAAAAAAATACTTCAGAAACTAATGTCATTTAGTGCACAGAAAAAGTGTCAGTTCTCTTGGTAAGGAAGGTTATACTTAAGAAATTTCCCCTGGGTATATTCATAACAGTGTTGGTACTTCACAAAAAGACTGTTGAAGTGGTGGAGAGTAGTGTTGGTATAAATTCACATCCCACATTTTAGGTTCTTATAAACATCTAACTGGAAATTCACATTTACAATACACACACATTCCATATTTTTCAGAGACAGACAACTACCTTTCCTCCAGTTCTGGGCCCTCAGTTTGGGAAGGACGTTGAGACACTTGAGCACGTCCAGAGGAGGCTGGTGAGGGGCTGGGAACACAAGCCCTGTGAGGAACAACTGAGGGAGCTGAGGGTGTTTAGTCTGGAGAAAAGGAGACTCAGAGGTGACCTTATCACTCTACAACTTCCTGAAAGGTGGCTGTAGTCAGGTGGGGGTTGGTCTCTTTCTCCAAACAGCAACTGACAGAATGAGAGGACACAGTCTTAAGCTGCTTCAAGGAAAATATAGGTTAGATATTAGGAAAAAGTTTTGTACAGAAAGAGTGATAAAGTTCTGGAATGGTCTGCCTAGGGAGGTGGTGGAGTCACCATCCCTGGATGTGTTTAAAAAAAGACTGGATGTGGTACTTAGTGCCATGGTTTATTTGAGGTGTTAGGGGATGGGTTGTACTCGATGATCTTGAAGGTCTCTTCCAGCCTAGTGATTCTGTGTGACTCTGTGAATCTGTCATTGACTGAGAGAGAGCTTGAGCTCCCCGCTTTATTCTTCTGAATAAATCTGACATGCAAGAGCAAAATTAGTGGGATAAATATTCTCCATTTTCTCATAATGATTCCCTGATCGCTTTATTTGGTTTTGGGGGGTTTTGTTTACTTTGATTTGTTTAAGGTTTCTGCATGTGTGTGAGAGTCGAAAGATTAATTTTTATAACTGTCTATAGAATCCTAATTAAACTAGGATTCTGCTCTTCCTCTCTTCTGCACCTTCATCAGTAATAAATATTCTTCAGCTGGAATTCATCTGTCAAGTCTGGTGGCAATATATGAGCCAGAGTTAAATCCCATGTGATCTTTGAGTACTGTCTTGGTTTCGCAGTACTATTACAAAACCTTTGTTTTATTCAGTAAAATAAGCAGATATACATCATCTACATATGGGGATTAAATCTACTGGGTATGAATATGGGGGTTTTATAATCATTTTTCAAGCTGTAACTGTGCTTTAAAGCTTTGAAAGTGGTGACACAGCTACTTTGACAGCATCACCACTTTAAACCTTTTAACATCACTGCAGGGTATATTAACACACCTAGCTTTGCCGTAAAAGAGAGGATCACACTCAAACCCTGAAGTAATATAGTAAGTGCTTCAACAAACATCGTCAGCAGCTAACCACTGACCCACCCTCTGCCTGGGGTAAGCATTTCTTGCCAGTGAACTTCTCTTTTCTTCTTCTTAAGAAAGCAATTGATTATGGAAGAAAGAGGAATTTATATACTAATGGTGCACTTGAAATTGTATTTAGAGTACAAATTTGATTTTTTAATGGTGTAACATACATAACCCCCCAATTACTCTTACAGTTCAGAAGTATACTATGATTCAGCATATTTTCTCATAACACTAATATGTAGCATGACATGCTGTAGCTTAATATTTTTAGCCTTAGATTTTCCAGATTGATTCTTCAGAGTGAAGAGCTGACATTTTCTTCTTCCTAGCATAAACAGATGTTCATGTGTGTACTCATGTATGGTACATACATAAGTATGTATTTCAATTTAGTTTGAAAAAAATGAACCTTGCATGCATTTATGACTTAATTATGTTTTGAATGTAATAGTTCTCTGGAAAATATAGTTCCACTCAACATATTTTCAAGAATTCATCTAAAGACACAAGCCATTTAAATTTCTGTCCAGTAAATGTCTGCTTCATATTTGTATATGGATGAGAATCTAGGATTCACCTTAATAAGTTTTGCAAAAATGTGTTTTCACAATAATAAAATTTAAAAAATTCCTGTCAAAGTAGTATGAATTTTATTTCACTGAATCTCTATGTATGCTTAAAATCACATTATCTGCTTGCAGGGTGCCAAGAATATATACTTTGGAATCAATAATATTACTAGAACTAAAGCACTGCTGGTGAAATGAGAACTGGGCATATGGTGATTATGCAGAGCTGTAGTGAACAAACACAATGAGTAAAACATTTTTGTGCTGTTACTACTTAATCTCTTCACAACTCTAAAAACAGCAAGAGCCGTCACCACTTTAGGTCAATATATTATAGGAAATAAACAATACTAACCAAAGTCTTTGTCGTTTCTTACAGTGGAACATTGAATGTTGGTAGGCACCAACAATATAATTATTTTCTTTACTGAATCTGAGAGAAAAACTAGAAGGATTCCTAAATACTGCTAGCTCCAGCAATTATGTCCAAGGAGTATAGTGATATGTTGTATCTAATTATTTTTCCAGCTTATTCTGGACTGCTTCTCTATTCAGAAATGGCATTGTACAACATTCTCAGGCAATTTATTTGTTTCCCATTCTTTATTGTGAAAATTTTATGTGATTACATATATAAATATATTAACATAAACATAAATATAAATATAAATATATATATATATATAAATATTTAATTTAACTTCCTTCCTTTGAAATAGCTCTGCTCTGTTTTGTTCTGTGCCTGGTGGCATGAAGGAGGAGTTTGCCCCATCCTCTTCATCAACAGAAAGTACCAGTGTTCTGTGTCTACAACTTCATGCTTTTCCACCCTGTCTCATACAAGCCCAAAGTTTTTATCAATGAGGCTTTGCTTAGAATATTGATCTTTACTTTTTCATGAATGGGTCTTCTTTCTGTTACTGGAAATCTGTGCTTTATAATTCTATAAATGGTCTTTCTTTCTAACATGACCTCAATACTGCCCAAGAAAATTCCTTGAAATTATATGTCTATAAGTAATCTTTAGTTTTGTTTTAGAAGACTTTATAACCTTGAAGTAAGTATGATGTTGCCATTGAAAATAGCAGACCACATTAAGCACACAGCACAGGCTTCACAGTTTGTTGGACAATATTTGGACTTTTCTAGGCCTTTCTGGAGCCATGTTTTAGTTTGTGTATCTAAAAACAGTTCTCTAATGACTGGGAGACTCTTACATCTTAAACTCTTGTGCAACTCTATGGTGTATATATGTTACTAAGATACAAAAATATATGTATATTGAATACACAGTTATGGACATATAGCATAGAGGTTGTAATAATAAGCACTTATTCTGTGCAAAGGATCTACCTATGATCCTAGGTAAAAATGTTGTGTAGTGAAGTACGGGCATGACTTGGTAAGAGGGGCAGAGAAGGGTAAGTGGGTAGGACAATAATAATAATAATTCCGTGGTTATTGTGTTAAGATTTAATCACACTAACAATATAATTCTTACGTATGTTCCTTTTGCCCATAGAAGATTTTGAGTCTAATTAACCATGAAAAATAAAACACCCCCTGTAACTTGATGCAATAAATTGATAATAAAATACATGTAAGGCTAGGTATTTCTAGCTTGTAAAGCGTTTCAAAATATACTTCTCAGCAATGTTTTTATATTCATCTTTCATTTGTTGATGAAAAGCAAGGAACACTTATTAGTTACTTAAAGCAAGCTAGTGAAATAAGCAAAAAGTCTTTTGCCTGTGGAAAGATTTACAGTCAAAGATCTGAACCACTTTTTCAGAAGCACAAAATTGAAATTTAAAGATCAAATCACTGCAAGAATGCAAAGTGTTTTGTGTTCATGTATATAAAGTATTTTATTTCATGGTTTGTTATAAATCAAGGCTGTGCCCACACTTATTAATTGCAGTGTTCTCTTGTTGGTCCTGTTTGGAAAGGATGCTGATTGCTTTAGCACATACAGAATCCAGATTAATTATTTCTTGAAGGGAAAGCTGACTAGAATTACCAATTATCTTTTTGTAAATATTTGGTATATTACACCTTTACTTTTAACTTCGAAATTGCTGTTTGTTATTTATCTTTGAGGTTTGGAAGCCTCCATTACTGAAGAAAAATATGACAGATGAGCAATGTCACACTCAACTGAATGATAATTTTTTGTGTGTTTCGTGAATGGGGAAACTATAAGACTGTTTCTTAGCTCTGCTGCTAAGGAGGCTGGAAAAGGAGAAATATAATGTCAGATTGGGTGACTGTTTTTCTTTGTTGTTGCATTATGTTGTACATAAGAGCAGATCTTTTTCTAGTAAATATTCCCATAGTATTACAGTAAACAATCATACTCTGATTACAACATCTGATGATTTAACTTTTTGAGACATGCTCTTGGTAAGAATTAAATGATTGCAGGAAAGTTTGAGAGAAAAGGGCATCAGGAACACAGAAAAGAGCAACCTTCCCAGGTTTACTTATATGGGTACACAGTCTCCAAAGACTGTGGTGGTGTATATGACAGATAAAGGCTCACTGTGGTTATTTTTTGTTGCTACTGATCAAAATACTGAAGCAGTGTGATTACTTCAAACCCTGCGATGTGGTATTAGCTACTTCAAAGCTATACTCTTTTTATTATGCTGAATGTGTGTTGAAGTAAAAACATCTGACACAATACAAAAACAAAAGCTGTGCTAACTTTCATGTACTAAACACAATGAAACTCATCTCTAACTTCAGAAGACCTTAGTGTAAATGTTCTGTCAAAGCTACAAACTGAAAATCCCTTTATAATCACTAGAAACAGAATATAATTTAAATATTTGCTTTAAGATGAATTACATCTTTGACTCCATTGATCATAGACTGATTGTTATTGCTTCCAAAGGAAGCTTAAGGTGGGTAGTTCAGATATAGATTTCTGGTTGAATATTTCTACATTAATCAGATAGCTCATTACACTCAAAATATTGTATTGGCAAAGCAGAAACATAACTTACATGCAAAGCTACGAATTTATCTCTAGTGTCAATGAAATCTTAAAAGCCTAATGACATAAATGTTAGTACAGATCTGATTAGTTTATGAAAAAAAGAGAAAGACATAAACTATTACAGAAAAAGGCATAACAAAAATAAATAAGTACAATACAATTCAAAAATTTATATGCACTTTTTCTAGTACCTGTTTCATTTCGCTGCTCTTACACTTATCCATCCAAAACTCACTGAATCCTAAGGTAAGCAACTTCAGTCTGACTGGAGATGAAAGGGGGATTTATTTAAAAGGATCTGAGAGTGTCCCAAACTGTTCACCAGGAAGACAGTGATGATGTAATTATTTTTTTTTCCTCAGGAAAAAAAGTGAAATCAATGACAATGGTGTCCCTTTCCTCACTATAGGGTCTACATGGGGCTAGTTGGTAACGTGTTTTATACTCTTGCCTTCCTTGGTCTGCAAGTCCATGTCACACTGAAATTTCCTTATACAGTGTAGGTTAGATATGTTCAGTACTTTTTTGCTGTTCTTTTTGCTACCCTTAGATTTGTTTTACTCAGCTCCCATGGTTGCATTTCTTTGCCTGCCCTTTGATGAGCTGTTTCTAACTCTGGAGTCATCAATGCCAACCTCTCCTTTACCATTCCATGCCTGCTCTCTCTGGCATTCTATCCCTTGTCCTCCACTTCAACAACTCTGCTGTCATACTACGACTGTGTTTCTCTACATTGCATTATTATGCTGCAGCTTTCAATAATCTAGTTTACCCAGAATAGCTGTTTGTTGCTACTATATATATTTAAAAATATGGTTATACCATAGAAAAGTAAGAACTAAAATTAGACATATCTACTTGGTCATTGTAGAAATTTCTGTTGCAGCTGAATATGTCAAAACAAAGCTCCAGGAAACAAAACGCAAGTTTGGACAAAGCATGCCTGAGGGATGTCAGGCCTGAGGACTTTGAACATCAGTGGCCAGCTCAAAGATACAGCAGAACTGCTTTCCTTGACTGTAGCATGCATCCATTCCCAGAAATGCTTGTGGAGGCAATAGCATGAGGACCTCAATCATTAGAAGAAGGACGACATTTCTCTACATAAGTCACTAGGATTTGTGACATTTAGAGTAATGAGGATGTCAAGATTCCATCTGGGATTTTCAGAAATGGATTTTCACACTGTATAAAGAGTATGAGTATTTTGCAATGAGATGTTACACTATGAGAAACCGATGGTGATTTCTATTTTCTTCTCTGGTTGCTGAGATTCTCATTGCACAGATTGAACAGTATTAGCTCCATTACGCCATGCTACCCTGCAAAAAAGACACCGTGACTATTGCCAATAGCTTGAATATGAAGGAACATAAAAGACGAACCTATAAAGGTGTGATGAAAAGATGTGGGAAATGTGGGGGCCAAATTGATAACATTCAATATAAACCCAGATGAAATCTTGGAAAGTTCTTTAGCTAGTTTAAACATGGATCTACCCCATGTATGAATGGGGGGAAAATTATTCTGAACTCTAAAGAGGAAAGCAATACCTTTTTGTGACAGGCAATTATAAAGTGAGCTTCAGAAAAGATTCATGTAAAAGGGGGAAAATGAGATTTTTTTCAAGAACCTATTCCAACTAGATTGATTCAATAAGATTGGTTCAAAGGAGATTTCTGTTGAGATCCATTTTTGGTTTTTTTCCCCAAAATCTGCCTGAGCAGGATTTTGTGGAAAAAGGAGTCCCAAATGACTGCAGAAGGGAAAGAGAGTGGACATTTATGGATGAAGAGAGGGTGTAGTAAGAGGATAGCGAAAACCATTGAACTGCTGCAGTGTGTGCTATGACTAAAAGGACACAAGACCCTTTTAGCACTGTTCCTGACCTGCTCAGCAAGGATATTGCACAGCAAGAGGTGGTGCATTACAGCCAGCAGGTAAAGAAGGCTGACACGCAGCAGCTGCTGCAGGATGCTGGCAGCCATGGGTGGGTCCACTGATCCATTGGAACAATGTAAATTTCACAGAATGTTTGTCAAAATTTCATTCATAACCAATTTAAAAAAAAAAATCCTCGTTGTGACACCCAATGGACGGCTTTAGAAAATCATTAAAAATATTAAAATTGAAAATATTGGTCTTTATGCCATGGTAAATCAGACACCAGGTAATATATTTTAATTTTACGGAAAGAAAGCAACATGGAGCTTGAACTACCATGTTACTCAACCGTCTCATGTCTTCAAGGAGGTTTTTATTGCTTTTCTAAAAATCTTGATGTATTTGTGGAGGAATAATTACTAGAAATATGTAGGGGTAAAAAAATGAAGAACAAAATTAGAGTGATGCTTCTACCAGCCACCTATGTAAGCAATTATAATGCAAAAAGCATCTGAAGCAATTTAAAGCCTTCAATTGAAGTTCTTATCTACTGTCTAGTTAGAACAACTGCAGTAACATAAATAACATAAATAACTTTGCCACGTTTGGTATGGTTTCTACCCCAAATGAAATCCAATTTGAGTCAGAAAGAGGAGATGATCTTTTTAAAACATGATGGATTTTTATTTGGTAACTTTTTAAATTTATCATCCCTGTAAATATTCATAAAATAAATAAATAAATTTCTAAACTGTACTTGTTAATAAAACAGAAGGTGTGGGATCTCAGCACATCACTGTGGATGTGCAGAGACACCAGGGGAGCCCCTGGGGGGCTCGGAAACCCTGGAATGCTGCCAAAAGGGTTTGGTGGTTGGATTTCGATCCATCAAAAGGAGAAGAACCTGTGAATGAGGAAATGAGAGCTTCTTGGGTGTGAATGGTACATTTATGGAAGGAAATATAAATTTTAGAAAAATAGGTACAGGGGGGTCATGAAGGCAAGATGGAGGATTCAGGGCGTGGTCCTGTGTTCTTCTTTCTTCTTCATGTCTTCCATTTTGTGTGGTGATGTTGGCACTTGGGGATTGGTTCATGGTGAAGGTACACTTGTCTATAAGGGTGAATAGTATTGGGAAACAAAGGTAAATATGTCACACGTAATTTTTACTATAAAAGACACAGCCGCCCTGTGGGCGGGGGAGAGTGCACTTGACTGTCCTGCTGAGTGGACCTCGGCTGGGCAGAGAGAAAAACTTTGTAGATAAGAGATAATAAACAGAACTGAAGACCGAAAATCTAAGAGTCAGGACTTGTCCTTCGCAATCGCGGCTGCCCAGAACCACCTCTCTCCGTGTCGGAGCAGAGACACATAACAGCGGACCCCAACAAGAAGGCAGCATAATTCTTGGCTATTCTCTCTACAGACTTGATACAGAAAATAAAGGTAATTTTACCAATCGTCTTCTTCATTTTGATTAGATTTTCATATGTTACAATGAAGAATGTGCAATACTGATGAATTCTCTGTAAAGACAATTTTTCTAAAAAAAGAAATTTATTCAATCCTTTTGAAAATGTTTACATAGGAAAACTGTCAAATTTGCAAGTAAATTAATGTCCTGCACATTTCTTACATTAAAATTTAAGTTAAGGGGTAATAAATGAACACGTACATGTTTAATGAATTTTGTTAAATCTCACAGCAATGGCAATACCTTGGCTCAGTTACAGTTAAATCTGTGAACAGACATTATGTTAATGAAATCATTAGAGCTCTGTTCTTTGAAATGTTACTTGAAAAGCTGTTCTACAAAGCTCTTTCCATTGTGAGAATGAGACAAAGGCTGAAAATATCCACCCTCAGACATAAAGGACTGTGAAGGAGATAATGCAAGAGGCAGATATCAGAATTCTGTTTACTTCTGGAAGGCTAGGTTCAGAGTGGCATTAAGTAGCCAGCAAAAACATTTGGAATGGTTTCATCACTAAGTCCAAATGGAATATAAATACATTTTTAAATTGGGGATTTTTAAAATTGGTTTTAGTTTATACCAACCAGTGTTTGGTTCCCTTCCAAAATAACCTGGTGCTGATACTTTCCATTCTGTCACCTAATTTATACCATTTACATTAAGAGTTTAATTATTATTTTAAAAAACCCTTGTAACTATGATGTCTTTACAATATAGAGTACTTACTCCAACCTGCCACCTTTGTGTACAAAAATCATGACTGCTTGTTTTTAGAATTGCACAAAAGCTCTACTCACAAATGTGTGCTCAGTTTTGACATTTTGCCTCCACACTTCTGAATATTTGACTGTCATGCTCAATTCCTTCATGTGCAGCAGGATTAAAAAATTCCTGATTTTGCAGTCAGACACACAAGCAGGACTCTTTCCCATTAAACTAAAGCAAAAATAATCTTGAGGTGTCAAAACGGAACAAGTTACTTAATATTTTCAGTGTTTCCTTCTCATTTGTTCACCAGTTTATGGTACATACCTATCCTTATTTCTTATACTTGAGTCTTAAACCTCTTCTGCTGGTTATTCAAAATCAGCCAAGCACCTTCTTCAGCAAGAATTGTTCTGTGGAAGGCTCAGGGAAGACATCATGTTACATACTGTTGTTGCACTGAATGTACCATGGATGAGACTTGGTTATTTCCATTGAACTGCTAAAATGCACATAACATAAGGACGTAACATATACCATAGTAGTATGTACTTTTTAATGTAATTAAGGTGTTTTAAGTTTGTTGTTGAAGAAAAACTACAAAAATCTGCACAAGAGACTTGTTTTACAGCTGTATCTTTTTTGCACCCCATCCCGAGTTGTTTCTCAAAAAAGGAAGGCAGAAATCATGGCAAATTGTTGTGAGACAATTTGTTCTCTTGAAAGTCTGGAGGCAATCCTTTATTACTTTGGAAAGCCACAATATCAGAAATGTTTTCTTAATGATTTTTACATTAATGGACAAATCTGTCTTTGTCCATTACAGGGTCAATAAACTACATAACTAAACTATATTTTTCAAAAGAAAATATAGTTTCATGCTATAACTTATCTTGACTTTCACTAAGTGAAATTGAGGTTCAATCAACCATTAAGATTTTTGATTGCAATCTTTTTTACTAATTTTACTCAAACAGAATTTGGAGACCAAACAAATGTAAATATATTTTTATTAACTGAAGTACAGGAATTTTAGTATTCTAGTCTCTCCTAGGTGCTCCTTCAGTTTTCCTCTATCAATGTCTGAAATGTAGGGAACTTATACACACCTGCCACACTCCTTCATTTTGGTTTCTCCAAAGCCGGAGGGAATCTGCAGCATCACAAAGGAGCCTGCCTTGTGAGTTATGCCCAGTCTGTCCTTACTCTTTGTTATGCTGCATAGCATAGTCTGCTCACCATATGGGTATGCTATGTCTTATGGTTTTGAGGACATGAAGTTGTCAACAAACAGGACAAACCAGGAGGAACTTCATCCTTGTAGAGGGTTTGTATGACTACATCTAAGAACATAGCCGTATTTCTTCCTAAGTTATTGTTTGTCACATATTTTATTTTTTCAATAAGCAGCCTAATGTCTTATTGAAATAAGTGAAGATTGCATTTCCTTCACAGTTATGTAAAACAGGACCCACATTTACCAGCTCAGATGAGGATTTAAGAAATTAAATTTTTGCACTCAGGCATATTTTTTTATAGGTGGAAATGTGCAGGCTGGAAGTGTAGCAGCAATATAAAATGCTATGTACAGATAAGCAGGCCAAACTGTGATTCTTAGGAGATTCAACAGCCTCAGCTGTGCAGTTTCTTCACTCACTGTGGTTGTTACAGGTGATTAGCCAATGGCAAAACTGACCCCGTCGCTCACCCTTTCTGTAAAATCCATATCTGTATTCCTAATATATGTGTGCTTGCCTTTCTTTTCCTAATGTCTCAGCACAGTATTACATTACAGCTGGGTACTCACAGGAACACAGGATAGTGTGGTATTGGCAGCAGCACACTGTGCAGCCAGCACAGCCCTGGTGAGTCACAGCAACAGTCAATCAATACTGTAAATTACAGTGTTTAACATTGTCACATACTCTTCTGTACTTCTGTCAATGCTTATCTTATTTCCCAAATGCATGAACTCTTCTCTACTACAAAATTCATAGAAACCAATGCAAAATATACTGGTATCATTCACTGGATATAAATTCAATAAAAATAAACCAGAAGTAATAAACTTACGTTTTCCCACCCACCCCCCACCACCGAAGCCCTTCTGGAGTGGCACAAAAACTGCACAAGGAACAGAATTTTCTCAAATTTCCGTGTGTATTTAAACTATGGTATCCTCTTTTGCTCTGCAGTACTGGATTGGAAAACCATAGCTTTGAGCATCTTCAACTGATGTATTTTCAAAACAGAGCATAAAGTAGAGGAGAGATAAGTGGAAAGCTGGCATGGTACAAGGCAGCTCTGAGCAGAGACATGCTGCTCATTGCTCTCAGAAAGATACAATATATATTTGCTGTTAGTGTTTGTTAATGTGTTTACAGAACCATGTTTAAATAATTATTTAACTTTCAGTTAGCTAGTGTGTAGTCAGTTCTAGCACCTGCAGCACTTCTGATGTTGATGTATCCACAGGTATTCAAATTTTGGGGGTCCCTTACAGCACCAAGGCTCAGTCTTCAAAATCATGAGTTTCCACTAGACACGGGATTAATCACAGCAGCATTTTATTGCTGCGGCATTTAGGCACCTCAGTTTAATCGAGCCATGGACCCACTTCTGATCCATGCAGAAACTCAAGCATGACTGTATTAATGGTGTTTCTTCATAAAAAACATCTGATAAATTATTACTAGTTATTACCTGTTGAGTTCAATTGTGGACTTGATATTTGAGCGAAATTTAGATATTTTTTGTCCTTGCTTGTTGCAATGTGAGATATACTTATGAGAATTGGACAAAGAAGTAGTAGTTTTACACTATTTCAGAGCACCAATTATTTTTTCACCAACTCAATTAACACAATGAAAGAGCCCTCAGTAAATATATCTCTTTCAGGCTGCTACTGTGGCTGCTTAGGGTAAGCTCCTGGTCTTGAAATTGGAAGCCCTGAGCTTAGCTTCTTCTCCTTTTTGCTGTCACTATGATGATCATAAGTAAATGCCACTTTCATTTCGTTTTAATGCCTGGTAAGTATAGCTAATGATCTTCACCCCCTTCAGCAGAGTGGATTAATAAACATATGTGGGAGAGTCTACATTGTAGAGTTATATAATTTTATTATTTTGAACGCGTTAAATATTTGAAGACCAAAAACATCAACTGCCAAAAAGTTAAATGGGGAGGAAAATAAACTCTTGTTTTCCTAGATCTTTGCACAAAGCATCTGTATATTATTATGTCCTGTTGAAGTCGAAGGCAAAATTCTCATGGGCTATAAGGGACCCAAGTTTTGTCTCATGGTTTCTAACATAACAGAAGAGTACACAGATCTGACCTAATATTGAGGTCTAAAGCCCTAGTGAAACTAAAGGAGCAGCTTGCAGCTACTCTTGTTTAAAGAAAAAAAGTAGGGAAAGGGAAAAAAAAAAAGAAAAAGAGATGAACGACAAGCAAGGAGATAGACTCAGAATGGACAAAAGGACAGTGGCTCAAAGATCCTGCTCAAAAGATTCAGGCTGTGCACAATGCAGCTATAAATTGCTGAAAGATAGGCTTTCTTGTGAGTTGTCTTGTACTTGCCACTTCTTACTGAGCTGGAAATACCCTAAGGATAGCCTATCATCTGTAGAAGCATTTTGTCATTTCTGTACCTGGGAGTCAGAGTGGGAAATATACAGCAACAAAGCAATCATTACAGATTCACAGTAATAAAAATAATAAGAGTAATAACAAAGAATTCCTGTAAAAAACTCTCTTTGGATGACCTGCTCACATTAAGCACTGTAACCCTCTAAAGAAACTGCAAATATTGTGGTACTGTGCTCAATTGTCACTGAACTTTTTCTCTCAAAAAGTCCTATGCCATAGGACAAGTTTGTTAGCTGTAGGCTTGCTCCTTAATATGACATCTTTTTCCTTTAATCTAAATTTCCAAATTCTGCTCAAAAAATGCTTCCAGGAGTGCAGGCAATATAAATGTATTGTTTCCATTTATATAGAGAAAAGATTAATACTTGGCTTGACGTGTATAATGCAGCCCTTCCAGCAAAGCAAGGTTAGTAAAGTACTTTTCCATCAGTCAATAGAAATAAAAGACACAAAGACCAAGCATCAACCAAAAATGTGACAGGGAGTGTGTTGGCATTCTCTTCTGGGCTACTGCCCAGGCCTTCAGGCAGGTCTTGTGTACGTGGAAGAGCAGATGGGATCATAACCCCACATCTTGTCCCATACCAGGCAATACACAATAATTTTTCTCAGTTTAAGGAGAGTAAATGGAAAAAAGAAAGTTATGACATTCATCTTGCTTAAGGCAGGGAAGAAACTTACAAATGTAGTATTTGCTGAAGCCATTTGAAAAATTTTGAGGAGTTGAAAATCCAAAGATATGAAGTCTCTGCCGCCAGGGCAGCTACATCACTGGGTCTGCATCTGGTTTATTCTGATGTCTTGTGAACTGGAGAAGAGAAGAGCTTAGAGAAGAGGCAATGGACAAGGTGTCCGTGAAGGATACCTGAGTGCCAGTATAGCTCAAATTATCTGTTTCTATGAGAATGATTTTTGTGTAGCTGGAACAGCTGTATTACTTGAAAGCTGAGCTAAAATTATGTAGCATATCTTAATATATTCAGGTCAAGTGACTTTGCAGCACACATTCATGAAGGTATGTGGTTTATTGTAATTCAAAGAATTACAGTAAGAATTTCCAAATCATTTGGCAGGATAGTGCACTGCAACTGTGCATAGCAAGTAAAGTAGGAATACCAAAATGTTATTCTGCTCCTACTGTGTTGCCGCCAATTAAGGAGTAGTTTTATAAAGAACAAGCATATAATTTCATATAATTTCTGACTCCTGAGAGCATTACAGACCTTTTGACTAATGCAAGTGACCTTTTTCATTTGATCCACAAGTAGCAGATAATAAACAATATAATACCACAGGTCCTAGAGACTAGAAAGGAGATACTTTGTCAACATGTAGAATCCAAACTCATCCATGAGATGCTCAGATTTTTTCTTCATATCAACTCATTCATTCCTGGACAGAATAATTTGACCTTGAGAATAAAAATAAGATTGTCCAGAAGTTGTTTATTTTTGTTGGTTGGTTTTGTTTTTATTAATTTCAAATATTTTAATCTTTCTTTCCAACCCAGCTTTCCTTCTCAGGTCATGTTCTTGTGCTGGCCAAAGAATAGTGTACAATTTACTTGATTTTATACATGGTAGAAAAAGTAGGAGGCTGAGAAACATCTCAGTTTTACTAATATCATTATACTGACTTTTTTCACAGTAAGAATTAATAACCTGAGAGAAGCTAATGTTTTTAGCCAAATGCCTAAAGATCTTCATTTAATACATGCTTTATTCTAAGTTTTGCTTAATCAACAACAATTCAGTGGTAACAGGGGAAAAAAATAGCAAAATATATCTGTATTATACAACAATTTACACAACTAAAGGTCCCAGTTTTGAGACTGGAGAGTAACTTTCCATTCTCCTTTTTAAGGATAGTTTGTAGTCAGCACTCAGGAATCATCAGAAGTGGGGGAGTGGGATAGTCATAGTTGCCTTTTTCTCCACTCCTGCCTCTTCTTCTCCTGTCAAATTGCTCACCTTAGAACACCAGGTTCACTTAAATCTTGACTTTTTTTATAGAAGAGAGAAAATAGTTTTCTCAAGGTCAGTTTCCTGAAGTAGAAATTGGTTTTATAACAATATGAGCTTTTGGGGTTTTGAGTCATAGACTAATCTGTAAGAGATAATGGGTGAAAGTTCCAAGAAACCCTATTTCACCATACAGTGGTATAAAGATATGTTTACACAAATCCCAAAAATAGAATTTCAGCATATTCTTTTTACAGGTTTGACTTGAAGATCCATTTAGTAATATTCATTTTCTTAAGATTTTTTTTTCAGAGGAAGGACATGGAGTAACTAAACCACACGGCAAATTTTTGTTTATCAAGTCTATTAAAGGTTTTCTTTGGTGGTGGTGGTGAAGATCCAGACATCATCCTTATTCTACTACAGATGCAAAAGAGATTGTACTGCAGTTTGGACTCTTTTGGGTATGTTCTGCTCATTTTTTGTGTTTAAATTGAAAAAACAATATGATTTCTTTCTTAAAATTACTAGTGCTTGCAAAGGTGTTTTTAACTCTCTATCCACTAATAAGCACATGCATAATTCCTGCTTAAATCCTACTTGAGTCAGTCTGCTGAGGTAAGCATGCCTTGCTGGGGAAGGATGGAAATGTGCAATGGTCAAAATCAGTATAAGTACAAGTGATCAAGAGATTTGTGACAAAGAGTTTTCAGTCTACCAGCTTTTCTTTTTTTCTCTTCCGAAGGAGCACTAGTTCAAGAAGCTGGAAGAACTTTTTAATCACTGTATTCTTTGAGTCACTCCCAATGGTATTAGCCATTTGGGCATCTCTTAATGCAGTATGTCTTAAATATGTTCTATCTCTGGAAACATTGAAGTTTGCAGAAGTTGTTCCCATTTAATAGATTTTAATCTGATATTCAACAATTAATTTTGGAATTGTAAATATACTTAAAAATAACTCTCCTAATCTGAAAAATGTCCATTTGCGATTCAGGAGGGAAGCTCCAAAGCTTTGTTGCTATTCAAAAGTAATGCAATTCTATTGACCACTATCAGTAATTCACAGAGTTGGGTCAGGAACTATGGTTGCAAAGGGCATTGAATTATGGATCTGTACTTTTCAAAAAACAGTAAAATTTTTGAAGCTGTTGGCCACATGAGTCCAGAGAAAGATGTTTAATGGATTTTGTACAGGTGGGTTAATGGGTGAAGGACACAACTGTAATGGTAAACGTTCACAAAGTAGGAAAATCTTTAATGGCCTTCACTGTCTGCTGTGCTGCTGTCCGAGTTTCTCTACTCCCTCGGGCAGGGAGGAGGTCGCACCGGCTGAGCTGAAGGCACGGCAGCCAACAGCCGGGGGGGCACTCCCTAGATGCGCCGGGGCGTCCCGGGAGCACCTCAGCAAGGGGCAGCAGGGAGCAGCAGGCAGGCGAAATAGAAGAATGAAGAGAGGGACCCTTCCCGGGGGTAAAATCCAGAGCCTTTTATTACTCCAGGTGCACCAGCCAAGTAGGGACCACGAGTCAGGAATACAGCAGCTTATAAAGGGGGTGGGAACACGACACATTGACCAATGAGGTAGAACTGGGGAGTGAACAAACTCGTGAGAAACATGCCGGCTAGCCAGTAGGGAATGTGACAGGGAGGGACCCTTGTTCCTGATCCAATCACCCACCGAAGAAAGGAGAACTTTCTGGAATATGGGAAGGAGACAGTGGGTGATGGACATGAACTTGGGGAGGGATTGACAGAAGGTAACCAGGGAAACAGGGGAGGAGAGAACGAATTGACACTCTCAGAGAGAGAGGTTCCAGGGGAGGGGGAAGGGGGATCCCAGGACCGAACCATTATAGCTTTAGGGGGTAACAGAACACACCAAATGAATCCTGCAACACAACAACTGTCCACTCAAATTTTGATAACTTGAATTCTCAAAAATAGGGTCATTAGTTATTATTATTATAAAATTAGTTGTCTTATGAAGTGAGAGTATGATACTACAAAGACAGAGGAAGGCTACTACTTGTGAATAGTGATTTCTGGAGTAGAAATTGAATAATGGAAAGAGCTATTCTCATCTGCCGGCTATCAAGGCCTTAACTGCACAGATCAGCATATCTGGAAAACAGTCACTTCTCTCAGGCACCTCTTGATATTAAATGATGTGGAAAATTTTGGTCCTATAGATGAATTCTCAGAGACTCTATATAAAGAAAACCAGAATAAAATAAGAATTATTTCAAAATATGTATTGGAAAGAGAGTATTTAGGGACAAGTCGAGAAATCACATGGACCCATGAGAGCCCAGGAGATAATGTAAAATCTGCAATTTAACTCTCAGGAAACTGAAAGAAAAAAAAATTCATTTGAGAATATATTCCATAGACATTTACCAAAACCTGTGAAGTTTTTGTGGGATAAGAAATTGGTAGATAGCTACTGAGCACGTATCTGTGCTAGTGAGTTTTTGGTACAGAGATAAAAATTTGCCGGTCTTTAATAAGCGAGTCTTTTCAGCAAATCTCAGGAACTTTATAGATACTAATGTGTCTGTGGCATTGGTTGTAGGTATTGGTAAATTTGCTGATTCTACCATGTTGATTGTTTGCTAGTGACATTGATCAAGTTATGTGTCCCCATAGGATACACAAGGACACTGGAGAGAATTTGGCCTCATTGAGACAGTATTCCTTCCAGGATCCCTTGGTGCAAGCAGAAATCTGCAGTGTGCCTGGTTCTTTTTGGATATGCAGTGCAATTCTGTCATCTTAGGTAACACTTAAATGTCAAAGTTTAGGTTTTTTTCAGAGATATTGACATCAAATTTACTGGCATATCCTAAAAAGAAATTGATAGAAAGAATTGCTAAAGGAATTGATAGAAATTTTCAATAAATTAACAGCATTAAAAATCAGGACGAGGAAATTGCTTTTAAAAGTTAGCAATAACTTCACAAAAAAAAAGGCAAATAAAACATGGGCATTTTCATGACCACTTTCAGAGAAAATCAAATCCATTTGGAAATTCTGAAGAGAATACATAAGAAAGTGTGTGTGTAGATGAGCATATATATAATTGTACATACTCATCAACCGCTTCAAGAAAATATATGTATGTTGATAGTTGAAGTCATTTCACACACTTGTACAGACAGATCAGGTGGAAGAGGTGAGATTAGCCCTTTTCTACTTTGTAAGCTGTAGAGTGTTTCAAGAACCAGAGCTGCTGCCAGCATAATTTAGACAGGCCAGGTTGCTGTGCTGCTGCAGATGCTTTTCCTGGGTTGCCTGTGAGTAGTTCTGCAACCTGCAGCTGTCAAGGGTATATGGAGCAGCCACACAGTTGCATGCCATCATTTCGCACTGCACAGAGTGGAACTTGCATGGCAAGACCTTCAGTTTGGCTGCCTCTGGCTGGCATGTGAGTTTTTGTAGCCCTAGAAAAATATGTGTGAATTTGCAAGCGTGTCTGTATGCAGCTGTGTGGGTAGGGAATTTCTTCTCCCACAGAAGACCTTTCCTCTCTGGTTCATTGAAACCTTCCACATTTTATAACAACCCCTTCCCATGGCTTTAGGGATTTAATGGGTTGCAGAGGAACACTGTGCTTGGTTTTATTCCCAATGTGTTCATGTAAAATTCACAACAAAGCAGCCTTGCAGGCTAAATAACCACTCATGTTACATGGGTCCCAGGACAGGCGATGTGAGATGTGGGGCCATCTGCCAGGATGCACTCCTATGCAGAGCCAGTGTGCAGAGATTGCTCTTCTTACCAGAACAAATGCAGCCCATCACTTCTATGGAGTAGGAAATGGGTCATTGTTATAACTTAATTGAACAATATGTGATATATATTTTTCCTCCTCATATTTCATAACCAAAGTGCTCTGGCATGAATTTTTTAGTATCAAAAACAAATGTACTCATTTTTCCTTGACTTGTGTTCAGTTACTGAGAACAAAAGGGAACATTAACTTATATACTTCTATCAAAGTAAGTTATTTTATACCTAACTTTTCACAGAAAGCAAAATAAAGTTTTGTTCAGTTGTATTACTTTTTTTGGTTTTACTCTCCCTGGTCTCACAGTTTAAATACTGTTAGGGAAAAGTCTGGAAGCACTTCAAAGTGAAGAAAACAATGAAATTCTGTGTGATAAATTATATGTTGTGTGCACAGAGGAATTGAATGTGGAAAATAGATATTCATGGTTCATTTCTGTCAGAAATTTGTTTGTGTGTAGGTATGTAAGCACATTTCTGGTATTTATCCCACTGATAATTTGCAATCAATGACAATGTGCACACATATTTATTTGGATAAACATCCCTGGGTTATTAATTTTCTCTCAAGCTAGACTTTGCAAAATGTTCTGAGGAACCTCAGTCTGCTAAGTACTCTGAAGTTCAATAAGATGTGGGCTTCTAACTGGTTTAGGCAGCACTGAAAATACACCTGACACAGATATATGTTAGCATTAATATAAAGTGTAGGTACAGCAGAAATTCCAGTGTCAATGCATGAAAAAGGTTATGTCACTTTAGGGAAGTTGTGCAGTGCAGAAAACCAATGCAAAGGTGTAGTATGCAATATAACCACAGTCACTGCTCTATTTTATTTAGAAGAAAAAAATCACAGCTCTGACATCTGAAGAAGACCACAAAGACCCTTTCCTGAAGACTGTAATGAGAACAGGTTATGTTACTACTAAGTTCCACATTCTCATTACAAGCTTTTTAATGAGAAAGGATTAATTTTCTGCCATTTTCCATTCTCATTACTACTCAGTCGAGGGAATGAGATATCAGGAGTTTAATGTCTAATTTATATTCAATGAATCATAGTAGTGAGCTGCACTCTTTTGACCTTTTCAATATTTTATACTTTCATTGGGTGGTCACTTGACTCCTGCATTGTTTATAGCCTTATTATAGTAGCTTATAGAAGAAAAAGTGTACTGGCTATCCAATTAAAACAAAAGAATAACAGAAAGGTCAATTTAATACCATACACATGTATCAGTTCAAGAATGTAAACAGTTTCAAACTTTGGAAATCTTTTTTCTGAAAGGGCTACAAGAATTAAAATTGCTCTCCAGTGTGTGTGACCAACCTTGCAACCATGAATGGGGAGTAGAAGAAAAGAGATATATTCTGTAGTGACTGGGGTCACTTTTCCTTCCTCTTTAAGCACTCACTTACACCCACGAACAGATTAAAGGGTAAAGATTAACAAAATACTTTGCCACGTTTTATGTTTCCTTACCCTCACTTTGGAAAGGCCAGTGAGTGCAGAAGGAGCAATATGATGAACAATCAGGTCCATTGTACTGCCAGTAGCTAGCACTTTTTGAAACACTCATTAAATATCTATGTGAAATACTTTAATATATTTTTGCAAGACTTGTCATGTAAAAGTGAGATGATATAAAGGCCAGCCAGGAAATTTTAAATCTATGAAAAATTGAACTGTAATGTCAGACTGTTAAAAAAATATAAAAAATCTGCAAACAAAATTACCAAACCAGTATGATGTATTTCAGTGGATCATTTGAAATTACTAAGCTACCAGAAAAAAAGAAAAAAAAAATCACATGCAATAAAAAACTTTTAACATATTAGTTTATTTCAGATTTATTTCAGTACAAATATATATATATATATATATATATATATATATAAACCAAACAAAACCCAACCCAAACAAAACAAAAAGAAAAAAAACCCCAAACCACAAAAAACCCCCAAACATGCAAAAAAGAAAATAACAAAAAAAAACCCATCAAAACCTACACCGCCCTGCAAAGAGCTGTATCTTGAAAATATGATATCTAATTTGTCCCTTGTTGATAATGGATTGCATACAAATTTATGGATTAATTTGGAGTCCCTTGCAGAAGTCATGAAACTCAAAATTTTTGGTAGTAAAACATTTAGGAAAGAAAGAAGTAGTTAAAAAATAAGAATCCATTCAGTTGTTTCAATCTATTTGTTGTAATTAACAGAGCCTGTTTACAGAGATTAGATAATTATTCTTTTAAACCTGACTAAATAATGAACTTATGTCAAACAAATAGCACTTCATTACTGGAAAGAAATATAATTGATGTTCTGCAACCCTCAATATAATAAACATACTATTCATTCCTTAACTATTAATTCTCAAAACTCATGTTCAACAGTCAGTAATAATTAATTTACCATACCATGCATGTCTTACTAAATGTAAATTAAATCCAGTTTGAGACCCATTGTTTAAAGCATTACTCAGAATGTCATCGCTGGACTCCCCCAAAAGAAACATCATTTAATACTGTTTGTGAGGCCAGAGGGAGAAATAACAGTTTGGGTAATGAGGGCACTATCAGACTTGTGCCATTTTAACTGAAAGAAAAATTGATATATGAGATCCTTACAAGACAGAATAGAAAGAAGAAAGTGACAAAAGTAATAACATGAATACTGAAGGGACTCTTCACCTTAAATGAGCCCAGGCAAATATATTTTAGTCTCAATGATATCAAACTGAAACGCAAGAATTAAAAGATATGTGCCAAACCCTGGTAAAAGCAAATCAGAAGTCATTACTGCAGATTGTGGTGAAGTCACCATTTTAAATAACACACGATTATGTCCCTTGCTGATATAGCCGGTGCAGCTTTAAGGATCAGAAAATTAATTCAAATTCTAGAAAAGAGTTACTCCACTAGTATCCAAGTAGTAAACCAAAATATTTTGCACCAAACATTGTGAAAGAATTTCAGAGGGAGAGTGTATAGTGGTAAAACAAAATAGAAAAGTAGGTCCAAGTATCACTCAAAACTTATGATCTGCTAAAGCTTGTCAAGAAATTCCAAAAGAAGAAAGCTGACTTTCTTGAGTGATTCTTTGCCTTGCCATCATGAAAAAACTCTTATCATTAAGCTGAAGTGATGCTTTTAATAGATTGATGAGGTAACTTCAGGATATAGTATTCACCATAAATTAAATGGAAACATTTTTAACGCAATCCTTACATATGATTGTTACAGGTTAATATTGGAGCAAACTATAGGCATTCTTGCTCTGAAAAACTTCTGTATTCAGAACATGACAACCACAACATATTGTTTTTTAATTTTTTCTCATGAAGTTACTTCTGTATTCGCAGCTGTATTTCTCTCATCTGACTCCTTTGTTGACAAGACTGAACAATATGTGGTTACTGTAAAAGAACAGATACTTTTGATAGTACATGAATGTTTTGAAACATTCTCTTTTACTTCACAAAGTATGCAGTAAAATGTGATGAATCAGCTATTAATTATCTAGGATAACTGGGAATATTCTGAAGGGAATTACTCTATATGTGGTATTTATTTAGTCCCTTAATCATTATATGCATGTTTCCTAGCACAGGTGCATTGGATTTATGCCTAGTTAACCACTTGGTTTGTCATATTGTACTTAGCAGTATCAATAATATATGTAGGTATATACAATGTATGCAGACATATATAATATATGTAGAAATATATAAACACCATGTATAATCACTGTGTTTATAGATAGAGACCTACAATCATAGAAACATTTAGCTTAAAAAAGACCTTTAAGATCATCATGTCCACCTGTAGATAAATTTATGACAAAATTGTTTTTATTGAAAATTAAACTTTGTTCAGAAGTTGCACATTAAAATAAAAACAACAAAAACCTCATTCTCTTAATTCTGTTGACTCTCACACTTGTGTTTTGCTGGTTTTCTTCATATACTTCACTTTGCTCTGATGGCAATGGTAGTTAAAGACTCTTTGGGCCTTGTAAAGCTGAGTCATATCCAATATGTTTCCAAAGGGTCTAAGCCAGTTAAGAATCCCAAGTCCCATGGTCATAAATTAATTAGGCATTTGAGTCAATAACCCTTAGGGTAGTCTTGAAATTACAGATGAGCCAATTTTAAATTTACTATCTCAGGTATTAGTAGCAATCTAGTTTTGGCACCACTGAGTTCACTGCATCCTGTATTAAGTCAAATATTCCCCTGAGGATTTGAGCTTAAAAACATATTTCAGTTTTGGAACCTGGGACCAACTTGGGCTTCTAAATCACTTGGGTGTCTGTTGCCAGTGTTTTCATGAATTTTATTCTTTATCCCTAGGCAAACTACTTTTTTTACTTTGTGGTGGTGGGTTATCAACAATACTTTTTATATGGAGGCTTTCTGTTCATAGTATCTTTCAGAGCAATTATATAGCATCATGGGGTGAACACATCTGCTTCTACTTTCTGGAGATGAAGTCTTGCCAAGGACTCTAGTGGGCTCTCCATGAAAATATTTGCTCCTTCATGCTCTTGTGCCATACTGTGAAAGTTAGGAAAATAGAGTAAACTTCTTCTTTATCTCCCAGCTAGATCCTTACCGTCTGGTGCCACTATACTTTGTAAAGTGTTTTTTTAGCTTGTATAGAGGTCAATAAAAAAAATGTTTTATTTGATCCAAGGTAATTCAGTATTCAATTTGACTCCAGTGATCAGAAAGTAGCAAGCAAAGTAGGAAGCAAAATGCATTCCTTTAGGTCTTCCTTAGAAATATACACCTGTCACTGAACTGGCTGATTTGAAGATTTCTATTTTGTTACACTTACAATCACATTTATGTAATTTAATTTTATTTTACTTTTAGGTAAACTTAAAGTCACTTTAAGTTTAAACCTTAAAGTTACTTTAGGTAACTTTAAGGTTAAATACCTTAGCTTATATTACAAGGAAGGTGTAATGTCAGAAGAAAGGACAGAACAACTGATTAAAGGTGACCAGATCTTGAAAGTCTGAAAAATAAAGTTCTGATGGGCTCCTAAAAGATGGACCCTTTCTTCTACTATCAATTGACCCAAACCAGCACTCAGAATCACACAAGTTGGAAGAGATCCACAAAGATCATCAAATTCCAACTCCTGTCCGTGCACAGTCACACCATATGCATGTGACTATTGTCCATGTGCATCTTGAGCTCTGTCAGGCTGGTGCTGAGACCCCTTCCCTGGGGAGCCTGTTCTTGTGTCCAAACACCCTCAGGGTGAAAAACCTTTTTCTAATATGCAATCCAACCATGCCATGTCTCACCCTCAGGCCATTTCCTTGAGTTCTGTCACTGATCACCAGAGAAAGGAGATCAGAGTCTACCCCTCCTCTTTCCCTTATGCTGAATTTGCAGACTGCAATGAAGTCTGTCTTCAGTCTCCTCTTCCCCAGGCTGAACACACCAAGTGACCTCGGCTGCTCGTCATTCAGCTTCCTCTCAAGGCCCGTCAGCATTCTCATAGCCCTCCTTTGAAGGCTCTCTAACAGCTTAATGTCTTTCTTATATTGTGGCACCCAAAACTTCACAAAGGACTTGAGATGAGGCTGCCCCAGCCCAGAGCAGAGCAGGACAATCCCCTCCCTTGCCTGGCTGTGATGCTGTGCCTGATGCACCCCAGGACACACTTGGCCCTCCTGACTGCCAGGGCACTTCTGGCTCATGTTCAACTTGACATCAACTAGGACCCCCAGGTCCCTTGCTGTAGCCCTGTTTTACAGTGTTTCATTCCCCAGTGTGTACATTCATCCAGGGTTGCCCCATGCCAAGTACAGAATCCAGCACTTGTCCTTGTTAAATTTCATATTTGGTCTTGGTCTACAGATTTACTGAAGCAAAATTTCCATGTCCTTTCAATACCATTCTATCTCAGAAATCTCTTTGCTCTGTAGTCCTGTATAAAACCCTGGTCTGCTTTCAATTACTGTTTTTTACAAGGTCCTTTGTATCTTTTATGTGTTCCATCTGAAACTGTCTTTAATGCAGGAACAGGAAAAAAAATTCTTTACCCATGACCCCTAGGTTAGCCTTCACCCAACAAAAATAAAAACAAGAAACGCCCCGAAGATACTGCTATTGAACAATCAACCAAAAAAACAACTAATAAACCTTGTAAAACACAAACAACCCAGATCCAGAAAGGCAGAGATTAAATTCATTAGCATTAACAATAGAATTTTTTTCTATTCTATCTTCACCTTCTTTTACTGGACTTTTGCCCATCCCTTCTGCCAGCTCTGCTTTTCGTAAACTCTATTTTCTGGAATAAACAGAAAGAGTGAAACTCAACTTTAAATTTTTTAAAATAAATTTTTCTATTTAAATTTTTTTGAGAGCAACTCGAGAACATGAGTTAGTGCTTTGAAAAAGCAAATTACAGAAATTTGATAATAAGTCGTGCTTTAAAAATTTAATTCTTTTACAAAAGTTACAATTTTTGACTTTGTAATTTCTTGGACAATCTGTTTTATTGCTTTTTAACTCTTTTTGTGGTGTGTTCACCCTTTCTTTCTCCAGTGATCTGTCCTGCCCATTTTAGCTTTTAGAATAGCATGCTGACTTGCCAAGCCATGTGTCACTTGTCTCTCTCCCCTGACATTTTCATCAACCTTTCAAAGTGGTTGACATCTTAACTGGCAGGAGGTACATTAAAAAAAAAAATAGATCTAGCAGGTAGACAAGCTGTTATCTTATGTTAGGGAAAATATATTTTCTGCATTTCAGTTGTGCTGAATTAAATTGTTAAAACATTAATTTTAATGAAGGTTTCATCCTTCTACTCCATGATTCTAACTCAATTTCTTCTAAGTATTCCTATATACTGCTCTTCCTCCCTGGCTTTAAGAAATTACTTGATTTTACAATGTTGCTATGGTGCTGTCTGTAATGTTTCATGGAAAGTTTTGTTCTAGGACTCCTCAGTTCCAGTATCTTCTTTGGAACACTGGTTTCTAGGAATACCATACCTCTTAAAAAGCTCTAAAGCTTTCTTGAAGTTTAGATGTTGAATCAGTTTGTGACTCACTTGGAAAAAAATAGTAAAATTTATACAAACTGAAAAAAATTATAGCTTTTTTTTAATGTTGTTTTTGAAACTAAATAGATACAGAAGCAGAAAATAGATTACATCATCAAATAGACATTGGGTTTAAAAATATATCTTTCAATTAGGTATACTTTTTTAATCAGTTATATTTTGCAGAAATTTAGGTGGGTATATTACATCCATAGAAGTAACTCCTGGCACACTTTTTGAACAGAGAACAGGGAATCTCAGGTGATGAATGAACAGTTCTCTTGCAATTGGTTTTTGTAATGACAACAACAAGATAGTAAACATTTGTCACACTAAAAATTATTCGAAATTAGCATTAGTTCCTTAGTGTTGTGTGATCTGAAATCATGCATGTCCAATCAATTCTCTTGACACAAATGCAAAATTAAATTTACATAAGCTATCTAGTCTGTCACATGTCCAGTAGTAAACCTGGGTCTTCGATACTTATATAGAAAATTAACAACCTTCCATGCTATAAAGTTTTCTTTCTCCATCCTCAGTCCCAGTTCTGATATTGCTGAGCATGGAAAGTAACATTAGATATGTGGACAAGTTCTTTAATTAGCTCTGTGTTATTTATGTAGGGATCCCAGAGAAAAGACTGAATTTTTGGTGTTCCCAAACAAGTGAGGAAGGAGCATGAGTTCTGGCATACAAGGTAAAGTAGAAACAATACAAGGCAGAGCATGGTAAAGGGTTAGGATTCCTATTTTACTCCAACTGTTGGGTATAGAAGCAATCTTGGACCTCCTTTGCATCTTAGATACCATTACTAATTGCTGCAGGAGCATCATATTTTGTGTCTTTCCCTCTGCCACCTGGACAGAAAGAGCTTTACATTCTGTACAAAATGAAGTAGTGCTTGGTCACTACCCCGAGTGTTGTAGCCCCTGGAAAGGGAGCATTTAGGATCAATGCATTGTGATTCTCCAATTACTTGTTTTCCTTGGGAGCACCAAGTAATCTCCTGTTCTCATGATGTTGACCCATCAGCTGTAGAAATATATTAAATGAATGGTCTTGCCTTTGACTGCCAACGTGGAGGTATATGCTAGTTGGAAAACAAACATTAAACAGTAAAATTTTCCAAAGGACAGGGATTCCATTTTTTGCCCAGTTGTGACATTTTCTCAAGTAAACTATCTTGGGAGTATGTTATGGTTGGTTCATGTAACACCTTCCTTACCTGAAATAGCATTTGTCAAAGGTGAAAATCTTCCCGGATTTATCTTTGTTTTTGCCCATATTGAAAACTATTAATCAAAATAATATAATGTAATTTTCAGTGTCTGAATAATGTCCAGATTCACCATCATTAAAATAACTCCAAAAGAAAAAAAGAACGGGAACAAGCCAGTGCTTGTTTTCAGCAGGATTGGGTAAAGAATCAAAAAATGTTAATGTGGAAACATTAGGAGAATGAACAACTAGGAATACATGGCAAGAAAAAAGCAGAAAGTAGAGATGGGGTAAAAGGCTATTAAGCTTTTTATGTGCTAAGAGGTGAGGGAGACATCAAGCAGAAATTCAGTATTTCACTGGCTCCGTTAAACTGCACTTGGAAGCTTCTTGGCTCTTCAAGGAGTACAAAGTACCCTTGAGTATAAATTATATAAGAGGCTCCAGACACTAGGTAGTCTGGAGCTGAAGGCAACTATTCACCTGCTCTTTTTCATTTAAAAATGTGAATATGAGTATCCATTAAAAATAAGTGTGAATAGGCGAATCATAACTTTATACTCAGGTCTCTGACTGCAAAATTGAAACTGACTGCTTACTTAATCCCAAATTTACTTAAGCTCTGGATAAACCACAATCATCAGAAGAGCACAATAACTGAGGGTATAAAAAGGTACACATGGAATCCAGTGGAAGTGGCGCACAGACACACATGTTGTACTCAAACACCATGACTGACATTTGACTGGAAGGAATATGAAGAGAAGAGTCAGTAGAGTAGTCAGCTCAGTAGTTCCCTTCCCACTTACATCCCTACAGAGTTTACACTGGAAAAAAACCCAAAAAACCAAAACAGACAGAACCAACATAATTCAAACCAAATAGAAAACCTACTGGGATATGTTCAAAGCAAAGCATTCTAGTCTTCAAAGAAAGATCACTGTACAGTGCAAATTCTAGGAAAAGAGGTCTAAATGTCAGAGGAAAAAGATGTCACAGAATTTTGTGATGGTGTATAGCTTTTTCATCACAAGAGCAATGATTGATAGTATAGAAACACTGGGAAAAGTAGCACTTTCATCCAAATATCTTTGAACATGGAGAAAGTTTTTATTGGATCTGATTAGTGTTGCGGCCTGTAATTCACACTGGACCCCTTGCAGAAGCATCTTCCTGCTTTTTAAGTGAGGCATCAGTCCTTCTTGCAGGAGTCTTGGCCACCAGTCTTCCTTGCAGGAGTCTTGGCTGCAATTAACTAGCTGAGACAGCTGAGCGAGGAAGGTATTTAAGTGCTCTTTCTGACCTATTATTCTAAAGTAATTTAAATCAAATATATCTTCAGGTAGACATTAGAGCAGCCATAAAGTTACCTTAAGTTGAAGGAGCTGTCACATCTCAAGGACAAAGAACATCATCTGTATTTGATTCTTACAGTATCATTTAGCTGCATGAAAGGGTGACACAGCAATCGATTCTGCATTTGGAAGCACCTTCTTCTAAACAACATGTAGGAACAGAGATCTTCATTTCACTTTACCCCAGCATAGATCAAGACAAGGTCAGGACCATTAGAAATTATTTCCAATTGCTTCTTTTCACTGATTACAAAATACCACAAATATAAAGCAAGATCTGAATCTCATAGAATGTAAGTAATGAGTTACTTTCTCTGTTGGAGGTTTTGGTAGCTCCAAGAAACTGTGATCCATTAATTGCAAATATCTGAATACTTTTAAACAAACTACTACAACCGAATGCTGCTGAATTTTTAAAACTATTAAAAACTGGATCTGGATCCGGATCTGGATCTGGAGGTGTCTTAAACCTTTCACCATCCCACTGCTTCAGTCATAGAAAGCTGACATTATTTGCTCCAAAATGACATTCACTGGTGAGAAAATTTTAGATGGTCTGTTTCTAAACTTTGGGGTGATAATAAATAAACTCTCCAAAACTACTGACAAGTGTACATATGATCCATTTGAATTACCTGTTTCTTAAAGTCTGTGTCACCAGGAATCAGCTCATCAAATTAATTTCCTGTTGCCAGGTGATGGTTCATTGACAATACCTGGTTAACTTCACAGTCTGGTTTTTTGAAAGATACAAGGCTTCTCAAGAGAATAAAATACAGTGTTCTTGAAGAAAGGAGCAGAATAAATCACTCAAATGATACCACGCTTCCCTACTCTTGTATTCCAAGGAATACTGAATTAAGCTTCTATGTTTTCAAAATTGCAGTTTTCTCAAAGACAGTTTGGAATCAGTAAATATCTAAATGCCGGAATGAGCTTATTCAAGTTTCCTTTTGGGTATTCACCTCAGTACCATCCACATTATGCATCTAGAAGCGAGCCTGATTGCTGCATTCTGAGCTGTTTCTTTTTTCTGTGCCTTCTCAGATTTTGCTCTCTGCAATACTGGGAAGATGAAAGGCATTAGTTTTCCTCAATCAGAACTCAGATATTGTCTGATTTTGACCTTAATGCCCCCCTTCATATCTGCTGGCAACATATAGTAGAGATGGAAACCTGACAAAGAAACCATGGTTAATCATGCGTAATATTCCTCAACTCTTGTATAGATTGCTATCTTACTTTTTCCTTAATTGCTACTCATAGGACCATTAATGGATAATCTTAGTCACAGCAAGACTTTCATTGAACCCACAGTTTCAATAGACTAAGACAAGAATAAATGGTCTGCAGCTATAGAAGTGTGGTTCCAACAGCGATGAACTTACAGCTTTTCCTGGCTACTGGATTTTCTGATGTGCAGCATCACTCCATCTCCCATGGTCTGTCCTAGAAATATTTTCCTCAAGAAAAAGAGGCATGAGTAAGTGTGATTACACCTTCCTTTTGCACCATAAATATTAGGCCCACCAATAAAGCTATCGCCCTTTGACTGGACAAGGAATAAGAAAGAGCCAATCAAGGATGAGAGCGTGGATGGTATGGGACAAAGCAGGATAGTCATTGAACCCAGACTTCCAATGAGGGAACTTTAATCTGTCAGACAAATCTCAGCTGACTTCCAGCAGACAGCTGACCAAAACTAACTCATCTAACTTGGAAACATCGTATGACAGACAGAAAATACATTTGCCAGTGACTTACACGATGTCTGATTGATTACTGGCTATTGGAGCAATTTGGAAGACTGCCTTTTCTGTGGATGCAACTACAGCCTGTAAATTTATCATGCCATGGCACTTCCTGTGGGTTCATTGCCCATTGACAGGTTCTTTTCTTCTCTGTCCCTTCAGATTTGTCCCTTCAGACCTTCAAGCCATATCAACGGGTCCTATTTCTGTCATTACCCAAACCTATAAATGTGAGCAGTTCCCCTTGTGTGAGAAGTGGTCAAACATTTGAGTTATGTGGGTAGTGTCATGATCTTTGATTATTTAAATAGAAGATTCCCTGGTTCTTTAAACTTGAAGGTCTGGCTAGCACTGCTTTGCATTAAATTTAATTTAAAAGAGCTTTGGTCATTTTCAAAGCAAAATTAAAGGCAACATTCCTCTTTCCTTTTCCTGATGCTATGCAGAGAAAAAAACCTGAACCACTGCAAATTGCTGATTTGGTTTAGGATTGTAACTAATATCTATCTTTGAGAAGATAATGCTCCATAAATGAAAACTGAATATTAATTAGTAGACATCCCTTTTTATGTAGACATCCCTTTAAAAAAAAAATCCAGATGTCAAATGACAAATTTTCATTGATTCTCAAAGTATTGTATTAAGGGAAGACATCAATTACAGGAAAAAAAAGACAGAAAAATAATATAAGCCTGTTATGAATGTGCCAAAAAGTAATATTTATATTGTCTAATGCTTAACATTATAGGAGAAAATGAAGCAGAGACATTTTTTAAAAAGCTTAGGCTATAAGATGGTATACAAGACAAACGTACACACAAGCAAAAAAAAATTCCACACTGATGTTATGCTATAGATTATTTTCTGGTTTGTGCTCTGTTCAGCCACACTGAAAAATGTTCCCTTGTATTTGAACACCTTCAGAAAAAAATTGGACTCTTTCAAAATTCAGGCTCATTAACAAAAAACAAAAAATCAATAAAACAAACAACAAACAAACAACCACAAAAAAAACCCCAAAAAACCCAAGCCAACATAAAACCTAAACCCAAACAAACAAACTCACAACATAAGAGACATGGAAGTGATCACTATACTTGGTGTCACGATTAGAGAGTATTTTCATGTCAATTTAGGAAAACTTTTTCAAAGGGATCGGCAATATTTTTGAGCTCACCATCTGGGTTGGTATTAATAAATAGCACCTGAGGATGTTGCTGGGCCCTAGAGGATGTGATCTGTCCTGCAGGAATGTTACCCAGCACATCAGGGGTTGATGCCAACTTGGATGTCTAGACATTTCCTGAATAAGTTTCTCAAGCACCACCATGGAGTCTGTCTGCTCCATTGTGCAGGGCTCTCAGGTTCACTAGCAGAGGGTCAGGCTACCCAGCCATGCTGCTAAGGATGGACTAGATTTTTTGAAGCTTTCTATGAAAGTTTGGAGGAAAGCTTTTCTTGAATATCAGAGCACTTTTACAAAGCATTGGTCAAAGTGAGTATTTTCACAAACTGCGGAAACATGTTTCTTTCAACCTATAGTAATTTATGGTCTACCAAATTTTAATGTAGACAGCGAATTATAAACTGATTTTTTTTCTGGTTAAAGATGCTTCAGTCACCATACTAGGACCAAAAAAATACAGTTTCTCTCTACATTTTTTCATGAGGGATGGGTATATCCTCAGCTGGTGTAGTTCAGCTGAACAAAATGTGTAGTTGAGCTGAAATGAAGTTTTTCAGTGGAACTTTCTGTCTCAGCTGGAAGTGAAAATGGGTATTGGCCATGGGTTGTTCCTGCTGTCAATGATAATGGGAAACTTGATGGTAGATGACAGGAACAATTTGTTAAGAGCTCCAGCTAACTCCTCTCACAGTTTAAAAATATCTGTTGGGATTGGCTGCTAGATGAACAGGCATTTCTGAAGAACAGATGGAACTGAAAAATCGTGGCTCAATAAAGCATGCCAGAGGTGGGGCTAATTTCTTTTTGAGCTTCTGTTAATGATAATGGGTGGGGATTGTTTCTCCAGTCTGGAATGGTTTAGGGCAATGTGAAATTTCTATGCATACACAGTGAACTATCCTTCCCCCTGTAAGCCTAAGGTTTCTGCAGGAACATGTGTCATCACATATAATATGATTGCCAATATGGTGGGAGGTGGTATTATATAACAATTTGCTGTTATATTCTTGTGTATTAGCAAACTACATTGAACCTCTTTGGGAATACTTAATTTTGAATTGTTTTAAGAAACTTACTATCCTAATAACTAGGATAGTAGAGAAAGGCTTACTTCAATTTTCATGAGGGTCAAATTAAGATTTTAAATCTGTTCTTTTCAATAGGAGCCAAAAGGTAGATGCTGGAGTGCGTTGCATCCCAAATAAGAGACAAGAAAGTGCCCCAGCAGAATCAACAAGTGATTGGGTAGTAGCTTGAATCCCTCCCATCTATTACTCATAGACATCAGTAAATTATAATCAGCTCTCTGTCTTTGTGCTAAAGTGAACTCGTATCTGCCAAAATATTACTCTAGCTAAGGGTGGCAGCCTTTAGGAAAAGGGTGACAATGATCAAATGATGAGCAACAAAAAAGGTCTGAGGTTTCCTAAATTAGATCTGTTAAATCTTTCCATCAAAATATGCAGGCAAATCAGGTAGAAATTATCTTAAAGCATATCACAAATAAAATAAGTTATCAAGCAATTTCAAGAAAAATTTAAGTATCAGATTTTCAGAGATCATTGCTATTAGAAACTCAAGTGTATGAATTGTAAATAACCTTTGTCTTTTTGAGAGCTTTTATTTGATGTAGACACTTTGGAAAGTTTCCTCTTGCAGTAAGTCCAAGGTATCAGTAAACATATCTACACCTACATTCAGATGAATTTCTTAAGCAATTCTGGTCCCTGCATCATATATATCCATTTAAACATTTTAAGATCAAACAGGGCTATGAATACACAGCAGAAAACTTACTGGCTTGATGAAAACCAAAATTTTATTAGGAATTTGAATAACAATTTTTGAATCAATATCAGGATTTTATCCAGTCACATAATGTACTTAAGTATTCTTTAAAGTAGAGACTGAATTGTAAATTTCCAATTTTCCTGGTAAGCTCCCTACCTACCAATGTATCAAGTTGTTTGTTGTGCTTCCTCTTTTCCTCAGTAAATATTTAGATATTTTGAGCAGGAGGAACAGCATAAGCAGGGGAACTGAAGAACAACTCACTTTCAAGAAATCTTGTGGTGATTGGTATATGAAAGTGTCTCCCTCACAACTGGAGAAACTTGTGATACATTCTCACATGACTCCTGAGGTGTTTAATGAAAGCAAACAGCCATTCCTGATTTTGCAAAACATCTGAATCTACAACTTTATTTTAACTGCTTTTCTGTGTGTTTAAAATTATCCCAAATAAAGCAAAAACAGTTGCTTTTGTAAAAGTGGTATAAATGCTTTTTTTACCTTTTCTTTTTCTCTTCTAGCACTTTTTACTTCATTTGTTTGAATGTACAGTAACAGAATGGATAACTTTTCCTATTATATTAGTTCAACTTATTCTGGTTCTCCTTCCTTCATCTCCAATTTGTTATTAATGTAATATTCATCTCTTATTAGTTTTGCAAATATGCCAAATATTGAAGAATCAGTCAATTTAGAGTGGAGGAGAGGAGAGGAGAGGAGAGGAGAGGACTTCAGTTTGAAAGATCTTACAAAAATCATTTAAGCCCAACTGCCTCACCAGTTCAGGTTGATCAAAAACTAAAGTATGTTATTAAGGGCACAGTCCCCAAAGCCTCTTGAATGTTCACTGGTTTGGGGCCCACTTCTCTAGGTAGCCTGTTCCCATGTTTGACCACATTCTTGTGGCTGCCTCATAGTTCAGGCTTAAGCTGAAAAAATGTGTTCTCACAATCTGCTTCTGTTGTCTGTTGTGGTCTGTTGTATAGTGGGGCACTAAGACATCTAACATGGCACCTTGTAAATGCCGTTGGAGACACTCATGGGATTTAAAGGTGTCTGAAGAAATGCCTACATGCCTCATACCTTTAGAAAAATGATATCACCATATTAGCCAGTGAGCTTTCTTTTGCAGAGTAACAGATTCTCACTCCATAGGTTTTCTCTTCATCAAGAAACAGTCTTTTTTTATTACACTGCCTTTGCTTCTACAGTCCCATAGAAATCATATTGTGCTAAATCAAAAAGGTTACCTATCCATCCTGCTGCAATGTGACTTACTGACCTATATGACCTTTGTGTTGAGAAACTGGTATGAATTTTACATCACTTAAACACCTGAAGTTTTTAACACTTAACATCTTCATTCTTGAAATTATGTTTCACAAATTTTTTTATATGATTTTGAATGTCCAAGTGTTGAGTTAAACTATTCTTGGTAAATAATGTACCACTTCTCAACATGTCTCTTCCTTAGCTAGTCTGGTTATCTGTTTGCTGGAATACCTAATTTTCTTAATCTTCTGTCTATTAATTTTTGCTCTCAGTTTCTTCATGTCCTAACAATGCCTTTCCTTCCATGTGAAAGAGAGAAAAGTGGAGAAATGAAGGCCAGCCAGAACTTTGCCTTTGGCTGTAGTTGTTATATTTGTCAATAATTACAGCAACCATTCTAAATGAGAATTCTGATGAAGAATTATATTGTTTACCCATTTTGGGATTACATTTAGCTATCAATAAGCGAATCATTTAATACAGATCATGTGGCATTTGAAAGACACATAAATACAAATCTAGAAATAGAAAAACTCACCAGGTAATTATTAGGAGTCTCTTCTCTTTCCCTCTTGAATTAAAAATATATGCAACCCTGATAGAGCAGTGCAACTTAATAAATAAAGCCCTTTGAAATCAACTAACAGTCTTTGTGGATACAACACTCTAACTGCAGAATCAGGCTGACAATTAGTAAGGGATTCTACTATAAAAGCAGACAGCAGCTTCTTCATGGAAAATGGGAAATACAAGAATTTGTTAAAACCCTATCACTGCAAATTAATAACCTGATGTACATCGAAGTGTAAGATTTGTAATGATAACATTAATAAGGTAAAATTATTGATGACAGATGAAAATTAAATTAGAGAAAATAACTTCTGTATTGTTTAGGAGGTCTCAACTTGGAGTTTTTGTTTAGCAGATGTCTGTTTTGAACAGAAAACAAAACAGATACAAACCTCAAACTCACTTAAAAACCACTTTATAAAAAGAAGTAATTGAGGAAATGCCTGTTATGGTTTGCTCTTCATTGTTCACAGATACCGAACTTTCATAGACTGGCAGAATGACTGCATATCCTGAGTTGTAAGGAAGGCTTAAGGCCTTTTAAGCTCCAACCTTAAAGGCTGGAACTTAAAGCCTTTTAAGTTCCAACATTGTCTTCATGAGTAGGGACACGTTTCACTAGAGTGTGTTGCTGAAAGCCCATCCAACCTGGTCTTGAAAATTTCCAGGGTATCTACAACATATCTGAATAGCAACTCATTTTTCGGTCAAAACAATGTGAATTACTAATGGAGAAATATTATTTCTTGTCATCTCTTGTCATTTCTTGTCAACAAAATGAGATTATGAGCAAAACTTGTGGATGACATCTTCCTGAAATTGTCTCTTATTTGTCACAAGTAGTTTTATGTTAAATTTGTTACTGTGTACCACATCACTTTCACATCCAATTTCTTTGTTTTCCTCAATTTTAGTGAATAATATTGATTTTATAAATTTTTTTCTGAATACATAATGAAATATCTTCTTTTGCCCATGAAAAATTTGTTCACAGTTCATTTTTGAGAGGCTCCCGCAGTTTTTTATTTTCAGAAGAGTTTGAAATGTTAATTTTTTATTGAACTGTTCTTTTTTTTTTTTTTTTTTTACTCAATAACTGATATTATTACCTTTCTCCCAAAACTACACATGTGGGGGCTTTAAAGTTCTATAAATACTTTTGATTGCTCATTTCCACCATAGCCAGGATATATGAAATTAAATTACTATCCCTCATTTTATTGTCTCCACACAAAACTTTATGTCTCTGACTTGAATTTAATACTGAAATTTGTTGGATTTTTGGGATCTTGGCTGCTTGGTTGGTTGAAATTTTTGGGTGGTTTTGGTTTTTTGTTTGTTTGTTTGTTTAATTGGTTCTTTTATAGCATACACTGCATTTAAAGTTCTGATACAAAATTTTGGTTCTGAAGTGCTTGAGAAAACTTCATAGTTCTAACTAATCTTCTTGCTGATAAGAATTGTTACATATTAACTGTATCAGGGATCATGAAAGAGCGTTTGGGCTCTCCAAAGCATGTGGGAAATGCAAGCTTTTCTGACATCAGTAGAGCTTCTGTAGGTTTACACCAACAGAAAATTAGTTAGGGAAGTGATACCTTTGATTGAAAACTTGCCTTGGACTAGACTTTATTGTCTGCATCCTTTACTTCCTATGCACCCACATCACTGTGTGACATTCACAGATTTTTCTTTTGTTTTGTATAGATTTTCTTACATCTGTTATTACAGGATCAGTAGCATTGAGGGTCTCTGAGACTGCAGAATCACATGCACACAGTACAATCATTTACTTATGAAATTTAGAAGAGAATAAAAATTTAACTGGAAATATGATTTTTTTTTAAAGAATTGTTTTCTTTCCTATGCAGCATTTATTTTCTCTTTTAATATGGTATCTTTTTAGGCTAGTACATAAAATACATTGTGAAGATAATAACTGTTTTTCTGTATATAATCATTGGGAAAAAAAAGTTATTTCTTTCCATTAATTCTGCATAGTTTCATGAGTACCAATGAGAGCATATGTGATAGGGAACAAAGTGTATGCAATGAATTAGCGAATTGCTCAGGATTAACTTGAAATCTAACTAGATAACTGCACATTAGATCCAGGAACAATTAAGAGATAAAGCTTCAAGGTAGCATTTTCACAGTGACTTCTCAGAGCAAAATGTGCATTAAGTAAAGCAATCCAACTCTGTTTTTGAAATTGCTTGTAAACCTGCCTATGAGAGCAGAAAACTATAATATTGATCCTTTAGTATTCTGCCTGACTGCACCAGCAGTCTACATTGCTTGTGTGTCTTTTACATAACCATTGCAAAATACAGACTAGATGGAAAATCTAAACTGATCCCTGTATTATACATAGAATGGGTAACTATGTAGGTACAGATGTTTCCTACTCTTGAGCTATTTTCAGATGGCTTTGTAAAGCCCTAATCTCTTGTGAGGGCTTGACTACACAGGCTGCATATTTTAGTAGTAATTTTTCTATTATACTCTGTACTCTATCCCAGGAATTCTTTCTGATGCCTGCATGCTATATTGAAACCAAAATAGATACAAATAATCTTTGATGCTTATGGTTGAACATCTCATTGTAGGTCATTGCTGGTAGGAAATGCTTATAGTTTTCATAGTTGAATTTTCACTCTAGCCACCTTGAAAATGTTTTGACTCATTGCTTCTTATGATTTGAGAAATATTAAAATCTACAGTTCTAATTGAGAATCTAAAAAAGGCTTTTTTTGCTATTTGTACTGTCACAATGGCAAGGAGTTTGGGTGGGTGTGCATGGGAGGAGACACAGCCAGGAAGGGTGACCCTAACAGACCAAAGAGAGGTTCCAGACCATCACGATCAGCATATGAAGTGGGAGGAAGAAGGAGGAAGAGTGGAATATTTGAAGTGACAGTGCTTGTCTTCCCAAACCACCTTTTACTTTTTATGATGGGGTCCTGCTCTCCTGAAGATGGCCAAACAACTTCCTTCCCATGGAAAACAGTGATGTAGTTCCTTGTTTTGGAGTAGTTCCTTGTTTTTATTTGTTTGTGTGCACAGCTTTTGCTTTCCCTATTCAACTGTTTTTATCTCAAACCACAAGTGTTCCAGCTTTTACCCTTCCAATTGTCTCTCTGATCTTCCTAATAGGGGAGTGAGCAAGCTGCTGGGTGAGGCTTGGTTGCTGACTGGGGTTAAACAGCAACATTTGGTTTGGTTGTTTTGGGGCGTTGTCAAGTGCTGTTTGTAAGCTTGAGTGGGATGCCATTGCTGCTTACAAAAGAATGTCTTATTTTTTGGTTGTTATTAATTTTTTATATGTTCTGTGAGCTGCTTGGCTTCTGCAAACAGGACACAGCCCCATTATTAAATTGAATATCTCTAAGGTATTTCCTATTCCAACTTTGACATAATGATAAAGCATACATTGAAAGCAGATTGCTTATAAGATTAGAAGATTAGAATGCTTAAGATTAGAATATGCCCACTGGCTACAAGAATTTCCAATGTAAGGAAGAATTTGTATCAAAAATATTACATCTAATTATTCCATACTCTTCCAGTACCTAAGAGATATGAAATACCTGAAGTTTTAGAAAAAAGCTGCAGGGGCATTTTTGGAATAACACTACTATTATTACTATTTCTACCACTGCTGCTACTACTACTACTACTACTACTACTACTACTACTACTACAAGAATTTTCTGTTCCTTGACCTCTAAATTGTGCATCTTCACTGTTAATATGAGCTTTTACTGAAGGAAAAGAACAGTGTAAGTAATTAAGCCTATTAATCAGAATGTAGAATATGGCATAAACAGAAGATATAATTCTGTCTGGACATATTTGCAATACTAATGCACTATAAAGAGGCTGTAATATTACTGTAAACCTCTTTTTATTTTGTACCTCAAGTCACCTTTGCAAATGGCAGAGTTCCTGTCAACCATACATACATTTTTTTGTCACGGTCTTTTGAATAAATGAGTCATCACTGAACAGAATGTTTGATTGCTTCCTTCTCTTTATTTTCAGCACTGAAAACTCCCCAGACTCACAAAACTAACCAGCTTATAATAATGAATAATGAAGTCACATGCATTTGATCCAAATCCATAATTTCTTGGTTTTCTTCCTAGAAAATCAGAAAATAATTAAGAGACTACACAAATGGCTGCATGTTTATATTAAAATCACATACATTCTCAGCAAACTCACAGTAACAGAATGTCTTACTGTCATGCACAAGGAGAAAAAAAAATCACATGGAAGACTGCTTTGTAGGACCTCTAAAATAAATTGCTATTATTTTTTGGCTAATAAATGTGTAATCATTCCCTTCCGAATTGTCACAGCTTGTGTTAAAATAATCACCAGATAAGAAAAAAACGCCTAATTTATTCTGATAAATGCAACTTACAACAACTTCAGTCCTGTGGTTTTGATGTGACTCAGAATAAAAAATCTGCAATAAACAAATGTATTAGGGATGGTAAAAACTAGTAGAGGTACACTTTTTTTAGCTGTGAATTAATTTACTTAATATGAAGAAAAATATTCATTGGGTTTTCTGAAAATAGAGAAATTGCCTCTTGTGGATGCTTAATTCAGGGCCTAGAAATATTTAGAACTTCTGGTGGAGCTGAGAGGCTTAGCTGTACAAAGGAATAGGCAAAAATCCACTGGACTTGTGGCACAGAGACTTATTATTTGCAGGTGACTTAGCAGCTCAAAGCAAGCTGAACAGAACAGTTAGAGAAGGGTGGATAGCATGGTGAGCAGTGAAATGAAATAGCAAAATTTGTGTTTCAGGTGGGTGAGTAGAGGTGGACAACACTGTATTCACAGGGCTGCATTAAATTGTGTGTTAGTAGATATGATAGCCTCTTTTCAGAATTATGGCTATGCCTGTAATGGCTGGCATTTACTGTGAGAAAGAGCAGAGTCTCACTGAAAATTGAAGGCTAGTAATATCTTAAAATCTGATGTTGACAGTCAGTATTCAAATTTGATGCCCCTAATTTTCCCTTTATTTACACCATTTTTATGATTATCTAATTCCATTCACTTTAATAAAGCAGTTGTGCCTGATTTACAGGGACTGTGTGAGAAGTGCTGCCAGTCTTGTATAATCTGTTCATAAAAATTCCCACTATCAAACAACTTCTCTGACAACACAGTCTTTAGGTTAAATGCCTGACTGCTCAAAAGTGCATTATTAAAGCCAAATTCTGTCCTTAGGTGTACTCCAAAGAAACATGACTTTGGTCTGTAATGCACAAAACAAAACACTGAAGAGGACCATGATTCATCCAGCCATATGCCTTTAAATTAATCACAAATTTTAAACAGTGATTTAACTGAACTTACTAATCATATAAATGCAACTGTTTTTTTTATTTTGCAAAATCATCCCAGTTTCTAAGCAATGTTATCAGCTTTCTGTAAGTGATGCCCTTATCATGCCAGAGAACTTGTTAAATTCATAAGGCTAACACAAGTTACAGAAAATGGGCTCAGTATGAATGCTCTAGAAAATGCCAGTATGAGTTTCCATTATGAAAAAAAAAGGTGTGGAACAAGAATATTTATTAATAAATACAATTAATGTTATTTTGATAATGTGTGCCATCTCCATACTGAAAGCTGGGTTTCTCCATTCTTCTGTGGCAAGTGTAAGTCTAAGGCTGCTTCTGGAAGGACAGATTAATATATCTGTGAAAAATGAAATATTTAATGATACAAAACAGCAGGCAGGCAGAACAACACATACAGCAGACAAAGGCCTTTAGCGGTGAACAACTCCCCTCTAAGCCAGCTCTCTCTTCAATCAAACCATAGTGGTCCAGAAGCACTAGACAGAATTCTGACAGGTCACAAAATAAGCCTCACTCAGTTGCCATTACAAAGAAGATGCTACAGCTGGGGTTTACCACTGAAAATTGATTTGTCTCCCAGTCTTCCCAAAGTATTCACATTTAGAAAACTTAGTAGCTAACTAAGACCATATTCTTGCACGGAGAACCAACCTTTTACAACAAGTGAGCATTTATTAACCTGAAAGTGTAACACAGTCCTAGAGTGCTCAGATTAATTAGGTTTCATCAGGAATGAAAAGCCCTTGTGTGGTGCACTACCATAAAAATGTCCATTTCAGCTGCTGAACATACATAAAGAATTGGCATATCTTGCTGTTGTGGTATGTTGTCAGTATTCAAAATAAGTATACACATATAAACTCTTGGCTTGACACACTAGAGTTTCTAGAACAAGACCAGGTGAGAGTTTATCATAAACTGTAACCATTTTTATATTACATATTACCTTCCAAGACTTAATGCCTTGCTCTTTGGATAACGTAGAGATCTGATGCATGGCTAACATTACACAGCCATAGCAGAAAGAGTAATTAATATTAAGTAAAAATTTTGAGTTGTGAGTATGAATAGAAGGAGCTAATGATTTGGCAGATGCCTTTGATACATTCTTGGTGTGGTTTTTTTTGTTTTTTGTTTTTTTTTTCTTTTTGGGTTTGTTTTGTTTTTTGTTTTTTGTTTTTTTTTTTTTAATTTGGTGGTTTATTTGGAAGGATTTAGTTTTTAAAGTTTTTTGTTTGCTGTTAGGTTGGTTTTCTTTTTCTTTCTTTTTTTTTTTTTTTTTTGGTTAAAAAAATCAAGACTAAATGCTGTTTCCTTGAGTGTAACACCAAACAAATTAGCAAAGAAAGTGTCTTATCTCATGACACTCAAAACCTAAAGCTCTTATTTTGATTTTAGCATTTTCTAAGAGCCAGGTCTTCTGTGTTTCTATTGCTGAGCTTGATACTTCTTTGGAAATATCTCTTTCCAGATCTGCAGTGCTAGACTGTATTTCTTGCTATTTTGATTCTGTCAAGTTATGTTCCAGGACTTTGGGAACATTGGTTTCATGTATTTGCTCATTCAAACTGGATTTGTCATCTTTGAACATGTTCACTCTCCCCTTAAAAACCACAAAATAGAAAATGTTAACATCCTGCAGCATCTTAAGACACAATAGATCTGCAAGATTAAACTTATGGAAAGTATTTGTCAGTATTTAAAAAGGTGCTGTAGGAGTTCGTCAAAAATACAGATTTTCAGAGTTCTAATGGACCAGGACACTAACTTCTGAAATCCTGAAAAGGTGCTGAAATTCTCTAATGAAATTTCATGGAAAACCTTGGTGCCAATTTTTCCCTGATTTTTTTCTTGACATGCCTTCTTCACACTTAGTCTCTATGCTTGTTTTCTTTTCACAGAACCAAGAGCTTGCTACTATACTCTGTGAGGCCAGAACGATAACACATTGTTGTTCTTCTAATCATAAATGACATCTTGTAGTCTTGTAGGAAAGTTGAGCTTTGGAAGTGGGTGTGGTTTTATGAAATTCCTTCCCTTTTCTATTCCTATTTTATTTAAAGTATTTTTCCTATCTATTTAGGCCATAAACTACTCATGGCAAAGATTTTTTTTCTCCTACACAATATATAAATATGAAAATGTGCTTTAGCCTCAGCTAAGACCCTGGCACAATTCAGCCAATGACTTTGAAGACTTTTGCTCCCTTAATCAAAGAGAACAGAAAAAAGAATATTCAGCAACCAAGCTCTTGGTTGATAAAGTACTCTTGTTTGATAAAATACTCTACCATACTTGAATTATAGTGTTTCATACCTATAAAGGCACCTGTTACTTTCTTGCATTAACTGAAATGCAGTCTCTCTAGTAAATGATAATTAATCAATATCAATGCATGACCTGGGCAAATGGAATGAAGAAAAAGAACTTTGTTATGAAAGGGTCACTCTATACTCTTCTCTCTAAGGAAACACACACACAAACTTCTGTCAGAGTGAGCAAGTGCTGTGTTGACAGGATTAAGAACGTTCATATTGGTTCTGCATTTTTTTCATGCTTTCTTTTAATTTTTTATGTGCTCTGTGTAGAATGAATCTACAGGACAGTAGAGAAGAAAGAAGGGTCAAGCAGTGATAAAGAGCTTATTTCACAGTGCTAAAGTTACTGAACCAATTGTAGAATGAACACCCTGGAGCTGATCTAAGGTGTTGCATGGAGGAGCATGAACTATTCTTTCTGGATTAGTTTGGAAAAATCATCCTCTTATGCAGAACTTCCTGCAGGGAGTAAGATAATAAAGATTTGGATGCTGGTTGACAAATATGGATTAACAAAACTCAAATATTTAGCATCTGGAAAGGCAGAATCACCACTTTGTCAATGCAATTAGTTGGACAGACTTCTATGTGTGACATTTTTCTTTTATTTATTTTTTTTAAATGACAGGGTTTGACATACGTGCCAGGTCCGATGTAACAGCAATGGCTACAACTTTCTCACCTTCTTCTAGGAACCTGAAAATGGCAGAGATCCCATTTGTAAAGCTTCTTTCTGAACCTAATTTCGCAAAGCGGGAGGGAAGAGGCATTGCAGTTAATCAAAGCCTTCCTTTTTCATTACCTAGGGAGTAGGTAAGGGAGTTTTCTGTAACTGGGATTGAGGGGGCAACAGTGCCAGGGAAGAACAGTACTTGGAGGGATCAGGCTTTTTTTCAGGACTAGAAATCAAAGACCTGTCAGGCACCAGGTCCTGGTAAACGGTTAAAAAGAGAAAGCAAAGGGCTCATCTTTAAAAAGGCCTATTGATCTTTGTCAAATTTTTACTTGAGATTTGTCTAATGAGATATGTTTAATAAATGACAGCTTCTATTCAAAATGAAAAGACAGATTTGTCCTAAAAGAAAAAAAAGGAGAGGTATAATGTTGGCATTTCCTGAATAGCTTTCCAGACTTAATTGTTGACAATAGCAGACTCATTTTTCCTCATTTTTTCCTAATTTTGTAACAATTATTTTCTAATGCTGCTTCACTATCCTAAAAAGATTCTATCCTTCTGCTCACATCCTCACCTCTTTTAAGTGCAACTGAAAAGTTGTGTGATGTTCTCATCTGCAATTTTCAATTTCACTAATCAAGTCCTTCCATTTCATACATATTACGAGAGAGTATTTTGGGAAGGCATTTGTTTCCCCTATTCTTTCCCACTTTTTGTCAAGCTGTTCAGAATGTTTTTCATCATCCCTCTTCACTTTTGTTTCCATATTAACAAATGAACCTTTGTTAAGCTGAAAGTTTGTACTGGAGAGAGAGTTGGAATGACCACAAAAGCTTCCCTGTTGTGCTGGCTTTTGCTGGAGTAATTTTCTCCACAACGGCTGATTTGGGACTGTGTTTTGGATTTGTGCTGGAAAGAGTGTTGGTAACAGAGGGATGTATTTGTTATTGCTGAGCAGCACTTACACAGAGCCAGAGTCGGTTCCTCACCCCATCCTATCAGCGAGGGGGCTGAGGGTCCACAGCTGCTAAGGGGCTGACCTCAACCAATCCAAGGAATATTCCATACCACATGGCATCATGCTCAGTATATGCAAATGTGGGAAGGAGGAAGAGTGGTATGTTTGGTGTGATGGTTTGTCTTTCTAAATGTTCTGATTTAGGAATGGCACTCCCTAATTTAGTGTCTTCCTACCACCGAGACTGTCCCAAACCAAATGCCAATTGCTCATTCCCACCCCACTCCTTTCACTCTCCCTTCCTGCTGTAGGGATGGAGTTGAGAATTGGAGGCACAAAAAGGTAAAAATTATGGGTTGAGATAAGAACAATTTACTGGAAACAGCAACGAGATAGGAAAGTTAACTGTAACAGCAACAATACTAATAACAGAGGTGTATAGAGAGGGTGATTTACATACAAAAATGCTCACCAAATCCCAATGGGATATGACACTTTTATCTATTAGACTCTGTCTCAACCCACAAGTTTTTCCCACTTTTACCCCTTCGATTCTCTCCCCCTCCCACTGTACAGGGAGTGAGTGACCAGCTGTATAGAGATTGGTTGCCAGCTGGAGTTACACTATGAGACCTGTCCTTCATAATCATCCTTCTGAATGAACGTGACATCCTGACACAGAACTTCTACAAAACCCATATGTGGATGTCAGTAGTAAAGACATTGGTTCTCTTTTATATTGATTGCTTCTCTCAGAAATCCTCTTAATGCTTGTTGATGCGCTCAACCCTCTTTGCTGAGGTGTGCGTGCTTCAGGGATCTCAGCAAGTGTGTCATAAAGGTGCAAGTGTTTTTATCTGTAAATTAAGCTCTCAGATAGTTTTAGGATCATTCCTTTGCTGGAAGAAGGGTTCAGAAAGAGAAAGAAAGAAAAAAACAAGTGGGTTGGCACATGTTTAAATAAATACAAATAAGAATTATTTATCTTACTGTGGTGATATGGTTTAGCACTAGCCATGAATTTTTCTCATTTTGCAGTTCCTTACTTACAATGCTTCTTGTTTCTCTGCTGGGAAGTACAGTTGTTCTTAATAAAAACACAGCATTGATTTTACTTAGACATATATTATACTAATCCATGAATAAAATATTAAACATTGTTTGTTTCACCATGAGGGATGTCAAAACCCTTGTAAAACAAATTATTTTAGATAATATCAATATTTCTGTGGCTATTTGTTTAATTAGTATACTGCAGCTCTGTAACAGTTGGCCTCTCTTTGCTACCTTAGCAGCAAACAAATCTCTTCTGAGTTCAAAATAATCTTCTGCTATATTTAGAGTGTTGCCTTAAGTTGCTATATACTTTATCACTGCATTTCTTCACTTTTACACTAATGTATACTCATTGATAAAGGATTTTCCACCTCTATGTGGAAATAAAGTAGGAAAATAAGCTTGTTACTTGTGGTCATCTACTCAGCACAGGTGTCAGAGAACTGGAATTGGGAGAATTGTTGAGGTTAAAAGCGACTGCTGAAGATCAACTGGTCCATCCTTACTGCTCAAACAGGGTCTTCTAAGGGAGGTTGATCAGGACTATGCACAGTTGTGTTCTAAGTGTCTCTAAGGATGAAGACTCCACAACCTCTCTGTAAAATCTGATCACTGTTTAATCACCCTTCAACTATTTTTTTCATATATTCAAGTAAAATTTCTTATATTTTAATTTGTGGCTGTTACCTGTTTTCCTTTAAGTGGTCAATGCTTATGAGAGGCTGTCTCCTTTCCCCTCATTCACTTCATCTGGAATTTAAATTCTTTAATAAGTTCCCTCCTGAATCTTCTTTCCTTCAGGCAGAGGAGTCCTATCTCTCCCAACCTTAGCTGCTGTCCCTTAATCTGCAGAAACCAGACCTGGACAGTGTAATCCAGATAGGAACAGGAACACATCCATCCATTTGATTTATTTTCCATTTCTCCCAATGTGCGTCATCTGCAAACTTGCTTAGGATGCACTCTGTCCCATCATGAAGGTCATTAATGAAGATGTTAAACAGTATTGGCCTTGACTTTGACCCCAGGAGTACAACACTAGGGAGTGGCTCCAGCTGGACATCATGCCATAGAGCAGGAGCACATCTGGTGCTGCTAAATCTGACATGACCAAGACCCTAATTTGAAGAATTTGCTTCATCTTTATGCATCTTAGATTCACAATACCTGGAAAAGGCTGTAGCTCTTCTTAGGTTTCTGATTAAAAGTGCTATGTAAGACCTAGGTTTTTTTTTTTTTTTTAAATCAGGTATTTTACCCCTTGTTATCAGTTATAAGTTGCAAATTACCTTTCTCTATTAAAAGATTTCAATTCATATTTTTATGCAGAAAGCCACAACTTCCATGTTCCAAGTCTTTTTTCTTAACAGGTCTTGGGGAAAAACTTTGCACTCAGATTTAATTTCAGCAGCATCAGTTATTCAGCTTCAAAGAATCCATATTTTCAATTATTTTTATGTTATTAAAAGAAGAGTCTGAATTCAAAGAAAAAAATTTTTCAACTCTTAGAATTCATGTTGTATAGGCTAAAAGGTGATTTATTTTTTTCATTTAGGAAGAGTAGGTTTCTAATCTAGCTTAGCAAGATTTTAGACCAAGTAGCATCAACCTAATAACTCCTTGCAGTACTCTATCTCTAAGTGCACATATAAAGTATATACTATGGCATGTCTTTATTTTTTTAAAAATGCAGTGTAATAAAGAATAAGCATTTCCTGCACAGAGCAAATTGATACATGACAAAGAGTTAAGTATTCTATAAAATCTTCTGGCATCCTATAAATCATCAACTAAAGAAAATGCTGACAAATATCAACATCAGTGGAGTATTGATCTACCAAATGCACTTCAGCCTCTCACTAAACAGTTTTCTTTAAGCATACAAATTAAACAGATGAGAATGGAAAATCAGATCTTTGGCACTACCAACATCTTCAACAGATTTGCAGAAATTTTTGTAATTATTCTCTCCTTCTCTTTTACTGTTCTCAGATTACTTCATATTAGAGATGAAGGAGATCTCTGTAATATTGCATTTCATGTTCTTCAATATATGCCATATAAAAACAAGCATTTAGTAGCATTCCACCCAATACGTGTTCAATGTGTACTGGAAATTAGATTTGCAGTTAAGAACAGAGCAAGACTGTAATACAAAGAAAACTTCATACTGGACTTGTATACTGAATTACATCATCTGGATTCTAATATAACTTTTTATCAGTGTGGGTAGCATGGTTGATTTCACCTGTATTCCCTACAAAAAAGAGCCCCCCTGAGAATGGGTAACATTATGAGAATCCTTTAGCAGGTGACATTTGAATCAGAGCATCCAGAGGTAGTGCCATAAGCAGATATGTCTTCTTTCACCTAATAAGCCAGGGCTGAATGTTAAATGCAGACAATAATATTTTATTAACATTATCGGGGTATTCAAAGAGAGGTTATGAGGCAAACAGGTAACTATTTTTATATCCTTTCATATTTCTTCTAAGAAATAATTGCTTCTAGGAGTCAGATTATTTCAATTTGTTTCCTCATATTTGAAGGATTCCTTTGTAGAAGGATTCCTTTGTTAATGTAATGATTTAGGGGTGCTTAAGTTCTACAATTCAGGTCTTGAAATTCTAAAAGACAAAACAATCTCAAGCATGTAATCATCTAATTCTTGGGCAGAGTAATACAATGATTAAAATCTCAAAAAGCCCACTTCTTTTTTCCATTGCTCTGTTTGTTTTTGGGTTTTTTTTGGTAGGGTTTTTTTAAATTTTAATTTTTTTTTTTATTTTGATGGTATGCTTCTGGTTCTACCTAAATTAAAGCAACAATGAAATTAACCCAGTTTGATGTTAATTTTTTGTACCCTTTGATAAAGGATTCTATAAATGGAGAAAAGGAATTGACATAAGAAAAGGAAATAGCAATTACCATTTTAATTACAGTTTTTTCATTCAGCAAATCAAACAATCTCCATACACTAATGACTGGTATTAACATATGCATTTCATACTTGAAAGTTTAGTCTTTAGAATTAGTTTATCTTATGAATATACTTTCTGTAAATATATACACATGTATGTATATGTATCTGTCTTTGTCTATGTGTATGTGCATGCATTTTTTCTGAGAAATAAATGACCTCGGGTATAGAACAAAAAAAGGTTATTATGTACTCTCAGTGTGAGTGGAAGGAATGACTCATGAGAAATATTGCATGCATTTGTTATATAAATAGGTTAGCCTTGTTTAAAGGTTGGCAAGCTCCTACCTCTGGTTCATTTTCATTTATGTTTTACAAGTCATATTATGTATTAATTATCGTATTTTAATCACGCTGCTTGTTAGATAATGCATGAGCATCTCCTTTCAGATCTCAGCTGAAATTTTAAATGCACACTGAAGCACATGTCTAGAGAGCAGTTCCTCAGAATATGCTTTTAAAATTGAACTCCAGTGAACAATAGCTTAAAAGTCTAAGACTGCAGATCATAGCATTTTTATAAAGTGGGCTTATGTATATAATGAACCTGTGACCCAGACAATAACTCTTCCCTTTTTATTTTCCTTTTAAAGAGGCTAAACATTAACTTATTATACAAATGACATTGTTGTATCTTGTATCTCACTAGTTATTTGCCAATGATTTTTTATACAATGCCATTGTTTAATGAATGATAAAACTCCTAGCTTCCATCAGCTGAAGAAGCTGACTAGACACTTATATTTAGGCAGAAATATTGTAGACAATAACATTGCATACCAACTGTCCTGTGTTTGTGTTGACTCATTATTTCACTTCACATCAGCTTTATTTCCCCAGAGTTTAATGGGAGGTCCAGCTGACACAACCTATTTTGTTTAGAGCTCATCAATACTCCTACTAAAAATCCAAGGAGAATTTTAAAAGAGTCACATGAGCACAGGTCACCCATCTTCAGTGACTATCAACATTTACTTGAGCTCTGCCATGAGATTTTCTAAAGGAGACTAAAAGCTAATCTTATTTAAGTCTAGGTTGTTCGTCTTCACATCAGTGTAGGAATCTGCAGAAATTTAGGATAATCCATGGTTGAAAATGAGAAAAATAAAAGCTAGCATTTTCTGCTAGGCAAGAATGACTGATAGAACAGTGCATTATTTTAATTTTTGAACTTATTCGAGACTATAACATGTTTGTGATTCAAATGTAAGAAAAATCATTGTCCTGAAAGCTCAAGTTGGTTTAAATAGGCCAGTATTTGGAAGGAAAAAAAAAGTAAATCTATAAGCTAAGAATGGAAAAATCCTGCAAATGGCATTATTGTGTAGAAGGTCATTGTCAGATAAGATTTTTTTTTTGGATGTTGCAGTTTTTTAAGAGAAAGAATAATTAGGATAAAGGTTTGTGCAAAGATCCACAATATAGCATTGAGTCCTTTGGTTTTCATCTCTTATCATAATTAGGATATTAGCTCAGCATAATCAGGCCTTTAGTTTGGTACTTGCTGCATTCACACACAACAAGAAGATAATTCCAGTCTAAAGAAGAACCCACCACAAAACCTTACAATTTGGGTAGAAGACGAAGAAGTAGAACTAGTAAACGAAGGATAACTGAGAGGTTATCAAAGCTGGGAAATATGAAAAGCTGATGTGCTGCACATCACTTCCTGGATCACTGTCAAGTGGCACTAAGACATAAGTGAGAGTAAAAGGCAGGTCTGAAGAATGATACTGTGGCAGTTCATTAATACAAAACTCCTTCCTCTGTAGTATTCACCTTCATAGACAAAAAGTATGAGAAAGTCTCTTTCCTCAATTAGGTCTCTGAGGAAGTAGGGGCTGCTTTACCTTACCATTTCCTAACATGTTCTTACATTGAATGAAAGAAATATGAAGCCATTCAGAGGAGATGAAACCAAATTGCAATCAACCAAATGAGGAAAACCCCACCAAAAAAAATATCAAAAAACCCATTCTCAAAATGCAACAAACCGCTCTTCAAAAAAACCTCTTAGCAATTGCAAACATTTCTGTGGAGAGTAGGAATCCATCCTCACACCTGCAGCTAATCAATTTATGCCCTGAAGCATGATATTTGGTTTACCCTTATTATTAATTTTGGCATGCATAGATACAAATGTTGTTAGTGTTCATATAATTAGCCCACTTCTTTTTAACATTCAACCGGAGTATTTGACTTGATGGCCTCCTGTGAGGGTGAATTTCACAGGTTGACTATATGCTGGATAAAGGAACATTTGCATTTATCAGTTCTAAATTTATTGGTTTTTAATGGCAGAGAAGAAAACTGGGGAGTAAAAAGCCATTTTATTGGCAAAATCTGTTAGGTTGCCCCAGTGAAAACTAACTAGAACATTGTTGTTGTTTCAAAAGGGAAGAAAGGAAATCCCAGAGAGTCCTAAATATAATTTCTTCACTGTTTGTGTGTTTGGGTAACAGTGGATAAGGAATTAACACCAGGACAAATATTGAATGAAAAAAAAAAAAAAAAAAAGAAAAAAAAAAAAAACAAAACAAAAAAAAAAAAAAAACCAAAAAACAAACAGATCCAAAATGCAGCAGAAGGGAAAAATGAAACATGTCAGTGTATACTAGATAGAATTAGGATGATGACCTATGCATTGTATCATGCAGGAAACTTAGTTAAAAACAGTTCTTGTTCACTTTAGAGGAAAGAATGGGTGACAAAAATGTCAAATGGGAGTAGTAAAACATTGACAACAATTACTTTAGTAGTATGAATGAAACAATATTAGATAGAATTCAAGAATTTACATTATCATAGGAAAAAACTAAACAAAACAGAAAAAGTGAAGAATCTGAATTAAGATTAACAGAATTAAGTCACAAAAGGAAGCCCTCTAAGACATGGCCAAACCATACAATGATAATGGACTACTTTCAGTACTTCTATATATGGTTTATAATGATGAGAACAACACAAAAAATACCAAAGGAGGAAAATAAGTAAGTGGGGAAAAAATTAGTCTGAATAAGTCAAGCTCAAACTCTAAAGAAATAGAAAAAAAAAATCAAAACCAAAAACATTTGAAACATCCACATATGAAAACATTTGCCATATGTATGAAAGAGTACCTTGCCAAAAGCTAATGAAACCCAACACTCCCAGCCCAAGAAATTTTGGGCTACATCATGCTACAGAACAGATTTATCTCTGAGCTAGCTGCTTAGAATTTATGTATTAATAAATGGGAGAAACAGTTCTGGGTTCACTTGGCCTATCTTAGGTAACTACCTTATGATGCAGCAAACTAAGCTGCCTCTTTTTCCTTCCCTTACTTTGAACAGAGACCAGTAGTAAGTAGACCTCTCCTGCCTGATGCTGATCATCACCACTGAAGTAATCTCTAGAGCTTCTATAAAAATCAACAGATCACTTTGAAACGTTTGAAAATATAAAGAAAAAAACGTCTATTCTCTTTATGAAGAAAATGTTGAGCAAACAGCATGTCAGAGAACAAGCCACCCACACATTTTATCTTTCATTGTTTGCCACCTTCTGCATAGGTAGCAGTGCACTAATGATGAAAGATAACACTTCATAGATTAACTGTAAACTGCTGTTAACATTGTTCTGAGTAGGCTGAGAGATTAATAAGATCTACTGGGCACCAAAATGCTTATTGAAGTGCGAAAGTGTTGCAATAGCAACCAATTAACTCCTCAGAAGGACTTATTTATATGAGTAAAACTTTGTTCTGTCGTGTTTATCCTCCTTTTAAAAGAACTTGACTCATGTAGTTCTAAACCGAAGTAGAGTTTGGTCATGGGATTAAGTATGTCCTAGCTAAGGAGAAATATCTGCAACAACAGAAATTATTTGCTCCTCAAAGGTGCTATAGACTTCCAAACACTAGTCAGCCAGGAAAAAAAAAGGTTGAAATAGGAATACAGTGGGATTTACTAGGGGATACGGAGAGTCCACTTAAAATCACAAATTTTACAGGAAGCCTGAAAACAAGCAGAAAGATGGAAAGCCATAGAAACTTTTGATGTCTGGAGAACCTGCACAAAGGTCTGCAAGTCCAAGAGTTGACAGTAGTTGCTTGCAAAGGACATGACCTGATAAATGAAGATTCAACAGTCTTAGGTGAGCAATGGTCTATCATGTAACTTCTATGTCATTAACTCCACAGAAGATACTAACAAATCTTTCCATGCACCTGCACATATGTTTCCCTGAAAAGGTCTTGCAAGGATAGAAAGGATTGGATAAGATGCTTATGTATTGTAATTATAACCATGTATGTGGGAATGCAGATCTTAACAAGGAGAAGGAGTATGGAAAATTATGCTTAATCTCTGTGCCAGGACTTTTCCCTTGTGTATTGGATAAAAAAGTTTGTCTGTGTAGATATCAGGTTAAATTTGCTCCCTACTGGAGTTAAAGCAGAAGTTAAAATCTCTCAACTCTTATGAAATGCTTAAAACAAAAATCCCTGAAAATCAAGACACAAAATCAATACAGCATACAGCCTGGTTGCTGGGGAGAACATTACCTCAGGTTCAGTGTGGGGGTGTGCAGTTATTTAATGACAACCATAATGCAATCTGTGAGGAATAAGGTACCCCCTAACTGGGGTGGTATCCTCAGCTGTATACATGCCCCTCACAGGCCTCTTTTCAGCTTTAGGAAGAAAGAAATCATCATCCCTGAAATACCTACGGCGGGCAATGGCCATTTACATAGCATAGTATTGTCTCACTTTATGATCTCTATAAAAGGTTCTGGAAGACCACGTGGCAGCCTTTATTGAACTTTCACAGGTACTTCAGAGAGAGAAAAGGAGAAAATATGTATGTTTATAGGAAAAAAAAAGAGGAAAAAAGAAAGGCCATTGTTGAAACAAAAATCTGCTTTTTCAACATGAATATTAACACCTTTTTTTAGCTTTCTTCATGACTTTGAAAAATGCGAGTTCCACAAAGCAGTCTCTAACATCTATTTATGGAGAAAATGATTTTTAAAAAATTTCTTTAAGCAAAACACAAAGTTAGAAGCAACATGAAATCTCTGTGACTATTTTTTTGTGAAATCCAATAAAACACACTGTTATTTTGGTGACCTTGGAACTTTATTTTTTGTCTTATTGATAAAGATTTGGGCAAACAACTGGTCTCAAGCACATCCCTTAAGGTTGTGTGTATATCTTGCATTCTTGCTCCTCAATAGCTGATGCTACAAATCAGTATCAAACTAGAAGATAGTTCCCATTGTTCTCATAATAAATTGCTTATTTATTGTCTTTGAAATCTTTCTGCTTACTTATCGCTGATTCTCGTCTTTCTTCCAGGTGTTGTTTTCTTCATCTCCCCCAGATTCCCTTACATTAATGTTTTACTGCTTATGTAGTTATAGCAGGCAGCATCTCTCCTCTTTGAGGATCTCCTGCTCCTCCTGCTTGGGTTTGTACAGGAAAACCAATCCATCAAAGAAAACTCTGAAAGTGATTTTGCCAGCTTTGAGCAATCTATTTAAACTAAGAATAACAATGGTTCAGTACCACTTTAAGGCAGATCTTCCTGGGTATGTTGCAAAGCCTGAGCTGTTTAAATGCATGGAGGATTGTTTTTTCACCTAAACAAGAACATTTGTAACCATATAAACTAGCTAGATGAGTAAAAAGCACTATTAAAATAAAATATGTATTTATGAAATTCCCCAATATTTCAGCCTTATTGCTCTATTTATGGAGTATTAAATCTTAGTAAATGGGCAAAATGCCAGGAGAAATTGAGTAATATTCGAGTATTAGAGGAATGCCACACCTGAGCAACTAATATAAACCAGAAAGGAAACAGTAGACCAAAATTAAAGAAAATATTCTAAGGTTGTGCTGCATTATTCAGTATTCAAAGGCATATATCAGAATAGTATTTTTCAGTGTTTAATCAGATCTTCTTTTGCTTCCCTTTTTATGCCCATCACCACACATCTCTCTATGCTCTGAGTAATGTGGTGACTTCAACCTGTGTCAGAAGGTTTAGTACTCTGCTACACAGCAGTAACAACATATCCATCTTCATTAGAAATTGTTCTTCTACCTGTCCATTCATAAGGCCTTTCATCCACTTCTGTACAGAATGGTACAAAAAAGGGCAAATCAAAAGTAAATAGGAGAATAAAATGTTTTAGTGATTTGATTAGATATTTTGAAAACATCACATTAACTGGTTTGGAGAAGTTTATGCATTAAAATTTTGGGAGTGGAAGAACTTTGATTTTCTTCTCCACTTTTTTCTTTTTTTTTTTTTTTTCCTAATTTTCCTTTTTCTTTTCCCATTTCATCTTCAAGAACGAATAATCAAAAACAAGAAAAAAATGACTGAAGAAACATCTCAAAAACCAAAAGGTACTTTTCTTTCATTATGTCTTGTTATTCTCGGAGGAGGAAAGAAAACCACCCACACTATTACAAAAGATATCTTTTGGCAAGCAAAATTTAGAGTGAAGAGCTGGATAACCAGCTCTAATATGCCTTTACCTTACTAAATGATTGCGTATATAAGAATTCCAGTCTGGTCGTTTCATTTTTACTGAGAGTGTATAGTAATTGCTATTCACTAAAATTATGGTGCCGTATGATACTTTTTATGTAATTATAAACCTTTAAGTTTGTATTTGTGGAATTTTGTCCTTTTAATGATCCTTTACATCTGTTACAACACTAGATGTGACCAACCTGGTAGCAGACAGATTATCTCGTCAGAAAAAAATGATTTAGATGGTATTGATTCAAGATCTTGCAATGTCTTTTGGAGTGAAGGAATAATTACATCCCATTCTTCCAGAAATCATTATATGTAATTCCAGGTGCTTTCTTTTCTGAAAGTGTGAACTAGCAAAGGCTTACTAACTATGCAAGTACTTTTCTCTTCCCTTTGTATGGAGGATAAATTTAAGTACCTGGAATCAGAACTAGAATAGACTCTGGAAAAAAAGCACACAGTGTCCCACATCAAATAGCCTATGCTATCATATACTATCTGGTGAAGTTGACTCCAAGTTTCTAAGGATATAATGCAAAAAGAGGAAATATAAATCCCATCCACAAGATTAATGCAGAGTTGTCTCACACAAGACAGTGAAATAACTTTTCAGGTAATAAAAAAAATTGATTATAATAAATTGTAATAGGGCATTTAGATATTCCATATCTCCTAGATAACAGTTCCTGAAAACAACATGTTTCTGTCCCATCCTAAAGAAAATACTATATTTTTAACACAGAAGTTATGTAAGTGGGTGTTAGCATGACATAGAGATTACATAAGTCACTGGTGTGTATTGTTTAATTAATTAACATTTTGATTCACAAATTGGCATAATCTGAAGTGAGATAATAATGCAAAATACATTAGCATGAACAGCAGGAGTTCCTAACTTGCCAGCTCCGAAGGACTGATTGAGGCAGCATCATTTAGGTGACTTTGGAAAATTACTTAGGTGATTTAAAAATGCATAATAAAGTTTTTGAACTCTTACTGTAATTGTGCCCGTGTGTGCCAGTATATTTTAAGATATGGTTAGATATATGTTAGTGTCATATGCAAACAGCCTCTAAGTTTTTAAAAATGTAGCTTTCTTTGAATTAACAATATAAATTAATTATAAAACTCCTTTTTATTGTACAGAAAATACATTAGAATTATACATCAGAAGTGAAAATAAGCTTTATCTTTTCCCCTTATTAGAAGACAAAACCACAGTCATCTTTACTGCAATACCTATAGGAAGAACATATAAATATGCTATTAATGAACTGTGTAAAATTAAAATTGCACTTTTCTCTGTGTAAACTGTGTTCCTTCCTGCAATAAATCATCAGCAGTACCAATTTAATTTCCTTTCTGACTACATCCTAATGGGAAAATTGAAGAATAAAAAGAATGATCTGAGGCTTCCCTTCCCCCTTCACATATTGGATGAATGCTCATTTGCAAAATAAAAGCTACAGACAGCTTAATTATATACTTAATAGACGGCAGTTAGGAAGTGCAAAGACAAGAGGCCAAACTCTGCTCCCATGTTGCCCAGTTCCTCCAAAGGAATGCCTCCAAATCTGGAAAATGTTATGCCAAAGGTTAAGCATTGCTTTCGTGAGCTTTTGGGAGGTGAGGAAACTGGTTTTTTTTCAATGGGTTTGTTGCAGGTTCCTGACATATCTGGCTGCAGCCCATTCAAAATAATAAACAAGATATCTTGCTAGACAAAAATTTTGCAATGTATAATACAAAACAACTTATAGATAGATTTAATAGCACATTCATTTCAAGCTAGATAATCTCTGCTTTAAATAATTAATGGATCAAACCTTTTAAATAGCCAGAATGAAATAATTTCATTAAATTGCAACTTTTGTATTTAATTTAATAGAATATTCTAACAAAACCAATTTAAAATAAATATATATCACTCACCTTCACTAGCTGAATTACATTCATGCAGTTAATTTAGTTACATGTTCATGAATTCAGCATAATTTCCCTCATTTTCTAAAATTGAACTTTACAAATGATTTAACATGGCAAAGAAAGAGGTTGATGAACCAATACATGAGATCAGGTAGTTGGGTTCAGATGATTTACTACTAAGTGCTTATAAAGTGTCGGACAAAGTAAAGATGAGCTGCAGTGGCTCCCAAAGCAAAAATAACTTTTATGAAGGTGAACATTAGTCATAGAATTTGGAAAAGAAGCAAACAGAATTATATGCCCCCACCTACTGCAAGTAATTTAACCAATTTTCAACACTTAGTACAACATTTCTGCAAGCATATTTTTAGAGGATTTTTCTCTTGAGACACCTGTCTAAGCTTTCGCTGTTGCAATGCTGAGCTAGAATCATTAAGCCACCGTAACATTATACTTATAGGAAATCTGTCAGGAAAAGGGACATTTAACCTTTAAGGAAAACCTGCCTTTACAAGAGCACAAGGATTTCTTGCAGGAGTATAATGAACTACCATGACAGTGGACCAAGAAAAGCAAAGTGAGAAACCTTTTTCCTTCACACCTTGATAGCAATTTAACTGTTGCAAACTAAACAAAAGACTTCATAACTATTTTTGTGAGAATCCTTGTCCAATAAATATTGAGTATAGGTGAAGCACTCTGGCCTTATATTCTGGGGTACATAATTCAAACCCAAGAGAAGAGATGAACCGACAAGAAATGGTGGAGTGAGTTCAACACCATCATACACACAAGAATTTAAAGCCATGAAGAGTCATTCAAACAGGAACAGTCCTTGTGAAAATACAATTAAGATCATGTAGGGAAGAAATCTACTGAAAAAGTCTTTGAAATACAAACAAGTTTCTGGTTCTCAGGGGAAAAATTTGGGAAAACTGTGACCCTACTTCTTGTTTCCTTCTATTCATGTACTAGACCCTAATGAAATGGTAAAAAAAGGAGATGGCATATTACACAGCTTTTCTAACTGCTGTTTTACTAGGCTTCTTTTATAGCAAAATAATAACACTAGGAATTTCACTAGTCCTCCTACATAGTGATTTCTTTTTTTTCTTTCTTAAATGAGCTGTTATTAAATAGGAATCTGTAAGCAGAATCACACTGCTCTTCTGCATTAGCTGACAAGGACTATGACAGAGATGTCATGAGAGCAGTTTATATGGGCAAAATGACTGGATTGCTTTTGTGCTTCTTACTCTCTTTGAGGAAAAGTCCATATTTATGTCTGGAATAGGAACTTGTGATAAATAGAAATTACTTGTAAAATGTTAGACTAGCTGTCATAGATGAGAAAAGATAAATGACAACCTGTAGCAGATATGGATAATGGATTCTATTTAAGAATTAACAAGTTCAGTGCTTATACTCTGCTTGATTATGCTACACACTCACTCCCTTGTTGTCCTTTATATTGTTTTGTCGGATGCAGTAGTGCAGCAAGCTGACTTTTGGCCATCAGGGACAATATGTTTCTTCTGCATAAGACAGGCAATTTTGTACTAACTTGAGCTTAATTAAGTTTTCAAGTTCTTACATTCATCCCTAATGTCTAGAAATATCCGGAAATCCATCTATAAATAAACTGTTGCAGAAACTCAGAGGATGTAAGTTTAGGCATTTTACCATAACTAATTTACACCTTACAGTTCCTCCATGCGCAATTTTCACCCATTTAGTCTTCAGCTGAACACTATAGGTGTCCTGTGCGGAAATGTAACTAGGCATAAGAAATCAGGATAATTTAAAAAACTAGATGATGCAGTGGCTGCAGACTGATAAAAAAAGTTGATCTCAGCTTTGCAATTAATATGGATGGAGATGGATTGTGTTCAAATATCATGTTAACTTTTCATGACTTAACAAGATTAAATGTTTAAAAGGTACCATGTGGCTGTAGACCACACCTTACATAATCACTCCATAAAATAAACAAAGGATTGGTTGAATTGTGCTATTTATTTTCATTGATGTTATTTGCAGGTTAAAGTAATCCTACCATGTTTATGCAAAGCATGGGAAATCCTTATATGTGGAGATGCAGAGTCAATAATAATGTCTTTGCATGCAATGGCAGACATAATATTAGCAAACTGGTAGGTTTAGGGTTTCTTCTATGATCAGACTAAGGGATTGCAATATGCAAATATTATTGTGTACTGAAGCTAGTCTGTCCCTAGTCCTGCTGAATTTAGTACAACTGTGTCTGACTCTCAGTTTCAGGATTTAGACCTCAACTAACAGGGTTTTCCCACCAAATATTCAGTCTAGTTTATGAGACTGTTTTACATAGGCATATCACAGAATCACATGCTTAAACAGGGAAATGAAAATGCATTTTCCTTAACATTTCATCACCTGTGCAATATAACTTCTTTCTAGAATATGCACACACATATTTGCTTTTTCCTGCCTACATTCTAAGAAAAAAAATTAAAAAAAAATCTTTGCATACAAAATTTCAGCCATCCTTCTTTCATCTTCAGGAAAGAAGTACGTGACTGTTGGTATGATAATGACTTCCCTAAATGTGGTTGCATAAGTAACAAAGTACCAAATGGGGGAAAAAAGTGTACTTTTCTTACTAATTGTTGCTCACCAATTCTCTTTATGTTCATTGCTACATCCTCATTGCATCCACCACCTGCTGCCAAGAGAGTTATCTTTTAGTCTACCAGGCTGTATAAAGTTACACAAGTGTTTGTTTGTTTGTTTTATCACTTCCATGCACACTATTGAAGGGAACGAGAGTGTTGTCCTTATGAATAATTTGGTGAATCAGCTTGCAGTTCTGCAACTTAGAGTACTTAATAATAAAGAAAAGCAAGGCAATTGCATCCAGCTCCTTCTATGTACTTAGAATATGTATGTACTATGCCTTAGAATCCTCATAATATCCTAGAATCAATGGTACCTCCATACCATAAAAACATTAAAGCAGTCCACCTTCTTTAGAAAAAAAAATGTTTAATGACTTTATTGAAGGGGACCTCTAAATTATTTAACAGAAGAAAATAATTTAACATGAAAGTGTTTTAAGGTTCTTTCAGAAAACACGAACATAAAAGCTACTCTGAACAGGTGGAATGTGCCATGTATCTGCTGGTTCTTGGATATAATATGGAAAAAACAGCATGATAAGCAAGAGAGAGTTTCAAAGAAATTTCTGCCCAAGCATCTCTTTTTGTTCTATGACCATCCTTAATATTTGAATAGTTTGGCTGAAACAGTCATAAGGTATATAATAAGAATATAATAAGAATATAAACTGTGTTTCTCTTTCATATTAACTCTTAGGAATACCTTTCATCAGGAATGAATGCACAAAGTAATTCAAGGGGTTTGTGGATGAGAAACTCAAGATGAGCTGGCAGTGTGCACTGGCAGTCCAGAAAGTCAGCTGTGTCCTGGGCTGCATCACAGGAAGTGTGTCCAACAGGTCAAGCCAGACAGGGTCCTTGTACCAGTTCCTGTAGTGATAGGACAATGGCAGAAAGATTTAAACTGAAAGAGGGGAAGTTTAGATTAGATATACGGAAGAAAATCCTTACTGTAAGAGTGGTGAGGCACTGGAACAGGTTGCTCAGAGAAATTGTGGATTTTCCCTCCCTGGGAGTGTTCAAGTCCAGATTGGATGGGGTTTTAAGCAATGCCAGGGAGGTTGGAACAAGATAATCTTTAAGATCATTTCCAACTCAAAGCATTCTATGATTTCATGATTCTAATATTTTTTTTGAAGAAACCAAAACCCCACCATCTTTATCTCATTCTTATAAATCATAATTAACTCGAAAAAAGCCTCCTTGTAGCCACTTCAGTAACACAGGCATGAATTCAGAAAAGTGGTAAACACGAAACAGCTGTATGCTATATCCCAAGTCTCATATAATGTTGATGAAATTGATTCCATAGGTACATCCAGTTTTCTTTTTTTAAAAAATTTTTCATTATTCTTGAGGTGTGCGTTCCAAAGCTACATATGTGTCTAACATACTATATAAATAGAAAATAGTTTTCTCTATTTAATCATAATTTAAGCAAACATTGACATTAAAGACAGGAGAAAATATTGTTCTGAGGAAAACTTTGAAAATAATTGGTTCCTCACCAGAGAAATAGTCTCAGAAAATCAGTTTTTGACCACAGAAAGTAGAGGTTGCTGTCATTTTTCTTACTGAAGAAAGATGATATTTCATTTTTTTTCCTACTCTGAGTATATTTTAGAATAGTGAAGTACTGTAAATTGTGTAGTCTGTATTTGTGATGGTCATATAGTTGAAATGCATCTTCCCTGAAGTTACTCTTGTAAATGTAGTGTAATGACACCTGAACACAGTTTAAAATGGTAACCATTCAGACATTCCGGACATTATCCATAGAAAAAACCAAGTGCTAAATCTCTTCTACTTTAATCACAACTGCTTTGAGATTCTTTAGGCAGAGGGTTCATTGTTCAGATATCTTTTTATTTTTGCTGCTTTAATTTTCTTGCATATAATGATACAACCTCTGGATCTGGAAATCTCTGAGCTATGAAATTTTGCAGGCAGGGACAACAGAATGGAGGAATGTTGCTGTAAACTTGTCCTATCATGCTTTGTCCTAGACCCCTGCCATGTGTCCCTGATGGAGATAGAGGCCTAAAAAGATTTTTAGTCCAATTTAGCACAGACATTCCTATTTTTTTTCCCATTCCAGCATGTTAAAGACATACCCTCACTCCATTCCTTCCCCCATCACCCACATCACCACTTCTTATTTTAATCTATATAAGAAACAAATTGGATAAGTTTTGTCTGGAGCCTGAGTGGGTAGAAACTCACCCAGTGTCTTTCAGTAAAATCTGTTTTCTTGGCAGAAAAAAATGTTTCAAATGGAAAGATGAGGGGTTTGTAGACTTAGGCCTTATTACAAAAGGATCTGATTTATTCAGCAATCACTGGTTAGGTTCCTGTGAGTTTTACCAGATGAGAGACAACTGAAGATTAAATCTATAGTTTTGCTGTTTGCAGTTTTTCTCAGATTTGGCAGTTTATACAAGTCTTTATACCAAGAATGCTGTGAGAAGTTACCATTTTTCCCTTGCTTGCATTGTGTTTTGATAGTCTGACATTTGTTCTCTTCAAATACATGAGCTATGAGCCTGTCTTGCCACTTGTGCTAGTTCAGCTTATACCAGTTAAAATCAAGTTTGATACCTCTAATGCACTTGAAAAGTACTTTCCTTTTCACTATCCTCCTGTGTATTATCTTTTCATAATATCAAAGAACTGCTATTTTCCAAATATCTGTGAGGGTTTTTTTCCTGCATTGCTTGCAATATTTGCTGCTCAGTTTTGCTGTTCTTCTCCAGCCATCCATAATTCCACAGCTCAAGGTCAGCCCCAAAGGAAAACATGCATTTCTGACCTCACAGTAGACAAATTCATATGCGGAAAGTTGTGTAAATAAGAGGGGGAAAAATGCAATAAATATTCAGCTTGCCAGTCAAATTTTTATGTATTTCCATAATACTATTTGACAATGGCATACAATGTATCTGAGTATGAAACACTTCTGATCTCAGAATGAGACATAATTCCCTTACATTTACTGCTTCAGTAGAAGCATTGTAGTTATAAGTAGTTGGCAATTTCCTATAAATCAAAACTTCTGTTTCCTCCTCTGTTTGTAGAAACACACATATTTTGACAAGAAATACCACTGAAAAATAATTTTCAATAATAGGCTGAAATTTCTCTTTGCATCTGTAAAAAGAAATATTCCATGAGGATAGGACTGCTCCATTCCTTTTTTTTTTTTTTTTTTCCTTTCTTCTCTTATTTTGTTTTCTTGGTAGATTTTTGTTTACTTTAAGGACTAGTTCACTGAAAATAAACATATCCTTATCTCATCTAATGTGAACTAGAATTGCCAGCATTCACCTATGTTTCCTGGGATCTGAAAAATTAGTTCCTAGGAAGCTATGAAATTCCAATTGCAGAATTGCTTGCACTTATGCCAAGGTGCTGTAAAACATGTCACAAGAAAACTCAAAGGCTAAGGAGGAACTTTATCTCCAAAATTTTCATACAAAGGAATTTAGAGTAGATTTCATTAAACGTAGATTTTTACTAATTCAGAATGCTTTAGCACAAGACAAAATTTGCTTTATATATTATTGCATGTTCTCATTTGTTGTTAGTGGGCAATGAAGAGAAACCTCTGAAGTGCATTCCTAATAAACACCTCTTATTGGCTTACACCACACTCCCATGTGAAAAACACCCTGCTGCTTTTTGCTTGCTCTGCCACATACATATTTCTCTTGATTATTTCTTATATTTGCTGATTAAAAAGTATCATTAAAAGAGACCATGTGATCAGGAAGTAAACAGCAAATTATCTAACCTATTCAATTATACCTGTGAAGAATATTTTTAGCAATTTAAAATCTCAGTATTTGTGTCCCTCATGTAATTTTAAAATAAAATAATTGAAGTACTTTGAACACAATGGCACAGAGTGTGAGAAGCACCAGCTTGAATTCCAAAGTATTTGTTCCAAACAAAAGTACCAGATTGGAGTCAAAACCCAGTGTTTATAATTTTAAAATACAGTTTTAAAAGACAGGCATTTCTACAAAAAGCATACATGTTTCAGCAGTAAATTTAGACTCCAATTCATAAATATATTTAAGCAATCAAATACTGCAAAATTATTTTAATCTGTTCAGCAGCAACTGCTCAAGTGGATAAAACTTCATGTGTTTAACTATCTCATTGACTTGCAGTACACTCTGCAAAACTGGAATGCCAATAATTTGGAATTTTTAGAAGACTGTTGAGCTGTTAATAAAGTAAGTCATTAGATGTTGCCATGACAAATAAAAAAATCATGAATTTCAAAAGGGATTTGTGAAATATTCTCAAAAATCAGAAAACATATGTCCTGTTTCCAGGTTTCCTTTAGGATCATGAAGCCATTTTCAGAAACGTCATAAGACATGTAGAATGTAACACATCCATCAAGTAACTTGAGCACTACTCATTGGCTTTTGCTCTGTGTACGTGCATATTAAATGAAGGCAAAACTGAAAGATGTTTTGAATACTAATATTTGCATATTATCAGAAAAGTCATCTTCTGGGAATGGTACCTATAAAGAGCTGTTTCAGTAAAGTGACAGAAAATAATAGCACCCTGTTAGGTAACCTTCATGATGAGAAAGATGAAGACAAGTCTATAACTATCAAATGTCCTGAAAAATAGGACAATATTTTCATTTGCATTGCCTCTAAGGGTAATGGAGGACTGATGGAAAATAGGAAAGGCGGGAAATATACATGTAAACATTTTTATTTGGTTAAAGTCCTGGGCTTAAAATATGAGAAATGCCTGAGAGTAATGCTAAGCAGCCAGATCAAGGTGATTTGTGAAACTCCCAAGAAATCATGTGATTTGTGACACTAGATTAAAAACTGACATGATTGCTTTAAAAACAACTGCAATGGTACATTTAAAACTTAACGTGAGAGAGTTAGAAATTATGAGGAGTCTGTTCACAAAATAATGATCTGTACTCAGAATACATAGCTGAGCATACATGATCATACATACATACAGAAGACCGTACAAGCTCAGAAGACCATTGCTGTTGCCTTAATTTTGCTTCTTCAACTATTTTGTATCAGGGGAAAGCCTATCCATATTTGAAGGATTTATAACTTGCCATGTCTTCAGGGCATTGTCCATATATAAAGACTTACAATCATCTACCTTATATTATTTTTAAATGGTTTATTTTGTATTCACCTGCAGAGTAAACAAAGTTTTTTTCCTTACACACGGTGGTTTTTGCTTTAAATGGAAATTCCACTCTGATTAAAAAGTTGGGCCTTCATTTCCAACAGGAAAATTGTTAAAAATCTGCAATAATATTTTAACTGAAATATCAGTGTTTGAAGGACTGTAATCCCGTGATACAAAATTATTCACAAACCAGCTACAAAATAGTTTTAATAGGTTCAGCCCTGTGGGGATTTTTGCAGTACACAAAAATCTTATTTTCTTTCCTTCACCATGACTGAAAAAAACTAACATAAATTAAAACAACAAAACAAAAAAACCCCAAAAACACAAAAACCAAAAAAACTTTAGACTGAGGGTTGTGGTCTAATCCCAGTCAACAACGAAGCCCCACAGGCCTCTCACTCACAGTGGGGTGGGAAGGGATCAGAAGAGGAAAATTGTGTTGAGATAAAGACAGTTTCATGGGGAAAGCAATAGCTGCACATATAAGTAAAGAAAAACAAGGACTTCCTTCAAACTTCCCATGCACATTCAGCCATTCCCAGGAAAGCATCTCTGTCATGTGCAACAATGACTTGGCAATACAAATGTCATTACTCCAAATGCGTCCCCCCCACTCTCTTCTTCCCCCTCTTTATATGCCGAGCATGATGTCAAATAGTATGGAATGTTCCTTTGGTTATTTAGGGTCAGCTGTCCCAGCTGTGTCCCCTCCCCATTCCATGTGCACCCCCAGCTTCCTCACTGGTGGGGTGGAATAAGAAACAGAAAAAGACTCAGCTATGTGCGAGTGCTGCTCAGCAGTAAAGGAAAAAATGCCTGAATTATGAACACTGGTTCCAGCACAAATCCAAAACACAACCCCATGCTACTCTGAAGAAAACTAGCTCTACTCCAGCTAAAACCAGCACACTAGTCTAAACTCTGATAACTTCATCCTCTAGTGTTTTCTGATTCTATTACCATAGCAACAATTAGTTTGTCTTTAGAAGGAAGAAAAAATATTTAATTCAAGCAGTAGTGTACATGTAAGTGCTTGCCAGAAAGTACACTTGTGCAAAGGACCACACACATTATATCCTCAGCAGGTATTGTTCATTATTCGCTGAACAGGAACACTGCAATTGATATTTTGCCTTTCCATTTTTCTGTAGTGATTTCAAAATGACCCCATCATGCATTGACCTACCTCTGCTGTTGGCCACCCTCTGCATCCCCAAGCCACCACACATAAGTTCCAGGACTAGAAGTAGATCATGTGTTAGATCTTTTCTCCTGTGCGACTACCAGCTGTGTTGGGGAGGTGAGTGTGTTGTTTCACTGCCATGATCTGTGTAGTGTGCAACTAGTCCCTGCTGCTCCACTACATCTGTAACATCACCAGAGGAACCACAGGAGTGCAATGCAGAGCAAAGTGCATAACGCTGCAAGGCAGGGCAGTGCTGCAATAGAGCTCACAGCTGTGGCACTGATTTACTTCCTGTCTTAAAGGCAATATTATTTGTGTCAACAGCAATGGAAGAAAGCAAATCTGCATGAAGCAAAACATGAAACTATCCCTTCATAGTGGTCAGAAACATTCTGCTCCCTTAGAGTCATCACTTCTCTATTTTAATTGAACGTCATCTGACAAATCAAAGCAGCCATAATAGTGTAAGATTCTTTCTACTTGAAAAAGATGTTGCCCAACATAACTCAAGACACTACTGCATGCTTCAGGTCTTCAGAGCTCCTTCCCCAATCTCTTGCATAGTGTGAGTGAATAGAGAAGGACATAACCAAGCCCTCAGATCAGTAAAAATTACCAGTGAAAAGGTTTCCTCTCTCCAGCACTGTAGAAAACAAGCATCCATGTCATACTGGCATCCTTCCCATTAGTTGAAGCTCTTGGAGACTGTAGGAGATAGAGACTAATGTCCACTGCTTTTTTTCTTTAGCTAATGATGTGCTATACAATTACAATTTTTGTAATTATACAATTATGAAAAAAAAAATTCTTGAAGACCTTCTTGTTCTGCAGCAAGTCAACTTTAAGGCTTTGTACCATGACCAAACCACTTTCTTTGCATGAAAAACTGTGTCATTGCCAAAAACATGGTTGAGTTTCTCTTTCATCTTGTGCTAGAGCCATAAAAACTGTCATGTTCTAATGGGGAAGAAAAATTTATGTATTCAAAAATGACATTTCCTGTTCAGAAAAGTCAAAAGTATTTTCACTGGAATGCTTTATCTAGCTCTGGTTTCCAGTGCTGTATTTTTGTTTATTAAATATTAATTTAAAGTGTATGATAGTATTTTCTTTGTATTAGCAAGTTTGAGTTTTAATTCTCTAGGCTTGTCAAGGGGGCTGATTTAGTTTCCCATTTCCTACAGTTCTGTGTGAGTGAGTCTCATTAAATGGAATTGCTGTTCTGCATGCAAATCAGAGAAAAACAGTTTTGGTGGACAGTTCTAGCTTATTTTAAGTTGAATACACAGCCATGCCTGCTAAACATTATTGTCTGTGCAAGGTGCTGAGGAATACATCTGGTGCGGGTAGCTGAGTCTGTATGATGAAAATTGAGATGCAGGTTGAGCTCTGGGTGGGAGCTCTAGACAAGCAGCTGTGAAATGCCAACGCTTTGTTGAACAAAGGACATGAAGACAGGTGGTGGCAGCCAGGTGGATAGACACTGGGAGACTCAGCAGGAATGGAGTACTCTGCAGGAAGAGCAAGAATTTTCTGTGGGCAAATTGTGAGGTGTAAAAGCCCAGCGGTTGCTTTGTTGGTAGAAAATAGCTGGGGATGTTTCTGTGTTAATGTGCCATGAATAAATTGCTTTATGGATCTGGATATCTGAGACTCTGGGAAACTCAGAGTGGATCCAGTAAAGAAACCTGGCCTGGCTGTGTGAGTGAGGTGTGTGGGGAGTCAAGCAGGGCACCTGTCAATCGCTGGAGCCACCCGGTGTGAAGGGGCTGCGGTCCCAACAGTGAAACTCTCTGGCCTTGGAGAGTTACTGCCTAGGAGTCTCAGCAAGGGTCAAACAGGGAAGTTTCCTTTACAAAGTAGCTCATATGTCCATTTTGCATGTCTTTTGTTACATATTTTTATGAAATGTTACCTATTCTTTTCTATAATTTTGCTCAAATCATAAGATGCCTATCTCCTGCTGATTGTTTTTATATAGGAATATTATAAATAATTCCCATCTGGTATCTGTGAGCTAAGCCCCTAAGATATTCAAATTACTCTCATCTTGGTATCTCAGAAGATCTTGTCCAGCCCTTCAACATTGTCTGGGAATATTATTGTTCAGAACTTGGTTTTTTTTTGTTTTTTTTTTCCCTTCTGTGTATTGTCATGAATATGTGAATGTAGAGCAGAGGTGGGTGTGAGGAGGGAGAAGGAGAAGGATGGGGGGAGTTCTCTACCACAATAAACTATTTATATACCAAAGCTAGACAGTTTGGGAAGATCTTCATACTTATCAGAATGCAGGGACATCAGTCATCTAACCTGTTGACTGAGGTGTAAGGTGATAAGGTTTGCTCTCGGCTCACTATGCCATCCTATTCCTTGTGGGCACATTCCTGAGGTGAAAAGCTACAGCCACATATTTTTAGCTTCTGTGTTCTCAAAGAACTCTTTTTTGAAGAAATTCTGAAAAAGGTTATTTTTCTTAAAGGTTTGATGCATGCACAATTTTACTTCATTTAATAGAACTCCTCTGACTTAGAGGTCATATCAAATAACATTAAAATACATCCAGCAAATGCATAGAAGAAATTTGAACTGTCTCCAGATTATTTTTCCTTGTGATATCTTATTGCTTTTTCACAGTTGCAGTGATCAGGTTGCCTCTAATCTGCAAGAGAAGAATGTGTTCTCTTTTACTATTGCTTAAATCATTTTGGGAGGCCTTTATGATTATAATACAAAATGACTGATCTGTGTGACAGTTCCTGAAACCTTGAGATTTGGTGGGACTAGCTATGTTGTAATATTCAGAATACTATTTCATGATCCTGCACTCAACAAACCATCAATCATTGTGAGTAATACATAATTATGTATTGCTTAAGAGAAAGGGTTTTTTTATCCCCAAGGTAACATAAAATACAAGTAATTACTAGGGGTATGACATTTAAATAGAGATGCTGTCTCAGATAAAAAAATCTACTGTAAAATAAGTAAAAATTATAAAAACAAAGCAAAGGCAAAACTAAATAGCACTTAAATATCACCAAAGAATATGCTTAGAATGACTACAAGCAGAATGTCATGAGGTGAACAAAGATATGTGTGTTTATCACTTCTCCCATAGGAACAGGAATAAGGTAAAAAATGTGACACTCCACAGCTTTTATAATGTAGGTGATACAACTCGTTCTGCTGTTCTAGTGGTGGAAATGAGACATGAATTATTCTGGCAAAATGTCTGTGTCAAGCCAGGATGTGGATTCTGCATAGCTCTTTGTTTCCTGCCCTGACACTGGCCCTGAGGCATTTTGTTATGGTCAAGAGCTGAAAGATTCAAGAGATAGCAGTACACAATGTATCCACCTCTGCGTCAATGTTAGTGCCAACCAAAATATATTATAAGTGATGAAAGTTCAAAGGAGTCCTAAGGTTGTTAAAAGCAAGAAGTTTAAGGATGTTGTCTTCAGAGCTGGACCTGGCTATAAAAAATAATTTTGTTTACCTCACCTTCAGTCTAAACAAAGGGTTGAAAAGCAATGGAAGAGTATCCAGGTTTTGTTTTGCAATATCAAGAATTATGTCACCTGGAACACAACTTTTTGCGAGGCATTTTTAGTCTGCTCTTGACACTGCTGAGTCTGAGTTGCAAAGGGGCCTCAGGGACTTGATAATATACAGGGAACTGCAATTCAGACACTTTCATTCAGTAAGTTGAATGTCACTCTCAGCATCTAATCATCACAGAATCATAGAAAGGCTTGTATTGGAAGGAACTTAAAGATCATCTAGTTCTAAGCCCCTGCTGTGGCCAGGGACACACTAGATGAGGTTGCTCAGACCCTCATCCAACCTGGCCATGAACATTTGCAGTGGTGTGGCATAAACAGATTCCTGGGGAAGCCTCTTCCTGTGCCTTAATGTAACTTTTTCCTGATTTCTAATTTAAACTTACTATCCTTCAGTTTGAAGCCCTTCCCCCTTGTCCTGTCATTAAATGCCCTCATAAACATTCTTTCTTGTAACCTCCTTTGGACACTGGAAGGTAAAAATCTTATAGCTGGAAGAAAAGGGGGGCTGAAGCAATCTCTGATATACTCCAAGATGTTTTTACAGTTGTATTGGGTTGCTTCAGTGGAGTAAAAATCCATTCATACAATAATATGTTGACCCCATAACACGTAACTTACACTAGAAGTTAAAATTTGGTATTCAGAATAAACTCACACTTCCAAACTCTGTCTTCCAGTAAAAACAATACTAAGATTTACAAAAATTTCACACTTGGCAGTTAAGCTTTGCTCTTGTTTTCTGTAAACCACCACCTACAGAAAGAAATGGTAATTTGGACGAATGACTTAAGTCACAAACATCAAACCTAGCCATAAAAGACTGGATGACAAAGGGTGCACTCTTTTTGGAGGCAAAATTATTGTATTCAGCTGTTGGTGAGCTGTTGCAAAGAAGTCATCCTCATGTTCTGTTCGTTATGTCATTAAGTGCAAGAAACAAGGCATTGTGCAAGGTGAGGACCATTTCCTTTCCTTGTAATCTTCCACTTTTCCTATTACCTAGGAAAAGAAAGGTTCTTGGAACCTATTGATATGAATATAGTGTTAAAAGTGTTTCTTAAACTTGGCTGTGGATAAATTTCACTTTTGCACCTACTGTATTGCCCACAAAGGTGCAAAACATTTATTTATTTATTTATTTTTAGGAAACCCACACACTTCTTCTTTTCCTATAACTAATTTACCTTTTTTTTTTTTTTTTTTCATTTTATAGCAGTGTGTTTTGTTTGGTTATTGGGGGTGTTTTTGTCTTATTGGACCAGACCATTAGGTAAAGTGAACTAAGAAATGAAAAAAAATTATACCATACCAATTAATACCCAACACCACAAGATCTGGAAATACTTATCTGATAACATTTTATTGGTAAATTTTACAAGTGCTAGGTTTATTTTATTTCCTCTTATTTTTTTCTTCCCTTTCCTGTCACAGACTTCCTGCCTCTACTTCTCCTTGAATTGTGGTATCTGATGGGTACAGTATTATGAGAAACTAGAAATGCTGCAATAAGGTTTGTGAACTGTGTTTGAAGGATATTAAAAACACAGAAGAACTATTCTTTCTGACTGAAAACCTTTAGGAATTTTTCATCATTTCTTTTAGAGGGAAGAATTTGTGAACTGTTCCTCTTTTTCATCAGACAAACCCACAGCTGATATTAACAGAAATTAAGGGGAATTGGTCTCTCTAGTCATAAATACCACAGTGAATAATTCAGGTAAATCATTTTGAAATAATAAGTCATATAAGCTAGTCATCTGCCTGTAGTCTTTCTTCTACTTTAGGAAGTGAGCCTGCATATCTAAGTTAAAAAATGTTTATTCTGTTATTGTAAATCAGAAAGACCTTTAAGAAAAGGTTTATTATAGAAGTACACCAAATTTCTTAGCACAATAATGAATGCTTGCTTATTTTCTCGACTGAACATCTATTTTCAAAATTGTATTTTCTTGAAAGAACATTAAAAACTCCATTACTGACCTGAAAACTCTGTGTTTTTATGCACATAAATACAGCTTCACTTCTTTCCATCAAAGAACCAATAAACTCTTTTAATCCAAAGTAGTATTTTAAATGAAACATCATAAAAAAACCATAGTTTAATTTTCGACTTGTTTTTCCTTCAGCCTTTTCCTATCAACTGACTAGAAGGAAAACTGGGAACTTTTCAACAACCTTGGAGTTCTCTCTGAAATGCATAAAAACACCTTCACCCTTTACAAAAACTCCCACAATGACTTCAAGTGGCAACCACCTTTTACTCAGTTATGCCTCATGTGGCTGCCACCCCCAGCAGCAGTGGCAGGAACAAGGCATCAGAGTCATGCCAGAGTCCCTTCAGCTGCAGAGGATGCAGCAAGGAGCTCCTCAAGTTTGAGGAGCATTACTAAATCGCAGCTGGTGTTTTCCTGGTCTGAATGCCATTCCAAAACTGAGCCCCTGGGAGCCCTGGTCATTTTCCACTGGTGAAATAGTCCTGGTGTTCCCATTTCTCTAGGTTCACAAAAAGGGCTGTGTGCCAGCTGCATGAAGATTTCAGCCTGTGGGGTGACCTTATCCATTTTAGCAGAGTGAAGGAAGCAGTGAGAATAGCAAAAGCAGCCCTCCAGGAACCTACACTTTTATATCTGTGCACATATATGATGTTTTCTAATGTTAACAAGCACTTAAATACACCACAAAACAGACAATGAACATTAACACATTTCCTTTCATAGTTGCTTTGCAATATAGCACAAAACTAGAATTAACTCTGCCACAGTTCCATTTTGTTTTTAAAGACTGGTTAACAGGTTGCAGTAAAAAAGCCACAGCGTTTTGATGTTTGCCTGTAAAACAAATGCAGTCAGCTGAAAAGTTCTGGCTTTTCTCCCCTGAAATTAAATAAAAATAAAACAAAATCCAAAAATATATCAACACTCAGTTGAAAGTAGCACCCAAAGACATGTCAAAGGCAAAGCATTTGGGATTTATCTAGGATAAGTGGAGACCCTGGTGTGTTTCCACAGGAAAAAGAAGCAGTAAATATTTCAGAAAGTTAGTCAGAGCCATTACTTTACCTGTAAGAATTTTATTATGGTTATATTAAAAACAACTTGATCCTTCCCTTCTTAATCAATCTAAGGTAAATCCAAAGCAAATTTTCTTACTGTTTCAGGCTACCTAAGTTTCATTGACTTGCTTAATTTATCAGTCTACAGAGTTCTCTGCTTTCAGGACAGGAAGAGAGTCATCACTATTTCTTAATTATAAAAATCTAGTTCAGAACATGATCATTAAAGGATAGTCATAGATAAGAAAAAAAGAAAGGAAGCGGAGCCTCAGGAGACATTAGTTGCAGCACATGCAAGGCAAATATACGAAAAATAAACTCATTAAAGAGGACAAGAAAACAACAACCAATTCAAGAATCTTCTTTTAATAATGGCTAAGAAGACATTAATGCAGTATTTATAAAACATAAAGCTGAATTTAAAGAGAAGGAATTATGTATTTTGACAAAAATTATTGACTGAGTGATCCAAAGTCATATGTGTAGACATGGTGAAGTTAATTAAATGTGTTAATTGTTTTTAACAACAAATTTATTCTACCTACTCTTGTTATACATCCCCAAAAAATCAGCTTTGCACAAGTATTTTATTTGGTTTAGTACAAAATACAGACAGAACTCAAGTACAAAAGACAGAACTCAAGAGACATTTTTAAAGTTCTGTACTATATAGAAACCATCTTATGTTAAATTACTTGGCATCATCAGAAATCTATTTTATGGATTTTTATGTTAGCATATGTATTCCTGTAGGAGTCAGTAAATACCAAATACTCAGCACTTCTTTGTAGATGGTCAGCAAGTTTGACAATTAAGCCCCTTATTCCCATATCTCAAGAGTATAGTGCAAGTCCAGGTCACATTGGAAGGCATTAGATTTCATGATTGAATCCCTAGTTTATGGGATTTGTACTCTTACAAAAAACTATTGGTACTGAGTAGTTTTTATCATGACTACAGGATTTCTATTATGGGTGTCATCATCAAGAACAGGATCTTGAAATTGTGGGATATTTTCTCTTCATAGAGAGTTGTACTGAGCTACCGAGCTGTGAAGGAGATGAATGCAGTGATTTACTTGTGATCCACCTGCTCAGCACCTGGGATAAAACCCAGGCTGTGTGTGCCATCATTTTGGTCTGACAGAGAAGTCAGCTGGGCATACCCATCCACCTTCTCCACTTTCCATCAGATTCATTGCAGGAGGTAGTTCAGGGGTGAGTTGCAGGTAGGAATGCTTGCTGGAGTGGACATATTTGTAAATGAACCTATATTCACGTTTATGAGGGGCAAAAAGGCTTCTACCAAAATTATGTCCCTTTTTTTGAGAGAGATGTCCCTGGTCAAAAATTCTCTTTTCTTGGAGTCTGAATTGGTGCAATATTTGAGGCTAAGCAAGGCTGCTGAACTCTTCCTGTAGATATTGCCATTGAGAATCAGAAGAGTATTTCACCTGATGTGTCTGTCTGTACAGTGGTGTGAATGGGCCACACATGCCTGTCTAAAGAGACCGTGGCCAACATTCCCCGAGCTTTTCCACAGAGAAGTGAATGCTGCTTCCTCCCTTTGCCAGCCATGGTGTCACTCTTGTTTTCAGAGTATTGCACCCATTCTCATGCAGAAAGCAGTGGGGACAGAGACCACAGGGATGCAGGGATTCTTCTGTGCTAATGTCCCTCCTCTTGGGCAGAAGCTAATCCAGAGTTTGTATTCAATACCTGAGAAAGTATAAACAGCTTTATTTCCCTCAGTGATCTGGAACACCTATAGTTGCATTTACGCGGTGAAGAGGAATTTAAAGTTGTACCTGCACATTGGTGACAATTTGTGACTCTGGAATAATTTGTCATGGAGGGCAAGACAGCTCACCTGCAGAAAGGGTTAAACTCTCTGGAAGCAGGGATGCAAGGGACAGAACATTTTTCTTACAAGGAAGTGAAGTCCCCTTGGTGATGAGATCAGAAAGAGCCTCAACATAGTCTTGTGGCCATCCTGGAATGCAAACACTTAAGAGGCGCAGGCTCGAGGGACACCTTCAGGCAGCAGAGAGGCTCAGGGATAGACTAGAGGTTGAGTTAAGGTGTCTCATACAACCTCTCTCTGGTGCAATTTTTTTAAAGGAATTAGCTCGTAACATGTGTATGCAGACTTCTTGTAGAATTGTTCATAGTCATAAGATTCTTTCCAATGGGTCATTAATTTATTTTATTTTATTTTGCTAACATTTAAACAAAAACAGTTGCTTAATTCTTCTCAAGAGATACAACTAAATTTCCTCAACAACAGAGTACATACAGTCTTTTCCCGTTATGTTCCTCAGTATAAAGTTCCCATCAGGACCGCTCTGCCAGGCATCCAATATTGCACCTTCCAGTTACCTGCCCTGCTGGCACCTCAAGAGTTCACATTCCTTGTGCTCTTCTACTGAAAAAAGTGGGCAGCCAGACCCTGCGAATGCAGATGGGTATTGCCCAGTCTTTGCTATATTTTACCATAAGTCACATTCACATTTATTAACACTTAATGAAAGGGAGGAAAGACAAATGTGACTGTAACATCCTGAAATCTGTTTCTAAATTTCTACTTTCCATTAGTGATGACAAACTAATCAAAACAAATCAAAACCAAACCAAAATCCCAACGTATCCAGATTGCCACAAAGTCCATAGAAAGAAATTAATACTTTTAGAAAGCATATAAAAATGATAGTCTATGATTTCCTAGTCCTTTTATCTCTATTACAAGGGCAGATTCTTTTAGTTTAATCAGAAGATGGGCACAACTTTACTGTCAAGAACTGTGTTCTATCATTGTAATATTTTATACCACAGCTAGTCTGAATAATTGCATTGGTCTTTAGTACCTGGACATTTTTCTTTTGGGATGTAATGGAATAAGTTGAAGTATATATTTTATTGCTTCTTGTAAAATCTAAGAAACAAAGCAGAAAGTGTCCATTTCCCAAGGACTAAAATCAAGAAAAATATATAAATATTACACAAAACTATACCAAACATTTCCTTCACTCACAAGGCAAAATTTTTAATTACTAAAGAATCACATTTCAATCACATTGCAAAAGGTCTTTCAGAGGCTGTGTCTTCTCTGAATGTATTATTTGAGAGTATAGGAAACAGTACTTTGGTAAAAAACCCCTGACCTGAATCTGCAAAGTTCATTCAATAAAATACATTCAGTCTCCAAAACAGCTGAAACAAGAAAAGCTTCAAAAATAACAAGCAAGTGATTCATATCTAAGGGAATGATGGCATGGTGGTTTAGTTTTTTTTTCCTTTTTTTGATAAAGGCACAAGTGGGAATTGCAGCCAGCACTTTACACTTCTGTTTCAACCCTGCTACAGACGTTCTTGTGATATTGAGGAAATCTCTTAGGAATGCAGTCCATCAACATGTATTTCTTTGGTCAACTGCAGAAATGTTTGCAGAACTAGTTACTTCTGGCAATATGGTACAGCTGAAAACCAGAATTTATTCTATTTGATCTGAAACAAAAGTAGGTGTAGGTTTGAGATACAAAGAAAATATTGAAAGCTTTTCATTTTGTGAAGGTGAGATTTTTTCTTTTTATCTTAATCCTTGCTTGCAGAAAAAAAAAAATCCTAAAAATTTGACAGACATTTCAACAAAGCTAAAATAAAGAAAAACCTTTGAGAGATTGATGCTGAGCTTTAAAAATGCAATAAAAAGAGCACTTCACCCCATCACCCTCAAGGATGAAACAGGTTTGTTCAGAGTGCCATGAACCACAGAAAGTGCAATCTTCCCTTTAGGGAATATATAATTTAAAACCAGAGACTATAAATTGCATCTTTATTATGTGGTTTTTATTGTTTCTCTCAATCTGAGGAGCCCCAGCTGAAGACCAAGATCTCAATTTCGTTTGGGACTGTGTAAAGAGAACAAAGCTGTGATGGGCATAATTCAACCCAGTTCAACTATGCAGGCTGTTGTGTTTTCAGCACATGTATGTATGTATGTATGTATGTATGTATGTATGTATGGGCCAAGGCATCTTTGCAATGCACAGAGCACAACCAATTCCCTTTTGCAGCCCAGGGAGCAGCACTGGGATGGTGTGGGGACTCTTCAGTCACCACAATGAGCAACAATTTCTGCCAGCATGCTTGGGACCCATTGCTGCACTTAATATGTAGTAGGAGACATGGTGAAAATGGGTATCAGAGCACTTGAAATGGAAATGGGCAATGGTGTTCATGTGTTAGCGCTATGGCCAGTGCATGCTAACCACCCCACCCAGTGGGTACTGTGTTTTTCTTAGGCATACAGAAGTTGTAGGAAAACTTTTAGGGAAGGACTTTTTTTTTCTCTTTTTTTTTTTTTTTTTTAAAGGATTTTTACTAAATCTTTATGAATAACAGAGGTTGCCACAGATCCTGAGTAGCAGACCAAGAAATCCGGTGCTCGACTCTATTTAAAACTGGGATCATGCACACACATTTTATAGAAACAAAGAATTGAATCCCACAGTTACAAAGGTTGGGAAAAAACCTCAAAAATCATCAGTCCAACATTCATCCAAGTTGGACGGAAAGAGGTCATTAATAAGGTTAATCTCTGATTTATCATTTGCTCCGTGACTTTTCTCTGGCCACGTCTGAAGTCTGACCAGCAGTTTAGGTAAAAATACACCACACACTGGACAGTGGCAGCAGCAGATTAAATGCTACTCCAGCTTTACTGAAGTCCAGAGAGTAGCTTTAAAAGTGAGGGGTTTTTTTATGCCCCAGTGATGTCTGTTTCACCTGGACAATCAGGATGCTGGTGGAGTGACAGCCACCATTCCCAACCCACATACACACCACTTTTGAACGTCATCTGCAATCACCATATTTTACCCTGAGGGGAATCGGATCCTGAATGCTAATGTATAGACTAACATGGCTAGCCTCTACAAACAGAATACTAATCTGGATTATTTTTTGGGAAGCAAGAGTAAGCAACATTCAAATCTGGTTTATATGTGAGTTTACTGCGCATTGTGTTTTGCATAAACAGAAATTAATGCTAAATTGAACTGGGTTTGCTGAGTGCTGGAAGGTACTATGGGGTAGCTTCTATTTTGGCCAACATGTGGGCTGTTGGCTGGCGACACTGATAGTAGCTGTCTGAAGGCATTTCAAACTTATTATAACTCCATGAAAAAACAGTAGGAAATAATTAAAAAATTAAAATGCTTTAACACTTTTAGATGATGCAGTAATTTTTTTCCAATGGAGAGTTTTTTGTTCCTTTCTTCAAAATTCTTTTTTTTTTTTTTTTTTTTTTTTTTTTTTGATTATTGTTACTATTTTGAGTTTCCCAGTCTGGGTCCTGTTAATCTTCAGTTGTCCAACCTATCTTCCACTGATCTTAGACATCTCTCTTGCCTAACAGCAAATCTTGGAAGGTTAAAACAGCGTGTAGTGTTCATCTGGAGCTGTTTTACAACTACCCTCCATTTGCTTCTTCTCCATCCACATGCCTTAAGAAATCCCACTCCTTTGTTCTTTTGCGAAACAGTATTAAGTGACTGGCTGTTTCTCATTTTCAACTCTTCACTGAGATGCCTGACTCTGTTGGGTCATGTAACACTCTTGTGTTATGCAAAGTAATTAGTAAATAGGGCAACAAGTGATCCAAGATGCGTTAGTGATTAAAGACAAACATATTTTCTGTAGCCCAAGAGATAATACTTGATGCTATAATAAAATGCAAATGTTTTAATAGTACATACTTCTTTCCTAATCTTAATTTTTGCTTTTATAATAAATTTGTATTCCAAGATGCTCCATGCTAAAATAACATTTGAGTATACATTTTGTATAGTTGAGTATACTTTTAGTAAGTCTTCTAGCCAAGTTCACCAGTGTAAATATTCCCAGAAGAGATTCCTCTTGCCACTGAAGCCTACTCTGTCTTCTTTTGAACTGATTTTCCTCCCCACAAAAGAAAAAAATATGTTTCTTGATCTATGAGAAAAGTTTGACTCACTTTCTATGTAACAATCAATGCTTTGCTTTACAAGTTAATTTACTGACTCAATGATAAGACATTAACATTAATTCATATAGATATTAATATTTCTGCCTTTGTACTGCATAGTTCTACACACAGAGTTGCTCAGACAGTCTGTGACAAAAAGCTAATGGCAGGTGACCTTGTTTTTCACTTTTACCAGATACTTCATGGTTTGATCTAGGAGACATATTCTTCCTTATATTTTCATTTTCCTTGAAAATTATAGTCTATATTCTTGGCTTTTGCTATTTCATAAGCCCAAAGATTTTTTCATTCTTTCTATGCAGGCATAAAATGACAGTTCCTTTAGTAAGGAAAATTATAAATTGGATTTTGTTTTGGTTTGTTTTGACAACAAGACATAATGTATCCTGTTGTTTCAAGTTTAATCTTCCTTTTGCCCATGGGTGATTAAGCTCTTTTCAGAACTAAGTTTGTTAAATACATATTTGGCTAATTTAGAAATGAATGGTGGAAATTAATTATATTAACATATCATATATTATTTACCAGACACATCAATTATCCTATAAATATGTATTTACAAAGTACAAATTATTTCCTCAATAACAATAATTCTCTGGATAAACAGTAGATAGCATTTATTTTCTCATCTGAGGATCTCAAATTGTCTTTGGCATGAAGCGTCATAAGAAGTCTGTTAAGTCATCTGAAGAATGCTTATTACAAAAAATACATGACTTATTTTTCAATTGACTCTGATTTTAAAACATCTTCCTTTTTTTTCCTTCAAAAATAGTATGACAAGATCATGGCAAGATCCTGCAGTTTGTTCCAATCTTTTCTGAAAGGAAGGGAGACACCACATGTGGCTCCTCTTGTGTCAAGTTTATTTGGCCACGGTGAGTTTTCTCAGCACAGTGAGGTGATATTCCTCTGAGTTTTCTCTCTACTTATTTATTGAAATTCAGCTAATTGAGTTGCAGAAAAAGTTAGCTAGTCAAAATTTGCTAAAAGAGACTGTGATTATACAAACTTGAGAAAAAGAGCCAGGTATATGTATGTATCCAGTGATATTGTCGTTTCTTTCATTCAATCCTGCCCTTTTGCTTTTTCCTCCCACATATTTTGTCATTGATGAGATACCTGTAAAACTTTAAAATGTTATATTGTGTTGTTTTAAGTAGTACAAATCCACAGTCACATAAGTGTAGTAAATATCCCAATTACCAGATGGTCATGAGGCGAAAAAAAAGAAATTGTCATTTTTGTCATATTGCTGGATAGAGACTTTTTATGCATTTGAGCCTTGCAGAAACAGCAGCAAATTAACAAAATATAAAAAAAAAAAATCTCTTATTTCCAAATATGTTTCAATAAATATTGTCATGATATAAATCCTTCAGATCATATTTTTCCTGGCCTCTGAATGTTTCATTAAGTACCTATTTTTCTGTATTCTAATAAGGTGAGAGAACTGCATTAAATAAGGTTACAAAAATTTCCATGACCCTAATCAATCTAAATTATAATTCTGAATTTTTTCTCTAGGTTTTAAAATTAAAATCTCAGCAGCAACAAAGAAATAGATTTCTTTGGGAGTTGCAGAACGTATTTATATATCACCTGAATGGAAAGAGTACTCAATAAGCTATGACACACAAGCCTGCTAGAAATTCCCGTCTTGGTTTGAGATTAAAAACACAGGCAATAGAAAACAGATTATTGAAGAAATATCAAATTTTATATGAAAAACATCTAATTTTAATCTTCATCAGAATTATGCTGTTGGCCAAAAATTTGCAGGTAAACTGCAAGGTATAATGATGCTGTTTAAAAATAAGATTCCATTTTCCTGACACCAGTTATTCACTGGTGCCACATACCTGACTCTACAGTTGTTCCAGGCAACACCATTCTTCCAAGCTTTTCTTAGAACATTTTCAGCATTACAGGGCTAGATACACAGGGATAGCTGTAAGGCAAGAGGAAATTTAAAACTTTCACATATATATTTTCAATGAAAAAAAAAAAGGTGTTGTTTATAAATGTCATGTTCATGTGTCCTTCTGCACAGAGAAGTGAGCTGGCAGCTGCCTGATCAGATGTGGTCCATCTCTGACTGGCACCTGAACTTTATAAAGGGGCTTTTAATTTCAGCCCAAATTTGTATATATCCAGTTCAGAGTACAGGAACATTAAGTTCAAATTCATCTGCAAAGGAATGAGTAAGAAAACTGGAGAGAATATGTTTGCAAAGGAGGTAAGAAGATGATGGCAGTGACTTTGAGTTTGCTGTAGATATATCTGATAGATTACTGAATAGCATTAAATTTTTAAAATAATCTTTCTGGTTAAGGTTGCCAAAGCAACACTCTGAAGGGATGCATTGGGAGATGAATTTGGTCCACAATATCATTAAGAAAAATATAGAGAGTTTTGGTGCAAATCTCACCTGATATTTTCTTTCAAAATTATTATAAAAATTTACATTTTAAAAACCAAGCTTAAAAAACAACAAAAAGCAATTAGCTTTTCCTTACAGAAGTGAGCTTATTGGTTGATTTATATATTCCTTTGTTAATTATAGCTGTCTCCCAGGAACTGGCCCATTGAGATGGACATCTTCTTCAAGACATCCTGGGGCTAACAATACACAAGGCACACATTTATCTATCAGAGCATTCATAAGTATATTTTCTTAAGAATATGAAAAGACACATTTCCTGGAGCATTATGAATCTCCATGGGCCAAAGAAATCCTTGTAGAAGAATAACCAAAGCTAAATTACCCATCAAATATCATGATCACTCTTTGTGCAGTAACTTTAATGCCAAAACAATATTGTTTCTGGCTTATATGTATTGTTAGACATTTCAACACTGTCTGAAATAGACAGAGCCAGCAAATCACAGAGATGTAATGAGTAAAAGACATTACCCTGGCTTTAATGAATCCCACCACAGCCTTTAGAAAAGTTCATGATATTGAGTTATTTTGCCACTATTAGTTACATAACTAATGAACACTCGTACACTGCTGAAGTTTGAGTTAGGAAAAAAGCAAAGCCTGCCACATTTAGGCATATTCCGCATATCTATTTCTTTGAGGTCTTCATTAATGTGGGTTTTTAGACTTCAGCACAGCTCTTAAGTAAGGAGAAAAGCCTAAGCCATCATTTGGGCCTTCCATATGCACTGAGTGCTCTCAACCCTTTGCTAGCCATGCCTCAATACCATGGATGTAGAGGAAAGCTGTTGGAAAAAGTTCTATCACCTTCATCAGAGGAAATTTCTATTTTGTTAATGTTATTTTCCATTGACTATTTCTAGCCACTATAAACCAAGAAAATTTGTCTACATGGACTGCAGAAAGTGACCATATAGGTAAAGGATTCTTAGTGTTACATTCTTTACTTTGTTGTATTTCTGCATTTTATCTATTTCAGTTACGTTTCCTGGACATAAATTAGATCATGTTTTCCTACTTGATGTAATAAAAAATTAATTATGTTGCCATCAAAACTTTCATTTATAAGAACAATTGAGACATTCTACATGAACTGTATTGTGACTTCCTCATTTTGTGTGTTATACAATAGTGCAGAACATAGGCTGTGACCATATCCTCAGTTTATTTAAATATCTTGGTCTTGTTGACTTCATTGCATATGAATGCTATGCCTGTGTTCTTCAACTGCTCCTCCAATGGGATGAATGTTTAATGTAATGAGGCCATTCTTTTTCTAAGACTCAGATATGACAGAAAAAGGTAAAACTGAACAATAATTTATGTTTAATTCCTTTAAACAGTATCCAGAAAAAACATCAATCACTTATATACTTTTTGTCATCTACTTGACTTCTTTTATTAGTTTTCCTAAGAGTATTCCCAAAGGACCAGGTATTTAGACACTGCTGATATTTTTTGGTTTTGATCATGGAAAATCTATAGTTTTTCTTTAGCCCTTTTACAACAAATTTTGTACCAATAAATTTGTAATAAACACAATTACATAGAAAGTAAGGTTTTTTAATCTTTTCACAAATTTGCATTTGTACAGTATTTTTCTAAAATATTAAACAAAAAAAATATAATTTTCCACTAACTAATTGTAGGGGCTGTATTAAAAAAAAAAAAAAAGAAAAAAAAAAAAGAAAAAAAAAAGAAAAAAAAAGGGAAAAGTAGTTAGCTTTGTGAAATAAAATTTGAAAAAGATAGGAGTCTAGAGTTAAATCTTCATATCTTTATAAAAAGCACACATTTTTAAGTTCCACAAAACTGAGAGCAAAGGAACTGCTGAGGGCAGAAGACTTTCTGAGAGCAGAAATACAAACAGAAAATAACACTTATATTTTTTCCCTGTCTTTCATAAGGAGACACTAAAGTTATAAACTCTGATTTCATTGTGTATTTATGGTAACAGATTTGTTGGGTTTGCACTTCTCACACTATTGTAATAGTCATTTCTTTTAAATCTAGGTCAAACAAAACAATAGTCTGAATTTTTCTATTAACGTGACAATGCATTTGTATAGCAGCATCATAGCAATCCAGCTTGTTGTACAGAATCATACAAAAAGACTTCCGTGGAATTTAATAGCTTTGGGGTGATGACTCAGGATGATTGCACTGGTCCTGGGAAGGCCACTCCATATTGTCATCTTAGAATCCCTAAAATTGCATAATAGTTAGGCCTATGTATGACAATAAGTTTTTACTATTCTGAAGGAAGGAATGAAAAATTCTGTTACCCCTGCATCTGCTCAAACATCTCTCATTCAATAATTACTTATCGTTATTTTGATATCAAGATACAACATGCTTTGTGTAAAATTTTCATTCCAAAATTCTCAATCAATGAGCTAGAGGAAGCCATGTTTCCCAAATACATTATTCTACTAACTTCAAAGCTAAGAGATCCATGACCCAAAGACCACTGAAATCAATGTCACAAATCTTGCTGAGTACAGGGAATATTGTGCAAAGCTTTCCTAGACAGTGTTCCTTAAATGCTTCTGGCTCTTTTACCATCGTTGGAGAAAAATGTGAAGATGTATGAGGCACCAAGGTGATGTGCCAGCCCTATTATAAATGCAGCTGTAAAGTCATGAGAATGGTTGCTAGACAATCTATTTTCAGCCTTAAAAGCCTGTTAAGACAAAGAAAAGCAAAAGACGTCCCCCAGCTTTTAGACGAAAGACCAGGGGGAAGTATGAAACTAATTATTTTAAAAAAATCTCTGAATTATGGCAATCTGAGTTTTCTATTTATATATCAATGTATTAGCATTACATACTGTGTGCAGTTCTGATAATTATACAGAGACACCTGAAGACAATTGTTTTTAACACTTAAATCAGAAAGAAAGCAGAGTTATTGTAAATACACTTAAATCACAGCATCTATAAAAAGTTAAAGAATTGCCACCCATAATGCTTCCCTTTTCAGAGAAAACACTTTTCAAAATATTTAAGCTAAAAATCAATCATATTAAATGCATGCTAAGGAATGAGAACATTAACAGCTAATAGATAAGAGTGGAAAGAAATAATGCACAAAGTTCACATAAATAAAAACAAGAAAAATTTAAAGAAATGTTTAAACATAAACTCCTGCATTTATGCAACTAAGGAAAGTCAAGCCAGTCATTGCTGAATTCCTTTTAGTATTAAATAGTGTGCAATTAGGAAAGAAACAAATAGATGAAGAAATTGCATTTTAATGACTTTCTGTGTTAATAAATTATATATATGACAGTTTGAGTAACTATGGAGCTCAAACACATAGGAAAATGAAAGGCAATGATAGGAATGAAGCTATGATGCCCTCATTACCAGCAGTGATTTTGCATATTGCCATGAGTGTGTGGGAAAGCTATACATTCATTTTCTTAAGTAGAACATTTTAAAAAATGTGACAGTGATTTTGTTTTAAATTCAAGTGCAAAAAAAAATTGAAAAGTCTTTCTGAATATTCTTCCCTAGTAAGTGAAGAATTTCTTATATATTTTCAGCAGAGGAACACAAGATTCCAGGACCTCGAAGGGAGGTTTTCATAGTGCCTTACTTCAAGCACCACAGTTCAGCACTTACATTAGCATGATAGGCTTCCTATATTACCTGAGTAATTAATGGAGACAGATGGGCTCCTCCAAATGGTAATTCAGAGCAAGAACCTAACCAAGGTGACCTGAATTGCTCTCCATGGCAGCATCTCTCTCCGACTACAGAGGAAGTTCAGGCCTTTTCCCAATCAGTTCTCTGGATCATTAAGGTGCTTCAAGTGAAAATCCTTGAATCCCTCCCCATGCCCACCCTAGATGACCAGACACTGGGCTAGAGGACTCAGAGCAGCATCATGCACCTGCTGGCAAATACTAAAACAAGAGCCAGAGGGAGAGGCTGGAAGGGGATTGGAGCTAAACTTCCTGCAGATTACCAAGTGAATTCCCAAACTAAATTTCGTTTTCTTTGGGTCTTATCTTTTTCTAGGAAAAAACCAAACCACACAGAATAATTGAAGGCTGCTCCTGTTGTGAGGGGACAAGGGGAGACGGACTGTGTGGAAAGACACATGCTATATATAGGGATGCCTGGAATTCCTGCAGATGAATGGTGTCTGGGGCCTCATTGTGTTGTCAGCTTGCTGCAAACCATCTGTAAAAGAGAGGTTCCTATAAGAAATTTTTCCTTGATGGCTTAAATTAAATCTATTTCCCAGACAAAGGTCTCAGAGATAGTAGAAAGTATTTCTGTGCCCATTTAAAGGCTCTGTTTCTCTTACTTGTAACCAAGAGGACATATAATTTGCTAAAAAAACTTAGACTAGATGCATTCTCTGAAACTGTCAACGGCTTCTGTAGCTATTTTTGCACTGTGTTCAATTTGGAGTATCTTTAAATGCAAGTGAAGACATCCTAAAAGAACCTGGGGATTTTGTTCCCTGGGAAGTATTTAGGACTTACTTGCCAAGTGCTGCAATCAGCAGCATTTTCTTTGCTCGTATGAAACAAAGGCATAAACTTTGCTATGAAACACAGGCATAAACCAGCTCTGGCAGGGATGATGGACCATTCTCTAGAGAAGGCATAGAATAGAAAAATCTGCTCAAATCTTACCCACCATTCCCTTTCAGTTCAGTTGCAGAAGCTCCCTAGAGCACTGTAGGCCACTTCTATGCTGCTAGTTCAGCAGCAGTGCCAAGTTCAAATCCAGCTTTGCCAGCTAAGCAGCTTGAGACAGTTACATCTGCATTGCCTCAGCCCATCTCTGGCTCTCATTAGCTGTGCCCCCTCTGTGCTTCCCTTGGAGTAACTTGACCTCTCCTGCTATCCTACAGTTCATGTCCTCTGTCTGTCTGACAGGCTCTCCTAGCAGATATATAGTCCATATATATGACTTGTCCCAGGAGTCTTTCCTGCTGCATCCTATTAGCATGCACACAAAATCTGCTTCTTAGGAAGCCTGATATTTGCATAAATGTGGAGCAGGTCCATGACAGTAATTTTAAGCGCTTGATTGTTTCTCTGCTTTGGATCATACACTGGGAGTTGCAAGTCTCTTTGCTCTTTCTCTGTTTTGCCATCAACAACCACTGTAGTGGCCCTGAGAGAAAGATATCCTGCTTAACCAGTGACAGGCCTTTCAGGAAATTTCCCCATATGAACAGATTGTAGCTGGAGTCTTCTCTTAGAAGGGACCAGCCTCTGCAGCCTGATTTACTGTTCATCACTGGCAAGGCACCAGCTTTGAAAGAAAAAAGCCACTGTCAGTGTCAGAGTAACAGAAGGAGGCAATTAGTCATGTGCTCTTCCTACACGGGGAATGTCAACTGCATTGCCATTTGTTCGGTGTGGCCTGAGGGTGACTGCAGCCCTGAGAAATCTTCTTTGAGAAGAGTGCGCTATAATAATTCAAAGTGATCCTGACCATTTGGCAGCTTTGTGGGCATTCACTAGAAATCTCTTCTCATTAACAGATTCAGTGAAATCTCCTGATCTCCATTCTTGATCCATGGAAAATTTCAGACTTGAAGGCTCAGAAGGACACAGGTTTTTGAGTACCATCTCCAGAAGAGTATTTCAGCATGAATCTCCTATCCAACCAACCGTGGGGTACAAAGTAGATGCTGTCTTCAAGACCTGCCTCTCAGGCTCTAGCCCTCAGTTATGTTTCTCTCACTAACAACATCTTTTGAGGATCAAGGTCTTCCTTGATGTCTCCACAAATAAAGACTGCTGGAACACATTTAGAGTGAGATAAGTTGGGCTCTTAAGGTACAATTCCTGTGTCTCTAACTCTGGAAGATCTGTGTCTTTCCCATCTTGATCCTGACCAGGTTTGGGGAGATGTTTTCTTCTTTTTAGCAACTGTGATTTCTTTAGTGCCCAACAAAGCTGTCCAGTTCCTATGAAGCTCAAGTTGCCCCTGGCAAACCAAAGAACTCTAAAGGTGGCAGAAGCTGAATTAAATGAGCAGAGGAGCAGGAGATGCAAAGACAGTAGCATTTAGCAGGGCTGCAGGACTGGAGGGATTTGTTAGGAGGAGAAACAACCTGGCAAGGTACCAGTCACATCTATACTACTTCTGAGGAGGAGATGACTCAGAAATCTAAAGAACCTTCCAAGGGGTGCAGCTTCCCCGTGCAAGAGTGAAAGAGTTAACACAACACATGACTTCATATTTAAGTTAATGTCATTACATATGTATGTCAATAAATTTCTTGGCTGTCACCTCAAGAGGCCTACTTGTTACTTCACTTTTGAAGTGTCAGAGTAAAATATTTCTTCACTGTGACTGTCGACTGACTAAGGTGATCATTCTTTAGGATGACACATCTTTAGCTTATCTATTAAAATATAAAGCCCATTAAAACATATCTATTAAAATATAATCCCTTCAGAGCAGAGAACTGCCTACCTTTTATTTCTTCTTCTCTACTGTTTTTCTCTGCACTTTACCCAATGCAAATGAGACAGAATAATTACATATAATTGTGGTAGGCTAGCCTTTGCAAAGAGCCAAATACACACCCAGCTGCTCACTCACTCCTCCTTCTTGGGTGGGGGGCAGAGAGAGAAAAAAGGATAGGAAAGCTCACAGGCCAAGATAAAGATAGGAATATCACTTACCAATTACCTTCATGGGCAAAACAGACTCACGATGTGGAAAATTAATTTAATTTTTTTGCCAATTTCAATTAGGTTCATTGTGGAGCCAGACGTTGCTGTGCCTGTGTCTGGGCAGCCCATAACCTCATCTCGCAGAGGTCATCTTGTACCAAAACCACAGAACCCATACAGTATAACTAAAATAATAATTAACACCCCATCTTGCATATTAACATGAATGCAATCAGTTTTGATATACCAACCTAGGGTTTTAATTGTAATTATCTACTGATCTAAGATTATCTTCATCTGATCCCTGTGCTATCTTTTGGTTTGCATCACAGATTGGTCTCAATGCACACAAACTGGATTCCTTTTGGATGAAGGAATTTGGAGGAACTGGAATGTGGTCTTTAGCAACAAAACAAACACACTCCATCTGCAAGAGGGAATTCAGTCTATGCAAACAGTCCAGAGCTGGTCTGATGCCCAGCATCAACTTTTTTACCTTTCAAGTCTATTCTTACTAGCTTACAGTATTTGAAAATATAAGTGTAGACAATTTTGTATCCTAAATTGAATTATTTTGAACTATTTTATTTAAATTCAGTTCTGCCAATTTTTTTTTTTTTTTTTTTTTTTTTTTTTTTGTATTAGCTTTTCCATTATCACAGTATTTTCAGGTAGTTATTTCCCTCTCTCACCTACATAAAGTGAACAGGCTTTACTCAAGAGTCACACTGGAGGAAATTTAAACATGTCACTTCTCCTTTGTTTATTATGCATGTCATTGTCACCCCTGTGTCTACCAGATATATGCACTGGAGATTAGGAAATGGAGGTACTGGGGAATTTGTGGTACAGCTTAAATGATGTTTCCTATTGATACTGTAGGACAGGACAGACACTGCTAAGGAAGGAAATTTCCTTCTGCTCTAGAAATGTACCAAAAATCTCTATACACATTTCCCTAAAATTCTAGCATAGTGTAAATTTTATGGAGTGATGTATCAATGTTCTCATTATGCTCCATATGTCTGTACAAGAGGCATCAGCAGTCCATGGAAGAGACTAAATTAGGTTGCTGAGTAGATGAGTGTTTATAACACAATAGCACCTGGAGGTCTCAATTAATTATCTCTATTGTGTTTTGCACTGTATGAATTCACTTTAGAACACAGTTTTTATCCTAAATACCTTAAAGAAAGATTTTGAAGAATCTTTTGTCATGTCTTTATTTCTCTTCTACACAAGCTGGAAGGACAGATGTAAGCCAAAACTACAAAACTAAATTTTGAAAATCTGACCCTGTGCCTCCTCTAATAAAAAGAAAAGAAAAGAAAAGAAAAGAAAAGAAAAGAAAAGAAAAGAAAAGAAAAGAAAAGAAAAGAAAAGAAAAGAAAAGAAAATTGTCAATTTTGCCAGCAATGCTTTTAATTCTCTTTCCCAGTATTAATACTGTACTCATCAACTCAGAGCAAGGCATTTCGCAGTCAGAAAAATGTTTTGAATACTTTGTAGACAGAGATTTCCTGAGAGGGCTTTTCAAAGGCTTTTTCATTTGAAACACTATTTAGATTTCACTATAAAAAGAAATTTATGTTGCAGAAGTATGTTAATGAATTTCAAGCATACATCATCACTGGAAGAAACTGTTTAGCAATGTCAAAAAAGGATGGGAACTAGATGTGAGTTACAGAAAAGATCTTAAATTTTTGTATAGCGACAGGTTTTGTTAAAGATATACCTAGAAACCCCTGAAAGCATTGCTGCTGCTGTCAGAGAAGCAAGCAAACCAACAGAAACCAAAACAAGTTGCCTACAGGAGAAAAAAGTGAAGTAGATGAATGCATACTGAAATATATGGCAAGAACTACCTGACTATCTAAAGATGAAGAAAGATTCACAGCTGCAGATTCTGACAAAACTAGTCAAAACAAATTCAAATCATCAATGTCTGTAACAGACTCATAGTTGGCCCTCAATAAAACTTTTAATTTTACCAGCTTGTCTTTTACATTTAAAGTTTTTATAAAATCTGGTATATTCTGACACTTCCCCCACAATAAAACAGTAAGCTGCTCTCCCTGCAGCCCTTGTTGTAAGCCTACTCCTCTGCCAGGGTTTTGGCAATCCAGGGCTTCCAGAGAAGACAAGAGCCTTTCAGAAGAGTGCAATGGGAAGATGGATCACTTTCAGAACAGCTCATGGTGGCTGCTGATGCCACCAGGAAATCTTGTGAGTGCTGAGCAATTTTCCAGTTCTCAGTGTACAGGATTTTCTTCACAGTCAAGAGATTTTCTCTGGGTGGTGGATCCCAGGCTGAAAACAGGAAAATGGTTCAACCTTTTGTTGGGAAGTGATGCAAGAAAGACGTTTCACATTTTAAGGCACCTTAGCTTTAGGTAAAAGCAAAAGAAGGGAAAAACAGTCATCTGTGTCTACTGCATTGTATAGAACACCATTTTCAGAGAAACTTCTTAAAGATTGCACCATTCCCGTGAGAAATTTGCCTCCAAGACTAAATAAAATTCTAATTTTAAAAGGTGCTTTATGTCTTAGTAACAAAGGCAGGATTTCCTGGCCTATGGTTTTGAGCAACATAGCGCTTAGTGTCTTCCATTAGTCTTCACCTGTGCAGTCTCCCATTTAGACTTAATATGTAGGTAAAAGTTGAAAAAACCCACTGGTCTTATCTTTGCAGACAACTTTTCTTTAAATATATGATTAAAGCTTTTTTTTTTCTATTTTGTTCTTTTGTTTTGTGGGATTTTTTTTGTTTTTGTTTTTTACACAAAAGAGCTACAGAACACCTCTATCTGCTCCCTTTTCTCTCATAGCAAACATTTTGCCTTTTCTAAGTCAAAAAAGAAAACAGGGACAGCTGTTAAAGACAGGTCCTACAATTTCCCACTTGTATGGATGCTATATACATAGATCTGCACATTCAAAGCAGTTGATCTGGTGAGCTTAAGTGCAAAAATAGAAACCCAGAACAGTAAGTTTTTCACACACACACACCCACACACCCACCAAACACACCCACACACACAATCACAAAAATTGCTGAAAATCAGTAGAGAAGGTTGAATGTCATGTAGAAAATTTACAGGAGATATGAACATGAGAAGAGTCATTAGCACACTCCACATATCAATTACTCCACCAGGTAACTCAATACACCGCAGTTGATTTCAGAGTTATGGCAGCTGCAGAGTCAGCCCTGCAGGTTGGCTTACCAACTCAGGGCACATGATAACCTTCTCAGAAATGTAATAATGCTTTTAGGCAGGTATGCTAATCCTCAAGGGAACATGGACCTTCTCTCCTTCAAGAAATGCAAGGCCTGGCAGCTTTCTGAAGCAAGGATATGGCAGGGTGAGCAGCAGAGCCTATGCAAGGGAAAGCAGCAAGATGACACTGGCAGCTTCATGGCATTCATATTTCACATTACCTTGTGGCACCAAACCAGCTGTCAGTTAGTTTGCAAAGGTTTGAGCAGACTGCTCAGAATTGTATCTCTATGCTATCCACTGCATTTGTCAGCAATATGTCCAAGATCTTTGCTGTTTTGGGTGTAAGTGCAAACACAGTGATGGACAAATGGGACTGGGACAGCATGTATATGGCATATTAGAGCTTTATTCTGATGTACTTATTCATCTTCTATCTTTGGCATATTACTGGAAACAAGCAAGACAGTGATACATACCAGGGTATCATAGCAGCACAGGAATAGAATTTACTGCAGGTTGCAGATTTATGATTGTGGAAAGGCAGGAGAACAAATGTGCATGCCTCACACAATTGACAGAGGAGAAAAGCAGGTCTTACCCAAACCTGAAGGCAAGACCGAGTAGGTCAGTCAGTATAGCATAATGTGAGCACAGCATATGCTTCTGGATTCATCAGAGGTGGAAGATGCCTTTTGACTATCAAATACCACTAGGGCAACAAGAAAGGATTCAGATGGATAAAAATAAAAGGAAAAATTGAGTTATATTCTATTATTTATCACTAGCTTTTTGTTTTGCACCTTTTCTTCTGCATCTTGGTATTCTTTATGTTTTTGTTTTTTCCTTCAGGTACCATGACAAATAGACCATGTACTTCAAAATGCTTAAATTTTCTTATCTTTATATTTTATTTTGTCATCTAAAGTGAAGAGGAAGCATTGAAGTATTGCTAATGCATACAATTTTTCAATTATAAAAATAGACAAATTAGAAAATTGGCAAAATCACTGCTTCAAGTAAAAAAAACAAAAAAAGCATTCAGGAATACAAAACCACTGGAGCTGAGAGAATTTACTTTGAGCTCACAGCTATCTAGGTTCTGTAAAACATCATCTTCATTCCAAAATCAATTAATCAGTGGTGCCTGTTGCAACTCTGTTACTCTCATGTGGTTCTAAGTGTTATTCCTTACTAAAAAATGCCTCTACAACCCCTCCAAGTCATCTATGCATCCTCAAAGATGGATGAGAATGCATCCTGTGACATTGTTATACGGAATTTAGAGCTCTTATTGGTGAAATGTATGAACTATGATATTTGCAGCTATGTCAGAGAATAGAAACTGTATGACTAAAAAGGAAAATGAACTAAAGGCTACTAAAAGCTTATTATAAGTAAGTTGCAACATATTCTCTTCCATCTTGTTTTGAAATGTGACCAGAAAGCAGAATGCATAAGGCACTGGTCATTCAAGCCTGGATTTGAGTGTTCAAGAGTGTTTTCTCTGAGGAAAAGAAATGTCAGCATTTTGCACACACTTTTGGGATATGTGCATCATTATATACATTTGTTCAATCTTATACCCAGGACTTGAAAAGTACATATGTGGCCTTCAGCCCAATCTCCCAGAAAACCGAACCACACCAAACATAATCAAGACAAAACAAAATGAACAGCTTATTCCTTTTTTTGAAAAACAACAGCAGCTGTCAAGATAGATTTTTGGCAAAATAATCAAATTGCCAAAAATTTAAATAGGTCATATTGACGTTCTGGTATTTTTAAAGAATTTATTTCAGACTTATGGCAATAGACTCTAGGTTAGCTTTGGAAATGTCTAAGCACTTGACTGAGTCTGCCTGAGTAACTAGAAGGAGAGGAATTATCAGGAGCACATACACTTGAAAGTACTGTGCAGATGACCAGGGAAACTATAATGCATCTCATGAGTTAATTGCTACTGGTTAACCAGAGTGTAATGTTTGACATAAGCACTTGTCACTTTTCCAGAATGGTGAGAATCAACAAGTGTAAAAAATTAATATCTCCTGAAACTTGTGTCATCATCAGTGGCAGCTAAAGAGCATGTCAAATATTGATTATCAGACTGTGAGTTTCCTATGCAACTTTCATATAAATGCAGCTAACAATTCAATGAAGCAGACACAAAATGCCTGGTTTTACCAAATGTTTATTGAGGGCTAGAAAATTTCCTAAGGAAACCATTATCATAACTATTTTAACTAATTAAAATATTGTTAGCTACATTACAATATTTTAGAGTACCCCATGAATCGCTGGCATACTAGTGGAAATAGGAAATACACTAGATGATACTCCTGCTACCTGATGGGGCACTTGGCGTTAACAACATGCCACCAGATCACATGGGATGAAAACATACAGGTGTGATTTTGACAGCTTTGGCTGCAAAACTCAAAATGGGCTGTACAGACACTTTTTTTCCACTCAAAGACATTGGTGAGCTCAGAGGTTTTGTTAGAAGCTTATAAAACAGTTTTGTTTTGCTTTCTGTACTTGTGAAGGCAGCAATCTCAATCCAATTCCGCTGGTGAAATTATTATAAAAACCCAACAAAAACAAACTAAAAGACTTGGCTCTGCAAAGAAAATCATCCACTTTGTTAAGACTGCATTTCCAAATGTTCTGAGTTTATTGCTTCTCTATTTCTCTTACAGAGGGATGAATGAAACACACAAGTACTGATGATTGGCTGGACTTGTTTGCAACAGCTGCAGGAGGAGTTGCCAAATCTGGTTTCATATAAGATAGCCCAAGTGCCTGATAAGCATTAAAATTCATTTCCATTCTTTAGCACACATAAAAGTACACTCTTGCTGTAAAAAATATGACAAAATGCTTAAATGTTGTATGCTTTTCTTGGTCACTGTGTTTCATGCTGCAGCAAGAGCTTAATCGGCAAATGTCACCTCCTTTGTGGCTCCTTTGACCTTATTGTCAGATTTTTTCCACAAACAATTGCTAACATTTTTTTCTCATAATATAGCCTTAGAATCCTTCAAAAGCTTAGTGGCAAATGCATCTAAATCTGCATGGTAGTGGAATAATAACTTATTTTGAAAACCATCTTCCATAGAAATCCCTCTCAGAATTAAAACTGAAAAAAATAAAAAGAAAACCAACCTCAAGCTAAATGCTCTGCTAAGAGGAGGATTGTATCACAGCTGTTATTTCCATGTTTTATTCACAATTGCTTTTCTCCCTTCAGCCGGCTGCTCCTTCTTTAGCTTAGAAACATCTACTATTGAAAGATGGCCATTTCTGTGTTTGAAACCAAGGGCCAAACAGCAGCACATAACCCTTTGGCAAGAAGCCCGTGAGCCGCAGTCTATTAAAACACACAAGCTAGACCCATTATTCTTTGTTCTTGCTCTACAAAAGGGAAGGAATCACAGGCTGTGCAACACTTCATATGACACAGCCTTCTCCCACCTATGTGCCAAAACACTCTGCTGTTCTTTTCCTACATGCTTCAGAGTACACAGTATTCTGGGATCATTCAGAGCAAGCAAACTTGTCAGGAAGGAAAGCGGGCTGAGAACCCTTCACACCCTATTCTCATTCTTCTGCTGCATTTTTTCATTGTAGTAGCTGAACAGTTCTCAGCACTGTATGAAGAGATGAGTTGAAATTTTTTTTCACTCCTATCAAGCGTATAGAGAGCAGGCTGGATTTTCCTTTGAACATGATGTATACATACACCTACATCTACCCACGTGTATGATATCAGGGAAGATAAAAACAAAGAAAAGTGCTCTGCACTTAAAGTAGAAGTTAAGCTGCAAAGGCCTTATTTCTCACAAAGGCCTTTGCAGCTCCCTTCAAAGGAAAAATCCTTACTATAGAAAATGTCTTTATTCTACAGGAAAGAAATCTGTTGTGGTGGTTGAGCAGCCTGGTTAACTATTTGGGTGCCTTAGCTCTTTAGTTAGGCAACCTGAACATAAGGTTTGAGTGTTTTGGATGAGAGAAGGGCTGGTGTTCTGGGTTGCTGTAATGGGAGACAGAAGTAAAAACCTTTGTGTCTGACTGTCCTGGATTAGGGCAAATCTGGGAGAAATCTGTTGGTGCATCCAGCACCAACAGAACACACAATTGGGGATACAAGCATCATAACCTCACCCTAGGACACTGACCATCTGAGAAGAGCCACATTTTTCCTATGCTCTGTGCTTCCTCACTGGGTACACTGAAGTCATTCTGTTTTCCACTTCTAGCTCCTCAGATGCCATTAATTCAGAGATAATTCTGGTTTGCCTATTTAACGCCGGCTCCCTGGATACTTCCATAAGTGTTGTACTGCTGTTGCTAGGCAGTTAATCCATTTCTGCTGTTTAGTCACCCTTTGCTGTCATAGGTGACTTTAGGTGACTTTAGAGATAAATAGTACATCTAGATACAGGACTGGGACCCCCTGGCAGAGCAAGTAGATATCAAGAAAAAAACCACTGTCCATAAAACTATTTTTTTCCCCAAAAAGATGGTGAATTCTTTGGGAAAATCAGTGTAGAAATTGGAAAAAAAAAAAAAAAAAGGAAAATTTTAAAGAGTGTCTGAGTCATTCAACAACTTTTTAAATTAAATTTAACCTTTACTGGCATTTGAAAGCACTAAGGCAATGAATTATTTTTTTGGATGGGTAGAATCCTTTCTATGCAACAAATAATTATTCTGACTGAATTTCTGCAAAGACACTCTTGTAAAATGAATTTCTAGTTTTATTTTAAAATCTATTCAGTTTTGAATGAGTCAGTGCCTACACATAAGGGAATCTTACAGTTTAAATAATATTTAAGATTTGAAATGAAACCGTGTTTTACGTCTGAATAGTGAACTATAATTACCTCAGTTCATAACTGTCAAGAAAGAAAAGGCAAAAGGCAAAGGCAAGGGAGGGCAGGAGAAGGAAAAGGAAAAGGAAAAGGAAAAGATAAAAAGGGAAAAAGGGAAGGGAAAGTGGGAATGGGGAAAAGAAAAGAAAAGAAAAGAAAAGAAAAGAAAAGAAAAGAAAAGAAAAGAAAAGAAAAGAAAAGAAAAGAAAAGAAAAGAAAAGAGAAAATTATGCATTTTTCATCCATACAGAAGATAGTATTCACTCTTTATTTGTAAATCTACAGACTGACTCCCAGAACTAAACAGGAAATCCAGAATTCAGGAATGACAAGACAAGAGAGGATGGAAACACATACTGCTTCCCACAACCAACACCATTTATGCTTTTATGAACTCATTTAACAAGTTTAGCTATAGGGTAAATGCCACTCTCTGTTAGACAGCATATCTGGATCTCTGTCTCAGTTAGACAGACAAAATGAGGTGACCTGAAACAACCAATTTTTCTCTAGACTAGACATCTTAATTTCAATAACCTGACAGAAATGTGTTTATACAGTTCAGTGGTTTATAAGAATCCAAATGCACATCACGAATATAAAGTAAGTAGAAATAGAATAAATCTCAAGGCATAGTTATTACTTTTGTCAATTGTGAAGTATTGTCCTGTTACCTTTTTTGTAATTCTAGGAATGAATGAACTCAAGTCCATTTTACAAACTAAAAAATGAGTGTTTATTTACGTTATTATTTGTAATCTCATCATAACTTTCTGATCTCCTTGCTGTCCTAAGACAAAGGGCAGCATAATATAACATTCACTGTAGAAAGACTGTTATATTAAGTAAAATTTTTGCTCTGCTAGGCAGAGGACAGGATCCTTCATAGTAGTGAGAATGTTGCCAAAGACTGTGAAACTGGTGTATTTTATCCATAATTTTGGTATTTTAGGAAAAGTTTACAGCAATCAGCATTTACCCATCAAGTAAGGTTTAACATATGGGCCATTGCTTTAAAGGTATATCACACTCACTGGAAAGAAATATTCATATCACTTTCCTGTCTCTATTGATCTGAGGTTAAACTCCATTAACAGTAATAGGAATAGCTACAGAAATATCTGCTATTCTGCTTTATTTAAGTGCCCTTGTACTGACATTTAATCTTAGTCAGCCAAATGGGATAAGGAAAAATTTCATATGGAAAACACTTGTGACAATTGCTCCACAATGAGATTAAAGCAAAACAGATGACACTTTTTTTTTTTTTTTCCCAGCAAAACATGATGCCATGTTTTGTTATAATCCATTTTGCCACAGAATACAGTCAGCAAAAGGTTCGCTTTTCACAAACAAAAGTATGATTAGAAAGACTTAATTTTTAAATCTCCTTCCACTGTTTCCATATAGACTGACAGAAAGAAGCATATTTGATGTTTTTTTAAAAAAATAACAATTAGGGAAGAGGGGAAATGCATCTATATTTTTTATGCCTAGTCTGAGAAGTCCAGTTAGATAAAGTCAGCATTTAAAGCTTAGGAAATCTTGTATATGAGAGATCAAGAATATATTTCCTGAGAGACACAACAGTTAACAGTAACGATTATACTATTTCTATAGGGTGGGGGAAAAATTGTGAAAAGACAACACGTCATTAAGCATGACAAAGCTTAGGACGTTTGTGTGGTAGTGCTACACTGTGACCAAGAACATGTTAAGTCCCATTAAATACAAATAATAGAAGCTTATTGCCTGCCACGAATTCTAGTCCTGTTAAGAGGATGCTGGAATTGTTTCTTAGCTGTTTGATTTTATCCACCATTTCAAAGTACTTGTATATCATGGGCTGGAAGAATTATTTACCTTCATTCTCTGTGTTTTGTCACAATAGGACAAATATAAAGGAATTAGTTGAACAAACAGAAAGAGGTGTCTGCTATGTAAGTCCTAAAGGATATAGTTTTCTGATTAAGAAGAAACAAAGTCTGAGAAATACTGGCAGGGAAGATATGTTTAAGTGATGTGTTTAATTTCTGTTTCCCCAGCTTGAATGACTGTGCATTTTAAATGCTGTTAGGAGGTCCATCAATGTGACACTGGAGTTTGGTGTAACGAGTAAAATGTTCCAGCTCTGTCTCCATGAGTGACCTCTGTTATCACCTTAGGCAAGGTCCCACCTCTCATCATTTATCTGGCCAATTAACAAACCATACAGGCCAGGGACCATCTCTCATTCTCTGTGCCTACACTGAGGGAGCCCTGTCTCTGTGGCAGGAAATATATTTTACTGGAATACAAATGTCAGTGATTCAATTAAAAAAAAGTTGAAGAATCAAAGGGAAAAACTTGCCTGACAATACTGCAAACAGATTATGGAAAGGCTTATTTGCAAGAAAGGGACTTTTCATCAAGTTATCCAGTTAGAAAGTTTGGATCAAATTTAGTGAATAGTAACAGCAGATTATTGAAAAGAAGAAACTCTACTGAATCTTTTAAGTACTGGGAGCATTTAATTTTCCAGGAAACATCTCAGGAAAACTTGCATGTCACTCACAGGTCAAGGAGGAATTAACCCTTTTCACTAGCTTTTGAATTCACAATGGACATGGGAGGTCCCAATTCAAATATATACATCTCCAGTCTAAATTTACAGTAACCAAAACCGTTGTCTTGCATGAAGTAACAGGAGGTAACTCCCTTAAGTACATTGGGAATAATGTTTGTCAACTTCTACATGTGCTCTTATTTAAAAAGGGCAAAAATAAAATGAGAAGTTATTTTTTATGGAAAAAATGTATTCCTTATCATCATATCATTCAAAATTTGTTGATTTTTCAAAAAGTCAAGCTATCAATTTTTTGTAGGTTTTTGTTACTGTTTTTCAACCCGAAAACAAGGAATTCCAAAGAACAAAATTTTTCCCCAATATTTTCAAACATATGCAGAAAAAAAAAGTGACAGAAAGAATATTTGAATTTCTTACCAGTTTTAATTACAAATGAAATAATTACAGTTGGGTGATTTCTTCTATTTTAATGGAAATCTTACTGGTTTATGCATTTTTACATGCTTTGTAAAATAGAGATGGCAACAACTTTTATTGACTTCACTTTCTGTTTTAAAATTACCTGTATTAGAAGTTTTCCTCCGATCATCCCAGCTTATTTAATTTTGGTCCATATCCTGTCAAGATGTTGGATTAATTTTTGATGAAACCATACTTGGAGCATGTTCACTTCTGCTTGTAATCTGTCCATGGAACCAGACTAGAGAAATTCTAAATTGTTCTAAGTGCTAAAGCATGCATCGCATGGGCATTGTGCCCTCAGCACTGGCTCTTTTCCGGTCCTAGTAAGTAACAGGATTTGCCACTGTAAACATAGTCACAACTCATCATGACAAATTTAAAAAACCTAAATAATGAGATTTTAATATTGTTGACACAGTTCTAAATATCCGTAGGAGGGCTGCTGCAGAAAACTATGAAATGTGAAGATCTACTACCATATGTAGTGCTAAACACAAGTGCAATAGTGCTACGACTACAACAGCATACTTGCAATATTAACTTCAACAAAATATTTGCAATCACAGAAGTAAAAAACAAAGTAAAATTGAAATCATAAATCCCTGCATAGATTTTAAGACTTTCTGTGACATTTTCATAAACACAAATCGAAATGAAGACTGTAATGATTTAGAGTGTCTACCACAGTTCTTTTCTATCCTCCAAACCTATAAGTAGTTTATGAAAGATTTGCATCTCTTAATTCATAGTCCTTAATGAAGTTGTAATTTTGGGTTTTGATTCACAACACAAAAGATGAATAAAAAATTAGAAGTTTGTTCTACTCTACATCAGTAGGAGTGCATGGCTGTCTAATTCAATTCAAAGACTTTAACCTACTGGTACTGTCTCTGCTAGACTGTGGGAGGAAACCTATCAAGCACAAAATAGTATCTTCAAACACATTGCTAAAATAGTAGAAACTGTAGGATAGGTGCCAAACTGAAATGAATGTTTGCTCTTATCCCAAGAAAGCAGTCTTTGAGACTCTGAACATCTTTGAGACTCTCCTTTCCACATTTCAATGGATGAAAATAATCTCCTTTTAAAATGCCAATAGTCCAACTCTCCCCTGTCTTCAGTTTTATTAATCCTTTATATCTCTACAAAGTGAACAGGACACTTAAATTTCTCACAACTCATATGTGCTGCTCTAGCAGTGCAATAAATACCATAAAGATTCCACTTTTTCCAGTACAGTATAGAAGTTTTGGTGTTCCCCAATACATTCATGTGAAAGTTTCCTGTTCTTATAAAAAGTTTAACTTTGTAAAACCTTTACAAATTACGGACTGGCCCTCATAGTTTAAGGAGTGTCTGAGTTACACAATCTATTATGTTGTTTGGGACTTTGAGTATCTCTTCTGTTCCCAGCCATGCATATGAAAGTAGCAGGGAGCAAGAGACTGTAAAACAATACATATTCTACCTATTAGACAAAGTCCCTGTTTGAAGGGGCACAAATAGCTGACATAATGACTATCAGTGTATGACATCATGCTAGACTGTGTTATCGAGACACAGCATTTCTAATGTCAATAATCCTGCAACATCACAGCAAAAGCTGCGTGAAATCCCTTAGCAGTTGTCTGTAATTACCTAAAAGGTACAGGTGAGTACACAGAAGCATAACTACTTTTTCTTTTTTAACATCTGGTAATTAAGTGGAGAAAAGTGGTGGTTTCTTGTGGGAAAATATTTTACCCATTAATCTTAACCACAATTATGTAGTCACAGCATTTGGATCACGTTGCAGAAAGGATAAAAAGAACTGGCAGGATTGTATTTCACACACCGATAACTAATCTGCATTTATTTTTCTGCATCATGGTCTTCATAGCATCATGAGGCTTTCATAAGTGGAGAGAATAGGGTTACAAAGAGAGAATGCATTGCAAGGACATGCACTAAAAGCATACTCAGACTGTAAGAGAGGGAAAATGAACTGGCACTCATAATCATATTAGGACCCACATACGAAATTTCACTCTTCCACTTTGTACGTTTCAGCTGTGCCCCATTTTACTTAGAATTCAAATTCCTAGCCCTAAAGAGTTCTCATATGATTTAATTCTTTATCTGGAAAGAAATTATAGGAAAATAAATACAGTATATATGTGTGTAGGCTGGCTTTTACTGCTATAACAGGCAGTTAGGTGGTAAAAGACTGAAATTAAAGAGTTGCATCAGCATGACGCTGACATAACATAGAGGAAATCAGTCTCATTCTGGATTCATTTTAACGCACAATATGAAAAAGAGAGATGAGAATAAAGTTATGTTTATGGCTTGCTGGTATAACCAGCACCTCTTACTGCATATAACTTCATTTGAACACATGCAAATGAGTTATTCAGATACAGTACTTACATCTTTTTAGCAAATTCTTTTACATTAATTTTATTTGAGTGTAGACATCTGCTGAGAAATCATAAACTATCAATTAAGCTTTCTCTATGTGTGATTTAACTGAAGTGTTGTCATCATGGACATGACCATTGCCTAATTCAGGATCAATTTGTATGCAAACCAAACCAATTTTTAAGTATCTGGAATCAATCACTTGAATATTGAAAGCTCCCTATATTTGAAATATTGAAGTTACCCATCCAGTGAGCTACATTCATGCTGTGCACTGAATTAGGCAGAAGTCTTGTGAAAAAATGCTGTGTGATTATGTAATTAATTCCAATACAGATGTAGAAAAGGACCACTGGTAAACTTCATTCCAGTTTTACCTTACCCTGAGCAGATGGCTTTACAGTCTTACCTCTCATGTAGCAAATCAGTGCTGTTGGTTTAACACAATTGCCTAGGGTTTTTCGTCTTTTTTTTTTGTTTGTTGTAATGAGCAAAATAATAACTAAAACATATACTAAAATGTAGGGATGCATATTGCCTTCCATACTGATTAACAAAAAGACTTATGCTGCAACAAATTAGAAAACTTAATTCTTCTATATTAATTTCCCAAGAATTTTTTTTTTTCAGCTGCAAATGAATATCTCCTGTGACCATTTTGATTTTCCAAGTGACATATGCAGGCCTCTGTGACTTGAACTAAAGTGCTTGCAAGTCATCCCTTGGCTATACCTCTCTAAGGAAGAGGCAGTGGGGAGGGAGTGCGCAGCTCTGTGCAACACAAGCATGTGGTCCCCCAGCTCTGGCTCACGTTGAAGTGTTACCTCTATAAATAGGACAGACACTTGTGCTCCCACCGTCTGACCTGGCCTAGAATCCATATTGTCCAAAGCACAGGGTTATCCCATGGGTAATACACCCTTTGGATTTAGAGCTTCTGCATTAAACCTGGCTTCACACAGAACCAGACAGCATACAGCTGTCTGCACTTGTCTGCACCCATAGGCACACAATTCCTACGCATTCCTCTCTACTATGAGAATTACACCTTGCTGATGCTTTTCATAGCACTTTGTGACAGTAAAAGAAAACAGAGCTGAGCATTCACTCTAATGTTCAGAGAAGGAAAATGCTGCAGTAATTATAAGCTTCTCTATTATACTCTACAATTGCCTTTTGATTTTGTCTCCTTTTCCTGCAGAGCTGAATTCCTGTCATGTTTTCTTTCTGCTTCTGTGTATCCCGAAATCATGCCTTCTCAGACCTGACTCTCCATTGCTTTCCCTTCACCCCTCTCTTCTCTTTTATTCCTAATAAAAGTCCAAGTATGCTTTTCAGAAGCTTATGACTTTGATCTTTGGAGCAAAGTTTCACAGAAACCTTTCTCTCCCAAGAAGATTTCAATCTAATAAACCAGGCACTGAATGCCAGGAGGGAGTTATGCACTGAAAGAAAACATCTGTGGCTGGCTGGCTTGCAGGGCTCACTCTTCCTGTCCTTACAGCCCCCTTCTCATTCAAGTGGCCAAATCCCAGGCAGCATTTTCAGAGGTATCATCAGCACTTTTGCTAGACAGGGAACAAACACATACAGTTGCAATATACAGGCAGTGCTGCAAAGATCTGAAGCTGTTTCTTTCAGTTTTTCTTTCTTTTGACAGCATTTAATCTTACTGTTTTCTCCTGTGTAGGGTGAGCTGGTGGGAAGTTTCAGGAGCATTCTTCAAGATAGACAGGACAATACTGAAAGAAAATCTTCCTGGTCAGTCTGGCTGATAATCTTCTGCTAACCTCCTGCCCTGACTGTGGGCAAGCAGGGGAAGAAGTAGACGAGGAATCTTTATTCTTAATACCCAAAGCATTAAACTGCATGTTTTACATTAAACAATGTGTATGTTCCTACTGGTGTTCCTACTGGTGAGAATTTGCTTAAGTTCCATGAATCTTAAGCTTGTGTTGAGCTGAAAGAACAGGTATTTTATTGAAATGGCATTTGAACCAGAATGTTTTTCTGGTTGATATAACATCGCATTTTGAAATAGATTAATATTCTTCCAAATGGTTTAAGCATATTTTGCAAAGCTAGACTATGAGTGTTTCCTGTCAAGCTGCACAAAAACAAAGACTGGAACTTTTCCCATTGAGAATGACTCCTCCAAAACCAGCTTTTGGATGAGAAAAAACCCCATTTTTCTGTGACTCACATGTGTTTTGAGTTTCAAAATAAACCAGAAATTATCACAGTGCATTGGAATATTTCTCACCTCATATCTGCATGTTCACTGTGCTGGAATTATAATAATTGCATTCAGGAATGAAGAGGTGCTCCAGCTTCCCTTGCATTTTCACACAGGCTGCTTGCTGGGATGATGGGCAGGTTCAGATCTCCTGCTCTTAGCAAGTAGCTGCGTTGAGCTGCAGGGCAGCTTGCCCCTAGGCCGACATTTTGGGAGACACAACTTTCTGGGTGTCCACTCCTATGTTTCTGAAGCAGGTCAGCAACAAGCTGGGTTTGAGACTGAAGCACATTGTCAAATTTTATATTCCTTCCCTCTGTCAAGAGAATAAAATCACTTATTTAATGGATCATTCAGAGTTCAGAGACCATGCAAGATGCCTCTTCTACATTTTCATCTATAGAGTAACCTTAGCTTCTGTAATAAAAGTTGTAAAACATGCAAAATTGATGAACAAGCTTTTTTTTTTTTTTTTTTTCTCTCAAGAAAGTACATCTATTTTTAAACAAAATGTATATCTGCTGTTTCTAAGAGAATGAGTCTGGAGTTCTACTGCTTTACTATTTTGTCTTCTAAAATAATTATGTGGTAGGCCAAAAGCAGATTTTAAAATTTGAGAAATTTTACTTTCTTCATTTTTTTTCAAACCATTTGATACTCAGTCCCACCAAAATACACCTGATTCATTAAGATGTTTGTTTCCAATAAAAGCACTTTAAAGCTTCCTTTTTATATAGCCTTGCTTAAGCTTTTAAAATTAAAAAAAACTTTTTTAATTTTAAACCTTTTTTTTAAAAAAAACCCTTTCTCTTTGAAAATTCTCAAATAATACTGAAGTTGCTTGAAACAGAATTAAGTTTTATTTCAAGCTGAAATTCTCATAAAATCACAAATATTTTCTTCTCCCAACTGAGCTCTTCTCAATAGTTTAGCTTGTAGAAAACTCAGATTAAATATGTTCAGCATTAGTTTATCTCCACTTTCCCTGAACTAGCAGGAATTCTACAATGAAAATTGGTGGGAAAAAATCTCATTTTAAGGAAAATATTTATTCTGAAATATTTAATCTTTTAATTTTAACTCTATCCCAGTAGATATCCAAAAAATTCAAAAATTAAGTAACTGAGATTTTTTTTTTCCACCCAGGTCACAAGAATAAGTTTTGATTTTCATGCCCAAATTGTGGTAATTTTCATTTTGCTGTGTTCCAGTGAATGCAGGGAATTGACCCTAATGGCATGGTTAAGTGTGTGTAGGAAGATGTTTCTTAAAGCATACATCACCTCAGTTCTATGGGATAAAAGGCAACAGCTCATAAGAAAGCATCATCCAGAAAATTGCTGTTGCTATGAATAAGCATTAAAATCCATTAAAATTTTATTTTCCATGTTTATATTTTCCTCTACAATTATTTATATGCATTAGAAAGTATATAAAGGTACTGTTTTATCAAAAAAATTCTGTACAGAAATCCTGTAACCTCATTAAATGTGTTTTATTTTGTGTGACTAAAGATTTGGACAGTGCAAAAGGGCTTTGTCCCAGTGATGTCAAAATATATGTTCACACTAATCCATGCAAACTCCAGAGCTTGGGGCCTGTGCCTGCAGTGATGCAATGGATGCAGAGGATAGAGTGGACTGCGAAGTGATGGTAACAAGAAAGACTTCAGAGCATCACAGGAGGTTGCATTAGAGCCAGCCAGAGACACATCCAGCCTGCTATGCAAGGGGAAGTAGGACATGAAAACCCAGAATGGCACAGACCATTGTGTCCCTCTAGCAGGTAGCTAGACACTAAAATGATCACTGACACAAAATTAAATATATCATGTTATCACAAGGTTCATTATATTATTAAAAAAAAAAGGAGAAAAAATAGAAAACTTCTGATATAAATGAATTATTTGTTCCTGCTTTTTTTTTTTTTTTTTTTTTTTTTTTTTTTTTTAAATTCTAACCAATATTTCAGTGATTTGGTAGATGTTTTTTATCATTCTTCTTTTTCCTGAGAAAGTGTAGAAAACAAATGGTAAAATACCGAAATAATTAAATATTCATTGCTTAATAATGCTAAACTAAGCTTTTCTGGATGAGCTCTGCATCGTCTAATTTGTTTCAGTTGAAATATATGTATTTTTCTTTTAGTCATTTGTCCTTCTTACCTGTCATTTATTATATAGAAAGTACAGCAATGTGGCCTTCTCAACTGGGCCACAAAATTTAGACATTGGAAATTTAGAAGTCCAAAATTAAGTGGTGCGTCTAGTACATTAGTCTCATTCTTGATAAAAAAGTAACAAATGTTACTCAACTGTAACTGTTTGTCTTTCTGCATCTTAAACTCAAAAGCAAACAGGCATCAAAGTCAAAATTTTACTATGAATACAGCAAGCCTGGTAAAAATAGAAGCTGTATAAAAGCAGCCAAGGGTGTTACTAAGAAATTCAAGGAAGGAGAAGTAAAAGAGAATGTAGCATAATAGGATTAAGAGGGAAAAGCTGATTTCCAACAGAAATGTAAGAACTGAAATTCATAACTAAAGGCTGGGAACATGGTTCACATGCATTCAATGTAAATTAGGAATAACATTTCTGAAGTTTCTGGAGTGGAATATTTGTAAGTGAAGACCTAGTCATTGAAATAGCCAAATAACTGAAAGAGGCTGTTTCTTTTTTTCAATTATGCAAAGTCATATGAAAACATAACCAAAAATATTATAAATAAATTAGATTTATTGAGAGTTGAAGATGTTTTATTAATTGTCTCTATTAATTTCATGTGTCTGAGGAAGGTACCATGTAAATTTGTGATTATAATGTGGTGGGGATCATACCTATTATCACCATTCTTACCCTCTCTGCTTTATTATATACCCCTTGAAGGAAATCTTGGTCTGATTATCTGATACTTGGAACTTGGATTTTAGTGGCCACGAAATCAAAACAAGTTTTGTAATCAAAGACATAACTTTAAGTGCAGCCATATTTTTCCCTCTCACTATGTTCTGAAAATAGGTGTACATGGAAGAACCTGCACTTTGCTCATTAGCTGTGGGAGTTCCTTTTCCTAGGAGCAAAATAGACGCACTTGGGATGTGCACATTAACGTGAATAACATACTGAGTGTCTTCTGTATGAATTCAAGCACAACCTAGGGTGCAGTAAGGATAAGACTCCCTTAGGTGTCTCTTCACAAGGTGCCTGTACTCCATCAACACCTCAAAGTGTTGTAGGCCCTTTGCTGCTATCACAGCAGCACAGCATCCGCCAGCCTCTGAGGAAGCACTTGTAGAAAATGTGTAATCAGCTTTGACTGTGCCTACAAGTACTAAGGGAAGTTGCTGAATGAAGCATGAGATTGTTCCATACTCCAACCTATGCTGCTCTGAGAAGAGATGGCTTTTTTACATAACCAGCTGTAGGCACTGGTGAAAGGGCTTTTTCCCCCTCCCAGGCATTTGCTAACTGAGATCCCCTCTCTACTCATAGTGAATAGTCAGTCCACTTCAAGAGAAATAATTTACAGTTATCTCTTCTGACTGTGGATGCTGAGCTTAAGGGAAACAGAGCCCTAGGTTCCCTATGAGATCCATAGAAAGACAAGGGACACTGCCAGGGGTGTTCAAGCTACTGCATCTGTGACCTAATTTCTAGTAGTGCTTGACTCTCTATAGATTAAATAAGGCTGGGAGCAACTACATGCTGAGTCTGGTGCTTCTGCTGGGTGGGATACATCGATGCCCTGTCATCTACACATGTTTAGAAAAAATCTGGAAATTAATTGAAAAATTAGAGTCCAGTTTCATTTGGTACTTAACACTCAGTGTTAACCACTTTATGGTCCCATTATATTTCACAGCACGTGAAAGTCCTCAGAATCTCATAGGAAGGAAATGCTGTGCTCCTTATAGAGCTGCATCTGCTATTGCATTAACACAACATTCTGTGGAGAACTGTTGGTTTCTCCTTAAGTTTTCTCCCTTTGCAAAATAGTCTCAAGCAGTTATCCCATATTATGACAACCCAAAGCAGCCTTTTTAGAAGTTTTCTCATCAGTTTTGACTTGACACTACTTTTACAGAAAGAATTAGTGGTTTACAATGCATTCTATTCTATAGAGTTTCTTCTTTTTCTTCTTTTTTTTTCTTTTTCTTTTTCTTTTTCTTTTTCTTTTTCTTTTTCTTTTTCTTTTTCTTTTTCTTTTTCTTTTTCTTTTTCTTTTTCTTTTTCTTTTTCTTTTTCTTTTTCTTTTTCTTTTTCTTTTTCTTTTTCTTTTTCTTTTTCTTTTTCTTTTTCTTTTTCTTTTTCTTTTTCTTTTTCTTTTTCTTTTTCTTTTTCTTTTTCTTTTTCTTTTTCTTTTTCTTTTTCTTTTTCTTTTTCTTTTTCTTTCCACGCAAAAACAACTCTGACACCTGTAATACACTTGCTTTGTGCCCTTTTTTTCACTTCCGAGGGGGAAATGTGTATTTCCTTCTCCTTATCCTAATCTTTAGCATCACTGCGCAGCAGGTGGAAAGACACAGGCCTAGAAGAGCTTCCACAGATATTTCCTACCCCTGAGTGCAGGAGCCCAATTATTGTTGCTGCCATAATTTCAGAAAGGAAATTGTGTCCTTCAGCTTCAGATGTAGAAGGGTGTAAAGTATAAAAGGCAGGCTGATTCAGTGCAATATATGATATTAGAGCGTAGCATCTTTACTTTTCGATTATCCTTTAATACTGTAATTTGCTTGCCTTGAGTTATATCTAAAATCTATAAAAATGTAAATCTTGAGGTTTTTCTCAGATATTTGATGCTGAGATTACTGCAGTGATAACCTTGTAATTTAAACGCAGCCAAGTGGGGAAAGAGGTGAAGAGAGAACAATCTTCAACTGTTGTGATGCCCTCTTTGTATGCATACATAGACATTAAATCAAAATCCCTGCAATTATTTTAATCTATCATGTACATATTTTCTTATGTAATCAAATCTTTCAAATCTAATTAAACAAACATGTCACTGTTTCTAGGGATGTTATTTCTTATTCCTGGAAGACACTTCTGAAATAGACCTAGAGTCTGTATATGCAAACTTACAAGATTGTACAAAATGGTATAATTTTAACAGGCTTAGCTTTTTGCAGTTTCTTTGATTGTTCCGCTCTCCTGCTGAGCTGTTTGTTTGGTGGTATTGCACATATGTAAAATGGACTTTTTTTTACATAATTTTCTGGTTCCAGAGCTTCCTAATTGTTGAATCTACAGGGATACAAACTGTCTTTCTTGCCCTTTCTTTTTTTTTTTTTTTTTTTTTTTTAAAAAATTTTTCTATCTATGTTTTGATTTTTTAAACCCTCTATAGTATAGCATGGAGGCCCTTTGGAAGTTAGTTTATGAATAAAAAACCATTTCCCAGTGGGCAGCTGGATGTAAAATATGGAAATGCACAGCTGATTTATATTCCACATATCTCCCAGTCCCTCCTGCAACACCCGGAGTATCTTAGCTAAGCATGCCATTCAGTCCAGAAACACTAAATTCCACCATCATTTTCAGTGGAAATAGAATCAGCCTCAAAATCAGACCCAAAAGCAAGTTGACGCACTGTTACCAAACAACGACTTTCTAAATCTTAAACTTGAATAACCACCAATGAATAAATTTATGTTTAATATCCATTGATATAAAAAAAAATCAGACATAGAAGGTGGACCTCGAAAAAGCTTCCAGCAAGAGTGCCTGCTGCCTTATGTAATGATGCACCTGAGTGCTGCCAGAGGTGTTACGGAATGGACACAAACAAGCTGCCACCTTTTTTTGCTGTAATGCTGCACCGGATTAGCCTGTGTCCTGTTTAATGCAATCATACTGCTAATCTTATTAATTATGCTATCTCTTACACAGGTCTTAAAATTCCTTACAGGGAGGTCAGTGGCACAGTTTAGGAAAGGGAATATGGGAAAGGAAGAGGAGTGAGGACAGACAGGAAGGATTGTAAAGGATGTAATTCCTACAAACCCCTTTTAGATGCAGCAGGCTGTGGCCCTCTCAATATTACAGTGCAGAATGCCAGGAGAAAGGAGAAGAGAACCCACATTTTGCTATTCCAAGAGCAGGGCTCTGTCCTGGTTCTGGCCAGGACACAGTTAATTTTTGTAATAATCAAGAGGGCCTATTTCTGGGATCTGGAGGTTATGGAACCTGGATGGTTCTATACCATCTCACTTCATTTTCTGGTGGCAGGGGAAGGGATTCCATCCAAGTGGTGTGGGATAGAGGAGGGAGCATTCAGGTATTGTCAGGGGGTTTCCCTGTGAATCATTTGCCTCTTTCTTGTAACCTCTGACATTAGTATTGTTGCTGTTCCTGTTGTTTTCTTATCTCCTTGCTATTTCCAGTAATTTTTTCTTATCTCAACCCCTGATCTTTACTTTTTTATGCCTTGAATTCTCTCCAGCCCTCCACAGTGGAGGGGAAGGGAGGTGTGAGTGAGTGGTGCATGGTTTGGAGTGGTTTCAGGGGGATCACTAAGTTAGAGACTACCATTCACAAACCACAACAGCATCTTAAGAAAATACTTCCTACCTTAAAATTTTTAATTTTCTGTATTCATTAGCACATAACATTACCATGTACTGGCATTGACAAGTCTGTATGCAACAAGGCGGAGAAAGAGCTTTAAATAGTAGATGATGAACAATGATTATTTTTCATTTTGCTATGTTTAATCAAAAATGCTTTCCCATGTGAAAAGACCAGTATCTGTGTCACATAACATATTTTTAGCAGTGTCCTGTCAGTTTTCAACAAAGCATGCACTCACTCTTTTATCCACAGCTATACTCTTGAACATTTTTTAAATTACTTTAGCCTTAACAATGAATGTTACTGTATTGCCAATAATGACACAGATGATGGATACTTTGGTAAAATTATGAAAGAATAGATACTCAGGGGTCACATACAAGACTTAGCTTTCATCTGGTACCTCAATGACAAGTCACAAAACTCGTTTTAAAATTAAGGAGAGTTGACTCATCTGCAAAATTTCAAGTGGTGTACTGAAAATTGACAGCTCCCTGTTGAAAAAATGTAAACAAAATCCTCAATAGAAAATATTTCTGCTTATATTTTATGGAAAAGATTATTTATGGTCTTGAACATCTAATATTCTGTGGAGAGGAGTACTTTCAGAGCACAAAGAAAATTGTGCTTTCATTGTTTACGGTTTTAAAGAAGATGTGTCACAAAAGAAATGAAACTCAGTGGGACAGAGTAGTTCTCAACAATAAAAGTTAAGAATACCAACTATTAAAAGTATTTCAGCAGCTGCCTAATGCCTTCAATGATTTCTCTGCAGGTAGCTGAGCCAGACTCCCTGCTACACACCTTTGTTGTTTACAGTTTGCCTTTTTTCTGCCCCACAGATACCATGCAGTCATTCTCAGAGCTGGAGCTGTGTTCAGACTCCACTTGCATCCTTGAAAGGCATTTAAATTGTGGTTTAACCACGTGTCTAGTCTTTAAGAAAATATATCTGCAGTTAGCTACTTCAAGGGTAAAGGGATGCAGAAAGAACAATCCTTTGATCTCATCATGTGAGGGGATGGACTTAGGCCTGAACTTTTGCTGTTGTTGGTGGAAAACTGAATTCATCACAACAACTCTGCAGAGGATGTGAAGGTCAGCCAGAAGTGTCTGGATGTAATATTTGCCTCTAAAGAGGAACTGGATGTCCAGCTCACACTGACTGACCGTCAGAGCGTCTTAGAATGAGAATGCTTTTTGTTATATTAAATATTTAAAGGTGTTACATTTTTTATCAACGCTTCCATATCTTCAGAGTCGTCCTTTTGATATAGGTACTATTACTTATGAGATTTCATAGACAGGAAATCCAGATATGTAGGTCAAATGTAGTTTAGTCAAGTTCAAACTTTAACAAACCACAAACTTAGAAATGGTCTGGAAAGGGCCAGTGTAGGACCTGAGTGTCTAGATTTAAGAAGAGCAGGAGGTTGTCATGAGTGACAGTGATAGAGGGGATCTCTTTTGGCAGTTCACAGGAGAATATCTTGCAATAGTTCTTTGCCACTGCTTATCTCTATGAAAAAAAATTTTACTATATTTTAAGAAAAGGAAAACTTGATTGCACTATACTGAATATACTTTCATTTGAGATAATGGATTCTCAACTACAAACTCATAAGTAAGCAACACAATTTTTGAACTATAAAGAATTATAGGAAATCTGAAAGGCATCTCACTTACCTTACTCCTCCCAAAGTAGTATTTCATTAATTAGGAAATGTGTTACTGCCTATTTCTTATACCACACAGTTCACAGACAATTGCTAGATGGAAGATAACAAGGACTTAACTAATTGACATTAGCTTTCATTACTCTCTAATGTCTCAAATAAGGTAATATGAGAGTGAAATAAATTTAGACTAATGTAATATCCAATTAGGATATAATCCAAGGTAGATTTGCACTATTTGAATATTCTTTCCTTCACTGAACCCTCCTGATGAGGTCTGCCTTGCATTTCTCAGCAGTACATTAGAGGCACAGTCATCTTTCACAAGAAGAACAGAAGAATTTCACAAGGCAAAATGAAGTGTCATGTTATTTAATTGGATCAGTATGATAACAGTCCCATGAGACTATGCCTAGATGCATAGCTCAGATGTGGACTTCTCTTTTTTCATATTTAAGATTCCTTTTCCACAATTATTTCTGTGGAACTACAGTCACAGCAAGATGAACATAGCTCAACTGACCTCGGCCTAACACTGAGTATCACTCAAGTATGCTCAGACAAAAAACCTCTCTTTAAATTTGGAGATTGTCAGTTTTCAGGCCTACGTGGACAACGAATACACAGTTCAGATCTACTGGCCTGTCTCAGCTACATTTGTTGTAATATCGAAGACCTCCAAGAGACATTTAAAAACTAATTTTTATAATCTCAGCAATTGGTGTGAGGTGTATCCAACTTAAAAGAAAATTAAATGACACTACCTGGACATCAGCAAGACACAAAAAATTCATGCCAGTACATTTTAAAGGACCACATGGCTAAACACATTTAAGCCACTAAATATTTGCTTGTGTATTGCATACGTTAGAAATATGTGTAAAATTCTAAAGCACAGAATTTATTTTACAAAAACCATTCAAGGTCCATTTTGTTCAATATATTTTGGCACTATATCAAGAGCCACAGTTTGAGACTTCTGAAATTTTTAAATCTGAACCCTTGAGATTCTACTGTACAATTTAGTCTCCTGTTGTAAGAAAGAATATTAATAAAATATATCCACTTTTGAAGCAAAGAACTTATTTCCAAAATTCAATATTTTTTACCTAATGGGACAAATGCAAATATGGTCCCACTTTGATAAATGGACCCAAAGGGAGTTGTTCTGAGAGTGGTACAATCCATTTGCCTGTCTTCTGCTGTCTCCTGCAGTTAATCTATTTTGTAAAGGCCATACTCAGAATTTTGTTTTCCAGGAATACTTTTGATAGAGTCAGTAATTAATACTTGGGTTTTCCACCAGAATAAAAACTTATTTGAAACTGCAGTACAGCAAAAGGTAGAGGCCCGTGAAATCTTAGTCCACGGAAAGATTGGCAATGGAGACCACACATGAGCTCTGACATCACACAGCTCATTGACTCAGAATCTGTCTCCTTTCTAAAAGGACAGGATGCAGAAGAGTAAATTCAGGCACAAAAAAGGCTCAAATGTATATACTATAAAAAGCAGGGGTAAACTAAGGAAAGGTTTCAGAAAAGTAGTGTGGGGTAACAGTGTCACTATGTCATGACATAGACTTTCTTTTATTTAAATCCAAGGTTAAATCTTACCTGCAAATTTAATTAAGAAACTAAGAGATCTTCTCTTTGAAATGAGAAAAAGGAAAAAAAAAAAAAAGTAGCACAGCAGATACGTCTATAATAAAGACAATAGTACCTGCATTCATTAATGATTTTTTTTGAAAATTGAGTTTATCAGCACCTTGACATTTCAGAAAAATATAAGACAATTGATTTGATCTTCATTCAAAATGTCAGTGGATTTTCTGAACATCTACTCTATTATCTTGGCATTATGCTACTCCTCTCATACTCTCATTATTTATCTCTTCTAATTCCATCTTCCTGTTAATTTTTGAATTTATATTTTTCTTTATATGTGATCTCCCACTCTTCTTCACAACACTATCCCCTCTTTGTTCTGCAGTTCTCCACTTATTTTCTGGCTGTAATCTTTTCTCCTTTCTCTCAAACATGTCGGTTTAATCATTCCACTCAGGCATACAAAGGTCAGTGCAGACCCACAGCTGTGCCCAGGGCATGGGGTGTGGCTTGGGGAGCGTTCTGCTTAAAATTGTTGTGTTCAACTTCCTGCAGTTCAGCATTGAAAACTTAACCTCATCTAATACTGATGATTGAGAAAAGGCAAGGAAAGGAAACTGTTTTCAGACTTCTTGTATTTACAAATTTAAGTGCAACAGAAAATTGTTTTAGTGATGATATTGTCAAAAGTGTTATTAAGTTTTAGCCTTAATGGTCACATTATACTTTAAGAGATACAGAAATTAATTAATAGGACTATTAATGACACTGTTACTTGCAGTGTGATATTTTAAGGTCAGTAACTTTTCTAGTCATTATCTTATTCTATACTATAAGAGTGTCTGAAAGGAAACTTAATAACTGAAGATAACTTTGGTGTTCACTAATTCTTTCTTAATTTTTAAAATGTTTGTAGTTAAATTTTCTTTATAACATGATTAAAAAATAATTACAAATTTACTGGTGATGTTCCATTCTTTCAGTTCCAAAATTATTAATTATTGCTTATGCCGTCATACTTCAGAGTAAATCCTGAAGATTTACCTGTGAGTGATTACTTCTATAGGGATAATTTCTGAGCTATTGAGTAGTATTATTTATGTAAGATACTCTTAGGTGACATCCCATGGGTAACTAGAAAAAGTAGTATAAAATTACACCTTCGGAAGAACTTCTGCAAGCTGCATAATTTTCCAGTTCTTAGTTTGACTAAGAAAATATGTTTCCCTTAGCTTCCAGGATGGTTGTGCTAACAAGGTTTGTTTAATTTTTATTACATTGTGTGGGTCTTTTACAGAAAACTCTTTTTATGGATCTAGATTTCTATATGAAACTTAAGCTCAACTTCACATGCCTGTCTGCTTTCTGGGGAAAGAAGATACCCTCAGGGGCAGTGCTTGTGCTCTGTGTAAAATGCTGGGTGATCTTGAACTGTAGGATGCACTAGGACTCTACTGCTGGAAAGGGAAACACAAGTAAGTGACTGGAAAATACAGAGGAGAAGCATGTATTTCACCCATCAATATGGTTCAATCCAAGCAAAACATCACTGTACCTCACCACATACCTGAAATATAACATGCACTTTCCATTGCCATATAATTCACACTGGGACAGCTTCCAACCATGATGGCTGTGACTGCAACAAATTCTAGACATATAATGGAATTGTGAATTTGTCTGTGGGGCTATGGTTTTAGGCTACAAAAAGGTGGTGATGCAATGCTAGTATTCTCCTAGTTTTTTAAGTGCAATTAATACAATGATGATTTTCCTATCTTTCCAGGTCTTCTGTATAAACAAGTGTCCTAAAAATACAGCATGTGGCACCATCCGGATCTCCTGTTAGTGTCACTTTGCTTTCCAGTACAACTGGTTCACAACCCAAAAAGGAAGATTGAGACTATGGTGTAAATCTTTTGAGAATATGATAAAGTCCAGAGACAGCTGAAGCAGGCAAACTGTAGCCCAGTAAAATGTAATTTTTCTAGTTTCATATAGACCACACATTTTTTTGTTGGTCTGACAGAAGCAGGTTCTCTAGACCTGTCTAGGCTTCTTTTGTTCAGATGTGATAACAGTTTATCTTGCAATCAGATAACTACTGTTCAAATTTATTTTAGTTTAGTATTAATTTGTAGCAATAACAAGTGTGTACATTGAATGACTAGAAAAATATGGTAAGGAAGAGCACAGACACAGAGTGATACTAAAAGGTCCAGTACTGGAAACACAAACCTCAATTGCCAAAGGACATTCCAGGAATGCAACTTGGAAGTATTCAGGTAAAAACATGTTTTTAGAGATAAAAAAGAGAATAAATAAACAGAATAATTGAAAAACAATAAAAAGAAAAGACATGCAGACAGAACAATTAACAGAATCCATAAAAATCAACCAAAGCAGACCCAAGGCTGAAAAGGAATCATGTGAGTCTTGGCAAAGAGGAGAAAGAAGTCTCAACCCTAATGTCACTTTCTTCCCAATGGAGACCTCAGAATGCTCACTTAATCCACCTCCCCCCCTCCCTCCAAATTCTCATTGCTTTATAAAAAAACACTCAGTCTCAGGATGCAGAAGAACTTTGGAAAGGTGAGTTTATCATAAAAGAAATAGAGACAGATTTTTTTTTGCTTTAAAATATAACTTCAGTAATAAAATTTCTATATATCAATTTGGAACATAAATGGATATTATTATATCCAGAGTAATAAATTTGCAATATTAGATCTGTCTGACTGCTGAGAAGTACTGCTGAAGGATGTTCCAGTGGAACTTTTGGATGTTGTCATTATGGCTAAGGGTATTCCTTCTGGTTTTCACATCATCTATCATCCATATTAAGAGAACAGGGAAAAACCACTGGGATCTTCACTTAACCCCATTCTGTGTGCTGCTACTTCTTATGGCCAATGGCATTCAAATACATTTGAACATTTTAAGAAGTGAAAAATGTTGATGAAGTGCAGAATTAGAATGAAACTGAAAATGGAAGATGCATGTGCTCAGCACCTTGGGAAAAAAATCCCCACAAAAACAAATAAATCCCACATATTGTATTTCTTTGGCCTGACAGATAAAAGAATTACTACTTAAAATGTAAACTGAAGATGCTTGAGTCTCAAAAGGTTAAACTTGTAGCTTTCATGCTTGCAGCAAATTCCATGACTATAAGAAACACACTGATTTAAAACTTTATTTTCAGAAAGAAATAGAAATTTAAGAATAATAGAGCATAGGTAAATCTTGTATTGGAAGGTTGTCAAAGTCATGGTACTCTCAGTGGCAGTATACAGTGGACAATTACAGCTTTTGAAAACCTTATAACCCTTCTGCTTCAAACGCAAAACTAAAATCAAGAATGGGAGAAAACAGATGCCATAAAGAAAAACCATTGTGAATCTGCACTGGAAAACGCTGCCAAACAGGAAAGGATAACTTGACATCACACAGACTGTGGTGTCTGGGCATTTTGCTCTGTGCAGGCAATGCTTTTGTGATTGAAACAGGTTATCTTGTATGGACACAGTACTCTTTTGCCACCTGCCTCTACTCTGCTGCTATTCTTATCTCTAGTTTAGATGAGTCTGTACAGGAAAATGTACATGCTGGAAAAAGTGATTTTATTTCACCAAAAATTATATGTGGCAATATATGAAAATGCCTGCTGGAGATTAAAATTAGTGCATAAATTAAGAAGTAAATTTAAAAATATATATTTATTATCCATCTGGAGTTAAAATGTTTACAAGATGCATCACTGAGCTAAAATTTTTTGTTTTTGTGAGAAATAGAGAGGCTTTAGATGGAATAATAGCCAATAAGTATTTATAGATATAGAAATCAGTTCAGACTTAAAAAGACATCCAGTGTCCTTGATATGAAGATAGGTATGTAGTAGTGTTTTTAAAAGCCTACATGCTGTGGCCTTTTCTATAAAATCTTCCTACTTCAGATGTCAGAAAATAAGCACTATTTCAAAAACTGAATTTAGGCAAGTGTGCAATCCTACAAACACAATTCTAATGCAAAATCAAATGGGGATTGTTACTGTATAGGTGGTAGTTCACATTATTTCTTGGTAATCCTATTTCGTAGTTTAAAATGTTAAAATGTTCATTATGATGATAAGATCAAAATTATCACAGGCAGAAGAATGAAGATATTAGAGAATGGTCAGCAATTAGTAGAATGGCAATTGGCAAGCACTTGAAGAAGAAATAATTTGTAAAAGTTATCCTATTGTTATCCTAATATCTCTATTTTGACAGTTCCACACATATTAATATAATTCCTATACTCCTACAATGTTATTTGGTTGTGAAATTGGTATGCAGCAGCAAACAGATTCACAGAAAAAGAAACCTTGACTGCATAATATTTAGTCACACTGTTTGGAATAATTGCTAAACCTGAATGTGACTAACAGTAGGGATGTAGAAGCTCTGGTTCCAATTTGTAGAAAAGAGATTGTTTGGAATAAAAAACCTGAAAAATACATCACTTTAAAGGTCCTATGTGCTGGGCAAGAACTTCTGATATGGGGATCTATATGAAAACAAAGGCAAGATCAATAAAAAATAAAGGAAAACAGTAAGGGAAAACAGTTAAGTAGTCCTTTTGTATTCAAACCATGTATATATTTTGGAGCATCAAAGAAAATGCCTTTATAATTTATGTAAATTACTAACCCAGTCCTAAGCAGTGTCTTAATTTAACAACATGCATTATACTTTTCAAATAGTTTTACTTAGTGTGTGAATATAGTTCACTGTTTTGGTGGAAAAAATAAAAGAAAATATATTATGAAATGTTAAGTGAGTTATAAGTCTGTATTTAACACCTGTTACTTCCCCTTGTGGGGCTCTAACTTCAGATCGTTGATATTTCTGTCATGAGACCCATCTTTTTCTCTCTCCACCTTTTCAAGTACAGATAACTCTGCAACATATGCCTGAAAAAAGTTATCTACTCAAATTAGTGACAAAATATCATGCACAGAATTGTCATAAGACCATGAAAATGGCATTCTCCTGGAAAAAAAAAATCTGTCTATCACCGTTTCTTTCAACACTGTATTTCCTAATGCTCATGCATTTCTGTCAATGCTCATTTGGCATATACCACATTGTTCACACTTCATGTTGGAGTTTTACTCTTTCCAAATCTGACTGGACTTTGCTGACACTGTTGAATTATGAGTAGTCTCAAGAGCATTATCCAATATAGATGTGATTAAAAATTCTCTAATCCCACAGAGCAGCAAGCAAAGTTTTCTTGGAGTCTGAGCATTTCTCATCATTCACTCATGCAGTTTTTTACTGCTATGAGCTGTAACTCATTTCTTATTCCTGTGACTGCTTTTGCACTCAGTATTATGAGCTTGGCCATTTTGCATACAGAAAAATTCTCCCTTCATGCCAAACATTTAAGTGAGAATTACATAAATTAGTTTTCATTTCACAGCTTTCAGTTTGTTAAAAGCATATTTCTCTTCCCCTTCCCCTTCCCTTCCCCCTCACCTTCCCTTTCCTCCTCCCTTCCCCTTCCCCTTCCTCTTCCCCTTCCCCTTCTCCTTTTTTCTTTTCTTCTTGTGTTCTCTTATTACAATTGTATGGTTGATCTTTAATCACAGGTGATTTGAACCATTCACCCTAACTCAAATACTGAGCAATACTTTTAAAAAAATTACTCACAGTTTTGGCCTTTTGTCATTGTGCAGTGACATTTCTTGAGCAATTTTGCCATCTGTGGGATAAAATTAAAAGGAGGGGAGTAAGGGTGCAATCTCTGTCCTCTGTTCTGAAATATCAGTTATTCTATCACTTAGATATGAGATGCATGAGATTATCTCTTTGCATCTTTTCAAGCAATCTTGACTCTGTATCTTTAATTGTTCTGACTTAGAATAGAAAAATATTTAATTGGGGGGGAAAAAAGGGCTTATTAGGTGAAAGTTTTTAGTGGTTTCCACATTATTTACAATTCTAAACTGCAAAAAGGTGTTTTTGCAGTGTCATAATTACAAAAGCAAACTTGCAAAAGTAATTTGTCAGCATGTCTTTGGTTTCAATGCAGACAAGAACACGAAGTAGTTTCAGTGGATTATCATCTGGTAGAACCTAAATATTTGCAAAGAAGAAAAAAGATCTGTTTAGGGTTTTCCAAATGATACAAAACTGGTCATCCACTGATATGTCATAAAATGCCTATTTAGAAAGTATTAGAGTCTCTGATTTATGAACCCTAAAAAAAATGTACAGCTGAAATAATAATGTGAGACATGGCATCCACACTGTTAAGATCCAGCATTGCAATTTTATCTTTTGCTTCCATCATCAACATTTAAACTAGAAAATCTTTATCCTAAAGGATTCTCTGACCTGCCAGGTTGCTCCTGATGTTTTTCTCACTTTCTTCTTGATGGTCTTCTAACAAGCCTTTACAGCGTGTTTTCCCTGCATCTCTTATCCAAAGCAAATGGCAGTTCATACTTCTATCATGACTTCACTGATGACTCTGCATACAAGTATCACCCAGGGCTATATTCAATTTAGCAAAAAATATATGTAAGACTGACTCCTTCAATACATCACAAGAGTATGCAACAGCATTGGAATCAAGCATCAGTTTTTATTGGCATATGGTATCAAAAGAAGGCATAAAACTAACAAATCCTATGTGTAGACCCTGCCTTAAAACTTTCAATTATTTTGAGGGTGTGAAGGAGAAATCCAAACACAAAATATTTCCCCAGTATCTTGATAAATAAAACACTCAGTCACTAGATATATGGGGGCTGTGTGCATAAAATGGATGACCTTAAAAACTTTATTCCTTTCCTGAAAATCCTCAGCAACACTACAAGTGATTCCCCCACTGGATAAGCTAGTCTTCATCAAATGAATCATTCTAAAAGGATTGTGCTTTTGGGAAGAGGAAATGTTTCTTGTCTATAATTTTTGAACAGAAAACCAGTAAAGCACCTCTGCTGTGGATTTGCCTATAAGTCCATCAGAGATTCCAAGTGGACATTTACTCTACTGCATTTCCTGAGATTTAATTAATGTTAGGATATTTCTGATTATAAAGTGTAAAAACTGGACACACTTCTGAATTTAGTTAGCTACTATTTAATGACTTGTGATAAAGATAGTCAAATATGTTGAAGAGCTAGATAAGAGAGACTGGAATGGCATAGAGAAGGACAATTATTTTGAGATGCAGTATCCTCAGAAAAACAGATTGGATTTCAAGAAGGAAAACGGTCCAAGGTCTTCTGCTATGGAATGAAAGCAAGGGGATGGACTGTGTTAAGACAGACCAGATATTTGGGCAGAAGATAATGTTGTCAAAATGACCAATGGGAAACTGTCCATGAAAGTATTTATGATTAATATTAGGGCATTTCAGCCCTCAGAAAAATACGTTAGAGCAGTTTTTCAGTAGGAATATGCAGATGAAAAAATGAGCTAGTTTCAGACTCGATCATTTTGGGAAATGGATTATATGCCCAGGTTGCCAGCAGTAGCAGCAGGTGGAACTGAGGAAGTAAATGTTTTCTTTCAATTTATGCTTCACAGAGTAAATCTGGCTCAATCAACTGGCATTTTTAGTTAGCAAAGTGATTGAATGGAAATTGAGCTCCTAGGAGGGACTTGGAATTAAAACAGTTTTGCTGTGTAAGACCAGACAAAGCATGGAAGGATTTTAACAATATAATCTGGGAAAGAAATGTAACAAACATATAAGCAGGTTTCATCTAGCTCAACTTAGAAGTCTTAAATTTATGTTCTTGTATCTGTTTCAGATAACTTTTTAATCAAGGGAGAGAAAGTGTTAGAAAGTGATTTATTGGATATATCTTAAAAGTCTATCTTAGCACAAACTCCAATTTTAGCCACCTTTTTTAGGCACCAGCTTGTTGTTGTCACAATTTTATTTAGAAGCTGTCTTTTTCTTTTTATAGACAAGACACATAATGTCAGGTAAATTTTATTGATCTCACAAAAGTTTCTTTATGAGGGAAAAAAAAGGTTAAATTTCTCTTTTGAAATATAAATTAATATGCAATAAAATTACCTATAAATCCCAGATTTTCCATTATAACAATGAAAATAGTTATTAAAAAACCCCCAACAAAACAAACATTATTATTGTTTTATTAGTAAGGAAGAAACCTTATTCTCATGAGAAACAGTATTCTCATGCTGATTTGACATTGGTAAAATAATTTTTTTATAAATAAATGCAAATGAGAAAAATTTAAAGTACAGAAAGGTGTGAAATGGTTGTTCTGCTACCCTTGGGTATGGTGGTACATCTGTTATATCAGATTAAAAATACATTAATTTATAAATGGGCAGAGCACTTCATTGAATAGTCATGTCAGATTATAAACTTGTGAACTGGTGATGAAGTAATTTAAGTACATGGCTTTTCTCTTTGCTTCAGTGACAGAATCCAGTTAACTGCACCAACTATACAGCCAGTGCTTAATGCATTGATAAAAAATGCCTTTAAAATTCAAAAGAACCATTTACCTTAATGTAAGTGAACTCTGTACTTAGTAAAAGCACAACTTAACACAGAAAATAAGAAATCATCCTGGTATTTCTTTTTAAAGACTTTCTGCATCAAGCAGATGTGAGAAGGAAGGAAGGAAGGAAGGAAGGAAGGAAGGAAGGAAGGAAGGAAGGAAGGAAGGAAGGAAGGAAGGAAGGACTAGATAGGAATCTCAGAGAAAAATATTTTTAGCTAACTGCAAGAAAACCAAAGAGTATCTGCAATATTCCAGCCTTAACACACTACATTTTTCCCCAGACAGCCTGTTTATGCTAGCAAAACTATCTTGTTTAATTAACCAGATGACCAAGGTAAGCTAGTGGCTATTGATCTGGTATGTGGTAAATTAGTCTTAAGTTGCTTAGCCTTCACTGGCAACTCACAAAGTTATTCACATAGGTAGCTCAGTTGAATTCACTAGGATTCTCCATGTGGACCAGTCGTAAGAGAAAAATTTTCTTATCTGAGGTATATTTTTGTTACTTCAAGAGTATTCATGCTCAGCTTGACCCTCTGCAGAAGGCACCATATCTTGGCAGAAGAAGGGGGAAAAAAGACACATCATTCTTGCAAAATTCCAGAAGCAGAATAGTCAACTTGAACAATTTGGGCTCATCTCATGCTTGGCTTTCACATGTGGATGCCTATCCTGAGAGTAAAAGAAGGCTTTTTGAATCACAGCACCTTAGAACCCCTGTGTACAACTGGCTGAGAGTGTCTAGTACATAAGTAGTCTGTTACAACGATATTCCTTGAATTTGCTGATGATCCAAACTGTGTTGCTTTTGAGGACTTGCAGGGCATCCTTTGCTTTGGTGTTTGAAATATTATTTATTGATATTTAACTGTTACCCATCTGATCTTTCTATTTTCTTTTTTCACACCAGGAATATGCTCAGATTCATTCCTGATGTTATTTGTATGTTGTGTGTATGAAACTATTCAAATTTTAGAGAAGAGTCTGGATCCAGCCCTTACCAAACAAATGCAGACTTTACATTTTCCTTATCAGAGGGATTAGTCCCTTAACTCAGGGATTTCTAATGGAAGGCTTTAAACATTTTCCACAAGTCTGGGCCCCCCATTCCTCTAATATCAACAGGAAATTTGCAAACCAGGCTCCTCCAGTATTAAGTTGGATGTCTTACTTGATGAGTTGCATGTTTTTCACAAGCTTCAAAACTTAATTAATAATTGGACTGCTGGTATTCTAGGAACTGAGATTAGTTAGTTTTTTTTTTTCTTGTATTGATTCCTGGAATGAGTTAAATATACAAGTTCCAGTAATATTACTAGGACGTGCATTTCTTAATCCTTAGATCTTTAGTGGCAGAATAGGGCACTAAGAGAGCAAAACACACTATGCAGCATTAGAGGAAGCTAAGTAATTCTAAATGAAAATTCAAGCAGCACAGGACAGTCTTTCTGATAACATTTGCTTGCCTAGAACCTTCTCAATCATGGATTTTAATAGCCATCACTGAAATAATAAAAGGAGTAAGTAGTAGGAATTTAATAATGGCCTGTTCTTAACCTTGAGATAAATATTTTAAATACCACAAATAACTAAACTAATGCCATTTCTAATGCAGGCAGGGAAAAGGCATATACTTTTCAGTGTTATATCATCTAAGGCTCCCAGGAAGAGCTCTTATCACTGTACTGTAAAAAAAAAAGCTGGAGACCTAGCTAATCTCACAGCTTCCCATATTTCTAAATTAGACTTGCTAATTATAGTTCAGCTCTCTTATAGTCAGTTCAGTTATATGTTGTACAAGCAAATGGCTGAGGGCAAAATAGTAGTAGCAGAGGTACAGTACCAAGTGGCTGAGATAACAGAACAGCACATTGATACATTGACTGACACAGACTGTTTTAAGAATAATAAGACCAAATGGATGGTTTTATCTTCTTTGTCACATCTTTTATTATACTTGCTGTTTTTCTTGCAAGTGCTGATTGTTTAATCTATTATAAATATTTATTTTATTCTTCAAAGGGAATAGCTTTCTGAGAAATTTACTGGACATTTATTTCACTTTACTAACTAAAAAATCCATTTAGAAATAGAGCTCTCAGTGAGATTGTGTTTGATAAAGACATGTTGGTCTAGACTCTGTCCTGAGATACTTATTGAATACAGTGGTGTTACAAAGGCATAACTGAGTCTTGAGTGTAGTCCTGCATATCATCAAGAAAAGAATATGAGATCTTACTGTTAAAAATACAATTGCGAAAGCTAACAGTCAATAAAAAATACCTTTTTTTTTTAATGTTTCCAATAGCTGGAATAGATACACCAGTTTACACTCCCTGTAGGCATATAGAAAACCACTGTCTCAGCAGGGCTGCCTCATGCTCCACACCTGACTGGGTCTCTGGATGCGGATAGAAATTAATACAGATTCTCTTGCCTCATCTCTGAAGTTTCCTATGGATACTTCCAGCACTCCACAGGTAAAAATGCTAAGCACATAATTATTGATGATTTTCTGTTTCTCCATTAGTCTGCATTTGTTTACTTCATACTTTATCCCTAATGTGATTTTGATGAGAAAACTCTTACACAGCCTGCACCTGGTATGTTATTAGCCTGCAATCACATGAAATACGGGCTTCTCTGTCTTCAACAGGACAAAAAAGGAAACCTTTGGGTCCCCGTGGGTCACATACCCATGTTCTATTCTGTGTCACAACACCATTAATGACTATAGGAAAATATATAGGAACATAAACATCCATCCTTTTCTCCCTTCCCATTTTATTTTGTGCCAGTGTGATGCTGGCAAGAAAGGAGATAGAAAAAATTGAGAAGCAGAATAGGCTCTCATGGAGCAGCTGAAGTGAGATTATCAGTTGAAAAACACACAAATATGGACAGGCACTGAAAGATGCTAGCACTAAAATTAAAATTGAAAATGTTTCTATATTGCCACATTTCCTATAGTCTGGTGTTAAACCTGGAGTTTCAGTTGATATCAGGCACATGATACTACAGATGCTAGGGTTTTCTGTTGTATTTAAGGAAGCCCAAGTGAGTTATCTTCATTAACTCTCAAATTCATATGGCATAATGTTTTTTGTCACCATTTCTCAGGAGAGAAGATATCACAGCTGTCTGTAGAAAGGATGAGTATATTGTAGCCATTTGCTAGCACACTTAAACAAAGTTCAGAATACAGTTGTCACAAATCAGAAAGAGAAATAAAATTAAAAGAATGCATTCACAACAGTCTCATTCTGAATGACATTATTTGAAGTTTATCCCTATTGCACTCTTCTTGCTTTTTGTATTCATTAACATTGCAAAGCAGAAAGGCTGCTTTTGTGTCCACATCAAAAATGTTATCCCAATAAGCACTAATTAGTACCTTTGGGCTCAATCATGTTCCTACTGCAATCAGAGCCTAAAATATTCATTGATTTCAATAGAAAAAGAATAAGGTCTTTTGTCAGTAGTTTCAGAAAGGTCAAAGGGAGTCTGATTTACCTTCCTATATCTGTCTGGAGTCTTCACCGTATGTATTGCTGACTTTCATTCAAATTGCCAACAGCAGCAAAGCTGAGGTCTCTAGAGGTTGAAACCTTACTGACATTTTAAGACCAGGAGTTAACACTCTCAGATATGCTAATGTCTTTGGAATGTCAACTCTGGTACCTTTCAAGCAGCTCAGTCTTCTATATGTCAGATTTTTACCAAAGACACTTTACTTTGCCCAGGTTTCCAGGTCAGGAACAGAGGCCTGTACAGCTTGGCCGCTCATCATACTGAAATTTTCATCTGCACTTGACTTCAGCTCTAACCTTTAAGCATCCAAAGTGTCCCAAAGAAAACAGTATAGAAGATTTGTAGGTTTGCCTCTGGGTGGTTTAGGTGAAACAAGGAAACACTTAAGATCTTGTTGTTGGTCTTCGAAAGAGTTATGCTTTACTGCTTCAGTAAAGAAAACCAAAAAATATCACTAAGAATAAGACTTGGAGAAGAAGCCTGGAACCCTTTCCTGATACGGAAACCTTTAATTGATTTGGAATGTAAATAAATAAATAAATAACACCTTTCAGCCTCCCTGAGTTTATAAACATGTTATTTGTCTAAACTTTTAAAATGAACTTTGAAGTTTAAGTTGTTTTACAAATTGAGATATGGATTCTTGATTCACATGGTCTCAAAGGAATCTGGTCTTACACTGGTTCTCTTTTACTGTCATTTTCAATAGAAAATTAGGAACCATGATTTTTGTGAAAAATTTGGTAAGCATTCATTTAAATTTTTAGCATGTCTAAAATTTCCCTGAAAGGTTTAGTAACATAATGCTTTAAAATTCTGGATCCCCTATGCAATGATACAAGAAATTTTCAAAGGCAGCTCTGTTCCAGAGAACACTCACTTGTACATATACGCAGGCCTTGTGATTGAGGTGAAGAGACTTGCACCTGTACTTTGAAAAATAAAAGTCCTTCAGTCAAAGTGAGTCAGTCAATTGATGTAAAGCTGCGGTGGTAATCTTCCTTGAGTCAAAAATTTGCTTTCTGACTCATATTTATTGATAACCTTAATAACATACAAATAAGGCAATACAAAATGATTATGAATGTAAATTTATTCGCTAATAATATTGCACCGAATTACTCTGTTAATGACTCGTGAATAGGTAACAATTCTGACATTCTTCTCAGTTCCTTGGAATAAACAACAATAGTGTCCTTGTTTAAAGGTCTGATTCAAACAAGAAAAGAGATTTACAGTCTATTAAAATGCTGTAAGTATTAATATGGCATTTCAGCTGAGTCTGTCCCTATTTAATTGCACGACCTTGGTAGTTTGAGGTAAAGAGAAAGTTTAGTACTGAATTCACTGGTAGTATACAGTACTTATTCATCAGTTAAATGATGCTTTATTGCACTGTGTTTATATCAGTAGGACTTATTTCTATGAAATAATTTATACAACAAGGTTATGCATATTTTTCCTGCTCAGGATTTACACAGAGTTTTTTAATGAATTTTCTCATCCTATGAAAATACGGCTTGGGCTCTTGGGACCATGTCTGTGTCATTTCATTGTTCTTGTGGGAAAAGGACTTGAAATTTATTGTATTATTGGAATGTGAACAAAAATACATTCCTGGTGCAAATTAACTTCTTGGTCTCTAGCCTTGTCACATTGCAAATCAGCAGAAAAGGGCCATTCACTGCTTTCCTGTCCGTAATTTTACCATGACCCAGTAAGAGACTATCAATGTTTTCAATAAATTTGGAAGGAACAGTTAAATTTAAGCCATTTAAGCAAAGGAATGACAGTTATTAACATGAAATCTTTAATCAGGTTCTATTAAAGTGTTTGAGGTTTCCAGATGTTAATACTGTCCTATTCTAACCTCTTCATATGTTTGTTTATTCTAGCTCCAACATATCTGCTGATGTAGAAATACAACTGTGGAGCTGCTTCCTAGAGTAACTGACTGAAGGCTCTTTGCATCACAAATAACTGACTCCCAAAATTTTCTTAATCAAATATTAAATTCTACCTGTCAGTATCCAGAGTTGATTTTGTGTTTTGTTGATGTTGAAAATCTAAATCTAGAATTTAGCACTACGGATGACAGTAAGGAATAATTTCCTATTTAAAGAATTCGCTTCTGATTTAAATTTTCCTTGGGTTGATTGATCTCTCTCTTCACAATTATTTCAACATAATATTTATACAGAGGATTATAATATCCAAAAATTCATTTCTGCAGTTTCCTTTTGAACTAGTTTCTCCATTCCTCTGAATATTTTGGGACTTCTTTTACATGTGTGCTTCATGTTGTGCTCATCTCTCTTGAGTATGGGTGATGAGAACTGAAAGCTGTGTTTCCAGGCAGTGTCTTACTAATGCCTGGCATGATGACGCTCATATTAACCTGTTTCTAGTGGAATTGTTTTTTCTGATTGAGTTCTTCCAAAATCCTTAGTTGCCTTCTGCAGCTGGTAATGATTGATGGATGCACCCATATCTTTATCCTCTGTCATTCCCAACTGATGAACTTGCAGTTCAGAACATAAATTCATGTTAGCTCTCAAGTGAGCAGCCTTGCTTTCTGTATTATTACATTTCTTGCCAGAGCTGTGGCTCCAGTTCTCAGGGTCAGGCAACTTGTAGTATATTCCAGTCTTGCTCTCTAGCAATAAAGCTTCCTACTTCACTGTCATCAAATTTCACTGGCCTACACCTATGTATGTGCCAAGCTTGTTAGTGGACATATTAAAAAATTTATCTTCCAGACCCATCCTTGGTGAACTCTTCTATCCCTGCATGAGATGCTACTGCAAGAGATGAGCTGAATTTTATCCATGGCTCTTTCCCCTTCACTTTTTCCTTTATACCTCAATTTACTTTACTATACTAAAAGAGCTATGAAATCCAAGTAAATTAACTAGAAAATTTGCTATCTCACCAGGGAAAAATAGATGGTTAATCTATTCAAAAGTAGCATTGATAAAGACTTTTCCTTACTTTCCCTCAGAACAAAAGAAGACTTGTAGAAAGTGTTGTCAAAAGTCTGCCTAGCTCATGAGCTCTTCACTGACAGAAAACAGGAGCAGGTCTTCCAGAAAGAAAATATTATCACATGTAAAGAGTGATGCTTCTGTGGCTTGTTACTTTAACTCACAAAATTTGTAGTCAAAAAATTTCCTGATGTACAGGAGATCCCAGTATTTATTAGCCTTGAAGTTATTGAAATATATGATCTGTTTTCCTTTGACACTTCTTTTTTTCTTCCATCACAGCTCTTGAATTGATATACAATACGTCCCCTTTCCTCTCTGTGTGACTGATTAAAATGTTTGTAAACTAGATTTCATGTACCAGATTTCTTACAATATTGTGAATCAAGATTTTAAACTTTACTGTGATTGCAGAAGTTAAATATCTGAGTTCTGCTTCCATGTTTTTTCCCCCTTTTAATTTCATTTTTCCCATTTGTCACTGTATGTTTGCTGCTGTGTTCAATATCATAATTTGTACTGAGGCCTAAGGAGAACTGTATTCATTTTGTGTACTATTTGGATAGCTGCTCCTTGCTTGTTTTTACCATAGCTTTGGTTGCTAGTTATAGGTGAGAATATCTCTATTTGAATTTTGCAAATTCTCACCTTATCCATATAGTTTGAGTTCTGAGGCAGAGATTTTTTTTTTTTTTTTTAATAACAAATCCTCTATTAAATTCCACAAAAATTCTTTGTTTCCTCTTAATACCCTCTGTGAAATCATTATTCCTCCAGTCCAGACTGGAGGTGTTGCCCACAAGGTTTTTCTATGTCTGTTAGGGACAGTAGGTCCAGATACTTTTCACATCTTTGATTTAATGACATTTCAAAGTCCACTCAGAACATCAGTCTTTGCTAACTGCATCTGTTAGTTTCTAGAATTCTCAAAGACAGAGAAATCAAGAATCTTAGCAACAGACCAACTTATTTATGCATTTTGTATAGCTGAAAGCTGGAGACACATGTCGACTTCTAGTTGAAATGGTATCAGAGAAATGGTTATCATTGTCTTTGCTTTCTCAGTTGTTTATAACTGCCGCCTTCCCAAAAATTTCTATCCTGTTGAGAATTTTCAAGTGATTGCTCTATTTGGGACAAAACAAGATAGACTAATTTAAACAGCCCCAAAGGTGATCTTTTCTACATGACATTTTTTCTTTGAAATAGTTTAGAAAGTGATTGCAGAAGCATGTCATCCAGCAAAAGCCATAAAGGAGCAATCTTCAAGAGGATGTGGCAGCGGCAGTGCAGGATGAACTAGAGTGGCATCAGCATACCTGAAAAGGCAGAAAACGACATGCATGTGCAACTTAACTCCATCGCAATGCAGAGTCAAATAGGCTGCTTCAGACCATCTTTCAGACCATCAACATCATAGTAGTTGAGATGTACTTTTTTTCAAAATGTTGCAACATTATAAAACACTATTTCTGCATGTTTGTGAATGAGATAAGGGTTTCAAATGTAACTCATGTTTAGATGTGATTTTTCTACAGTAAATTTTCAAGCTTACCTAGGTGACAGTTACCAATTAGAGAAATTATTTTCTGACAGCTGAGCTGTCCCAATAGCAGAGCTATTCCAAATCCCTTTAGAACAGACTGAGGTGAGGCAAGACAAGCAGCAGCGGCAACAGCGGTGACTGAAGTAAGTCCAGAAGTGAGCTTTAGATCAGAACGTACAGAAGGAGGATCTGGGAAACTACAGTCCTGTCAGCCTGGCCTTGGTACAGAGCAAGGCTGTGAAAGGGATCATCTTGAGTGTTATCACGTGGCACATAGAAGATCACAAGGGAGCAGGTCCAGTCAGCACAGGTTTAGGAATGGCAGCTCCTGTCTGATCAACCTGGTCTTCTTTTATGACTGCATGACCAACCTGGTGGATGAGGGAAAGGCTGTGGATGTGTCTATTTGGACTTCAGCAAAGCCTCTGATACTAACTTCCATGGCATTCTCCTGGTAAAACTGGCAGCCCACAGCTTTCACAGGGACACTCTTCACTGGGTTAAAAACATGCTGGATGAGCCCAGGGAATGATGATGAATGCATCCAGTTGTTTTCCAGTCAATTACTGCAGTTTCCTGGAGCTCAGTGTTTGGGCCTAGTCCTGTTTAATATTTTTGTTGATGATGTGAATGAGGGGATTGATTGTACCCTCAGTAAATTTGCAAGGACACCAAGTTGTGGGGGAGTGTTGATCTGCTGGATGTAAGGAAAGGTCTGCAGAGGGATCTGGACTGGCTGGATCAATAGGCTGAGACCAATGGCCTGACATTCAACCACGTCAAGTGTTCTTGTGTCACAGCAACCCCAGGCAGTGCTTTAGGCTGGGGAGGAGTGCCTGGAAAACAGCCTGCTGGAAGAGGACCTGGGGAAGCTGGTTAACACCTGACAGAACATGAGCCAATGTGTGCCCAGGTGGCCAAAAAGGCCAGTGGTAACCTGGTTTATATTATCCTAGCCAGCAGCACCATGGAAGTGATTGTCCCTGTGTACTCAGCACTGTTGAGGCCACACCTTAACTACTGTGCCTAGTTCTGGGCACCACAATTCAAGAACAGCATTGAGGTGCTGAAGCATGTCCTGTGAAGGATAACAAAGCTGATGTAGTATCCAGAGGATAAATCTTCTGAGGAGTGGCTGAGGAAGTTGAAGTTGTTTAAAATGGAGAAAAGAAGGCTCAGGGGAAACCTTATCACTCTCTATGACTGCCTGAAAGGAGGCTGTAGCCAGTAGGAATTGGTCTCTTCTCCCAGTGAACTAGAGACAGGACAAGCTGTTCTATTATTTTTTTCCCCTCAATAATAATAGTTTATATGCTGTTCCTGTTTGGAACAGTAATGGGACACAGTAAATAATGATGGGGCATAGGGATTTTTCAAAGTGTATTGTATCTATATCTTCCTTAAATTAACCAAAGTGTCCTCAAAGTGTTTGTAAAGCAGACAACTTATTTGGGCCTCAAACGTACTAAGATTTCTGTATTTGCCTAAATTTAGCATGGGAGAAATTACTTCGAAACTTAAGAAACTGAGCATCTCTTTAGTGTACAAAGAAGAGAGTAACACTGTCATGGTTATCTAAACTACAGGTGCTTAACTCCACATTTTATTTTTCTGGAAATTAGATGCTGAAATCAGAAAAATCTTGCACATATTATGAAGCTGTTTAACTGTAAACTATAGTGCCATATTGTAAGATGGCTCTTATAGTCTATTGTGTTAGTTCTTTGTTTTATTGTGTAGGAAGACGTTCTTATACAGAGACCAAGAACTGTCATAAAAGTGTCTTGTGAAATACAGAGTTAGTATTGAATATAATCTTCCTAACAGAGAAGACTGAAGTTGATCCATTATCTTTGTCTTAATTATGGGTAAATTTTTTCTTTACATGGTTTATCAGTAGAAAATCATCTCTCTTCTTCATCCCTTTCTTGATATTTTGTTTTCGACTTGTTCATGGATTTTAAAAGTATTTTTTTTAAAAAAACCCAAATCTGGTTGTAAAGCTTTTGCACCACATTTCTGTGTACTTTGTAAGAAACAAGCAAATAAACATAATGTAGGGGGAAAAATGGCCTAGCTACTACACTAATAAGCATCAGGACTGATAAAATCAGATATCAGGAGATTATTTGTGCTGTTCAATGGAGTTAAAACCTCCTCTAAGTTTTACAGAAGAAGAAGAACTTGTTAAAATTATATCATTGTCTTATTAAAAATCTAACAAGAGTCCCTAAAACAGAAAGCAGAACAGCGACATCTTATCTCTTGGAACATATGAAGAGAATTGGCAATGTTTGTCTTGGTGATGACTTGCATTACTTCCTATTCAGACACTTTTCACTGAAGCTCAAAGACACATACTGTTTGCCACTTACTGGAAAATTAGACTGGATGAAGTCCAGAATCAATTTAGTTTCTTAATGTAAAAATGTAGTGGAATAGATATGGTGATAAAGACTTTAGAGCAGGTGTTAATATTTTAGGTCTTTGCTTCAATGAAATACACAACTGAAATACCACTAGTAATATTCTGAGTTAACTCATGGAGTAGAGCTGTCCCATTTTCCTAATGTTCTGATGGAAAGGTAAAAAGGAAGAATAAACCCCAAGCAGAGAGTAACATATAGTCAATGCAGTAACTAAACTTCTAATCTTTCAATCCTCTTATTTATATAGTTGATATTTCCATAATATTTCAAGTATGAAAATTTTTATTTGTTGATATTTCTGAAGCACAGCCAGTCTTTATCAAAATACAGTCTTATGGTTAAGAAACAGAGACACAAAGCAAAACACCAAATTGAGTTGAAAAGAATTTTCAACTTTCTTTCAATGAAAGAAAGATATTCTTTCTCCCACAGAAATTACAAAATGGTGAGGCAAATATCACATTATTGTGCTGTCCTTCCTGCACTCCAACTGGAATCAACAAGGACTTTCAGCAGAGAAGGCATCCTGGGGATGACAGGCTGTAATGTGAACAGCAATACTTGGTACCAAGGTGATACCATAAGTCTGGTTGCAGACACAGATTGTGCACAAAGAACTGCCTGAAATGATTAAACGGAGTCTCAGCTTTCTGAGCCATATGAAACTATTAGACAAAAATAAATACTGACACACAGGTTTTCTTTTTTTAGTTTTATCTGTCCAGATTTCCCAGAGCAATTCTCATTTTCTAAGCAATCAATTACCAGGATTTTCGGGTACATGTTTTTTGTTTAAGTCAGGGAAATTAATATATCTAAAATTTTCCAGAAAATTCTAAGTTGCTATTTTTTTTTTTTTTTTTGTACAAGACCCCATATATGTTAAAAGAAAAATATGGTAAGTAGTTACTTCCCTGGAACTAGCAAGAAAATTCTAAAGAGGATTTGTGAATTTGCAGTGGATCTTATTGCTGCAGTGAAAGTTTATGCACTGCACTAATTGTGAATGTTTTCCACACTGCTCAGGCAATCCATTTCCATTCCTGGCAACAGAACAAAATCTGCTACAGACCTCAGTCCAAAGCCCTTGGTCAGAGCCATTCATCTTTTTTTCACACAAACAAGACCTGTATCCACTAGTAAGAAGAAGCAGGAAATAGGTAGAGACTTCATTAATAAAGTTAGTATTCAAAACACATGAAAGTCTTTTTACAAGTGGAAAAATAACCATGGAGATCCTTAATTTTTATTTTATCGAGCAAGTTTGAACAGGGAAAAAAAAATTAAGGCAAATTTCTTCAAGCGGCCTAAAGAAAGTAGGTAGCCACTTCCAGTGACTTCCTGCTTTAGAGACATACAGATTTAATTTTAATTATTCACTTAGAATTAACAGATATATTGTACAGAAAAATATAGGTGAAACCAAACTCCATTTTTCTCCTTCCCACTTCTCTTCACTGGCAGTCCATATTGTTGCTGGATTACCAAATTTATCAATCTATTGCAAAAGCATGAAGTACTCAGCATTTTGAGGTTCAACAAAGGCCTCCAAGCCAAACCAACTAGTTGAAACCTGAGTCATATAAAAAAAGTGAGGTCACTTCTGATTGACAGTACTTCAGCCTCTCAAAAATTACTATGATTAGTTACAGAACATTTACTAACCAACACATTCATTTCTTTCATTAAAGCTTCTGAAAGTTTTAGTGGGCCATCTGTAAAAATATCTTTGTCTTTAAAACTGTACGCAAAGGACATAACTGATTCAATATTTTTTGTGCATAGGATGAAAAATCGAGGCAAAGTGGGCTAAGACCACGATAGGTAAGCATATCACATTTACAGTCAATTCAAGGGAATGGAATCTGGGTCAAAGAAACTTAGGAGCATAATTCCTGTGGAAAGTTATTACAAAAATCCTTTTTTCTCTTTTGAGCTTTATTCAAATTTCTTATTGTGAATCTATGTTATTCTATTTGTTTAGACAAACAAAAATTATTTATTGCTAATACAAATACACAATTAAATTAATGCAAATACATATGTAATTTGCTGCATCTTATTTATTTACATTATTTATGCATATTTCTCCCCCAGCTGGGAATAGATAAAAACTGAACACATATTTCTGTCCCAGAATTCTAGTTCTAAAATATTAAATGAACATCCAAGGTTCATACTTTTTTTCAAAGGCACTTCAAGAACTTCTTGAAATGTGTGTTCACCTATAATCTTCTAAATTGCAATTATGGATGCTGTAAATCCCATAGAAGGAATGAAATATCTTTTGGCCTATATGCTACCTCCCTACAAAAAATATGCTCTGAGGATTAGCAAAAGGTCCATGTGATAATTCTACACTCCAGTTTTGATTGTGCTCTTGCTAACAGAACGGAGTAGAAGTTGATGCTAATTGATCCTAATTATTTAAGAAATTTAACATGAACTAAATGAAACATCCCAAAAGTGGATTTTCCTTAGAATAATGTTTAAAATTAGAATTTAGGGAGGTGTTCTTTAGAGACACTGCACTACTGTTAGTTCCATACAATGAGAATTTAAAAAAAAAAAAAAAAAAATCTTATTTTTACCAGGAAAATATTCAGTTTTTTATTCTGTTTGAAAAATGCCACCTTTATTCCTCACTACCAAAAAACTTTTTGGAACTATCTCTGTCTTTTTTGATAGAACTGAGATTGGCTTGCAATTCTCAAGTTCCAGTATCCAACTATAAGTGAAAATATATAGACCCTGTTTCAGAATGAAACAGCTGGTCACAGGATTGATTTTTCCTCCTTGAAAGTGGAAAACTGTCATCAAAGTCACACCTTTCAATTATAATTATTGGTGCTAACATTCAGTTTCTGTCATGCCAAGTCCTCAACCTACCAAGCTGTCTTCATTCTCAGGGAAAGAAATCTACTCCAGAAGGGTTATGAATAGAATAATTTAGGGCAAGGAGATAAAATTCCTGTATTGGATGTGATAAAAATATACCAAGTAGAAATACATTGCTACTTAACTTTCTTTAGACTAGGGAACACTAGACAAGGATAATGGTCTTGACTTGAAAATGTCAAGGACAAAATATGGTAGTACTGGGTAATTTTGTGATCATTTCTTGGTAGACCATCTTGAATAGAGTCCGTAAAAGTGACTAAATCTCTTACCTTAGGTGAGAAAGCTCAAAAGCAGATGGAATATGATTGAAAATTTTCTCCTGATGCCCTAAGATTGCAAAATGATGAAGCTTTTTAAAGATCTTTTGTTCAACTCTTCAGCATATTTGCCTGCTTGTAATATACTTAACATAAATGAACTTTTAACTTCTTAATAAGTGTGCCTTTGCTTTTACATAATCTTTCAGTTTCTTCATCTGTAGAATATATCTGTATCAGGAAACATCTTTTTATACTTATCTTAGTTTTTTCCTGAATAATAGTTATGTTATATAACATAGCATGAAAATACATTTGACGTCTTATCATATTTTTCTGAAAAATCTTTATTAGACATTCAGTAGTGGATTGCCATTTGTCTCCCTTTTCTGAATAAATCTGTGTAAATTTTCTCCTGTTTACCGATTACATTGCTACGATACTGAATGAAACAAACAATCTTGCTAAGGTAATTTATAATCATAAACAGCATAAATATTATGCTGCTGTGATTTTATGGCCTTCTTCGTTTGTGGTGCTTGCAGTTTGTAGAAAGAGCACGTTTTGATAAAATGCCTGTGTTGCCATCTGTGGGAAGTTGAGGGGCTTGGGTTTTCCTTCATTTTGTTTGTTTGTGGTTTCTGGTTTTGGTTTCTAGGAGTGTGTTTCTTGGTGGAAATTTGGCCCTTGGGGCTGCCAAAGTACATTTCCTTAATAGTGTTTTATAGCAGTTCCATTTCCTTTTCACTTACAATTTTATTTGGCTTTTTAAGCTGTGCTAAGTGCTTGGCCTATTATTTGTTTCCTAATAGCAGCTGGCATAAGATTGAGGAAATCCAACTTAAGTGGTCTAGATATTTGTCTAATTCAAACAAATAACTTTGCTCCTAAACTTCTTATTTCCATTGCATTCTTTAACTTCTATTGGGAATTAAGTGACTGGAATAATAAAGACTTGACTTTAAATTGTCATTTGAGTGGCACAGCAAGAAGGGAGGGAAGGATTACAATAATTTTTCCTTTTTGTTTGGGAATCAAATCAAGTCATACTGGATACTTAAGCTACAAGTAATTTCTTGAAGCACGATGATCAGTCTGCTGCATGCAATAAATTATATATGCTACTGAGAATTAGAGTTAAAAAAAAATTAGCAACAAAAATACTGCAAAATTAAAACAATAAAAACCATGATCCTTATGGGCCCCTCCCAAATCAACTTATTTTTTCATATTGTGATTCTGTGAAACCACGTATGGGACTGAAGTCATCCCAGCTCCTGTGAAGTGACCTTCATAAAATGCAGCCTGAAGACCAATTTCCTGAATCCACGAGTAAGGAGAGTTGCAGCTTGGCTTTTGCAATGAAGGTTGTTTGAATGTGGAAGCTATGGTCTCCTACAGCTATACTGTACAACCTTGAGAAAAAAAGACTCAACAAGCTATAGAATCACAGAAAGGCATTCCTTTTCCTATTCATCCCTTGTCTGAAGAACAATCCAAATCACCTTTATTTGTCTGAACGGTGGCTAAACAGTCTTTCTTTCCTCCCTTCCAAATTCAGACAAACACTCTACTGCTCTTACCAGTGCATCCAACTTTCTGTTGTCCATTACACACTTTCCTGAAAGCTCAAAATTGTGCCAGACCCACAATTCTTTACCTCCTAACTGAAATAAAATTGAGTTTTCATGTGTTTGATTTGATTTTACTGCTAATACTACCTTTATGCATGGCCCTGGAAAACTGACCTGGAGTTTGAAAGGTTGAAAGTGGTCATGGCTAAGATGAATTAGTGAACTGAGGAGAGGAGAAGTAATCAATAACAGGTGATGAATACAATTTATCACACTGAAACCTCCATGGTATTTTTGGGATGTAATTGCACATATCAAGACACACACTGCATTTCTCCTTTCAGCTTTCCTTGTCCCTGTGCCACACTTTTTAGATCCTGGTTCTGTCGCTATTTCTCTTAAAATGATTGAGATTGTCATAACGAATTGATTTCTTCCTCTCTTGAACATGCACCTCTCAAGCTTGAGGACCAAAATATTCAGTTAAATAAATTCCTGAGCATTAAGCAGTCCTTTGTTCCCTGCTATCAGCCATCTTACTATGAGTTCCTCATGTCAAACAGAACTGCCCCCACCTTAGTAACTAGCAAATTCTATGTTATCACCTAACTAAATACTACATTAAATATTAAAAAAAAAAAAAAAAACAAAAAAGTAAACGGCTCTGTGCATCCAGAAATACCTTGCATACTCCTATCTATAGGAACAACATATGTCCATGTATATTTCTCTAGCAGCACAATTTACTGTGAAAAGTGGGGGCAGGCTAGTGGTGCCAATCTGTAAAGGTAAAATTCTCACCCAATAAAACAAGACAAGCATCTAATACCTAACTCACATGTTTTGTGTATACCTAAGCAGGTTCTTCTCTGATTTGAATTTCTAAAAGTTTACATAAAAAATGTGATATGTTCAACTTAAATCTTACTGAACAGTCTGATTTTTACTTCTCAGTTACACAAACTACCTTTGAAATAAAATTTTTAAATTGTTATGAAAGGCAGGGTGTGATTCAAATGTATATTTCTGTTTCTTTTTGATTCCTTTCTGTGGATATCACTTTTATATAAGCATAAAAGTGTCCTGTTTATATTACTCTAGGCATAGTCTTTTAAAAAGTCTTGGCTTATTGTTGGCAAGGGAACATTATCATGTGGATAATGATGGGATAATAACTTTGATTTTGAACTTCTATTACTTAAAATCTTGCAGCACTCCCTGAACAGGTTGTACACTGGGGCTTGTTAGCTCTGTAATTGCAATTCTTACCTTGAAGGCATTTTTGTATGCCCAGCATCCAAATGGACAGCCCAGGGAATTGAATTCTGAAGATATATTGCTCATTCTTTTGATTATTCTCAGTATGGCTGGATTCAGCAAGAATCTTAGAAGCTTCTTATCTGAAAACTTTTGTGAGGACTTTCCTAGAGGACAGCTAATTCACATTCAGAGTTCATATCTGAAATCTGAACCTCAAGAAGAAAAAAGCAACAAATGCAGCTCCATTGTACTGGAGTCTAATGATAGGTAGTTCTGTGTAACAGAATGAGGAATCTGCCACTGCCAGTTATCCCAATGGAATTAGCACAATGGAATTCACCTACAACAACATTTCTTAATATAACCACATATGGTTCATGAAAACCATGAATACTTACATGAGTTTCACATTACATGGTACTTTTTTCTGCAACATTTTGTACTGGTTTAATCCTTCAGTTGGATTGATGGGCCAAGGCCAACAATACGAAGTTCAACAAGACCAAGTGGCAGGTCCTGCACTTGGGTAACAAGAGCTCCTGTAGTGCTACAGGCTGGGAGCAGAGTGGTTAGAAAGCTGCCCAGAGGAGAACAACCTGAGGATGCTGGTCGACAGCCAGCTTAATACTAGCCAGTGTATTCCAAGGTGGCCAAGAAGGCCAAGGGCATCCAGGCTTGTATCAGGAGTAGTGTGGCCAGCAGGACTATTTCTGCTAGTCATTGTCCCCCTGTACTCAGCACTGTTGAGGCCATACCTCAAGTCCTTGTCACCATCCGTCCTTGCGAACGGAGTTCATGATGGTTTGTTTTATGATCTCAGGGTGCAAAAAACCGACACGACAAGGGGATTGCAGTGATAATGAAAAATAAATGTACCTTTATTGAAATGACCACAATAAAATGCGCTAGGGAGAGGGGGAGTGAAGAAAAGAGAAAGAATAAGGAAAAAGAGGGGAAAAGAAAGGAGGTGTATAGCTACCAGATGTGGAAAATGACGTAGTCCTTCAAAGTCCAGTCAATGAAACCTGTCGTATTCACATCAGGGGAGATCTCAAAAATCCCTAGCTAACTCAGGGATTTTTATTATTGAAAATTGCGAAGGAGGGGGAAACAAATACAATAGTCCAAGTTCTCAGCAATGGGAGAGAACCATTGTCTTCTTGGTCCAGTGTTTGGCAACATCTCACTTTGGTCAGTTGGCCTCCCCACACACACCTTCCCCCCCTGCAATGGGGGTTTCAGTCTCAGTCCTTGGAAGGGGGAGTTTATGGGGGTCTCGTGTCTCAGTCCTTGAGGGAGAGGCTTCTCCCATCTCAGTCCATCTGTCACAGTGGTTGCACAGTAAATGGAGGCTCTTTTTGTCCAGAGACAAAGTCCAGCCAAGTTGGGAGGTGGGGAAATTCCAGAACCAGTGCTGCGAGGCAATGCAGGTGAAGGAGGGCAAGGTGCCCCTTCTCTTTTCATTGAGTGCAGTGTTCCATGGAGTGGGCAAACACAGGTATGAGCAATGGCTTGGCTTGGTGGGCAACAATTCAAGCAGGACCAAGATCCTAGAACAGGATCCTTCTTTTCTTTCCTCGGTGGTCTCAGTTTCTGTCCTTCTTTCACGACGATTATGAGGCAAAAATGAGGGAAATTTTGGACAGACACTTACTGTCCTGTAGCCATGATATTATGGAAAATCCTTGCTGGGATTTTTCCTCTCCTGAGAAGCTGAGGAGCCTCAGGAGAGAAAGGTAAACAATTCCTATCTGCTGCTGTGGAATGCAACAGGTGCATCCGTGATTGGTCCATGTGGATTGTTTTCCATTGATGACCAATCACAGCCACCTGTGCCAAGGCTGTGAGCAGTCACAGGATTTTTGTTATTCTGTTCTGTTCTGTTCTTGTTGAGCCTTCTGATCTCTCTGTTCTTTTAGTATAGTCTTAATGTAGCATTTTAATATAATATCTAACATAATAAATCAGCCTTCTGAAATGGAGTCAAGCCTCGTGGCCCCGCCACACGTGGAGAGACATCAACACTGTCCTATGTTCAGTTTTGGGTCTTCTAAGTCAAGAAAGATATTGAGATGCTGGAGCATGTTCAGAGAAGGACAACAAAGCTGGTGAAGGGCTGGACAATAAGTCCTATGAGAAGCAGCTGAGGGAGCTGGAGTTGGTAAGATTGGAGAAAAGGAGGCTCAGGGTAACCTTTATATCTCTCTTTACATCTACCTGAAAGGAGGCTTTAGCAAGGTGAAGGTCAACCTTGTCCCAGGAACCAGTAACAGGACAAGAGAGCATAGTCTCAAACTGCACCAGGGAAGGCTTAGGCTGGAAAACAGGAGGAATTTCTGCATGGAAAGGGCAGTTAAACATTGGAAAGGGCTGCCCAGAGAGGCAGTGAAATCACTATCCCTGAAAGTGTCCAACACACAATTGGACATGGGATTTAGTGTCATGGTCTCTTTGACAAAATAGATGATCAGTCAAAGGTTGGACTGAATGATCTTAGAGGTCTTTTCCAGCCTAAATGTTTATATTATTCTGTAAAAATTGTCTGCACACATAATCCACCTAAAAAACATCATTAACTGTTCATACATATGTGTTTAGTCTTGTTAATTCTGTTTTAATAGAAACATACTTGTAAAACTGGGGTGAAAAAGCATTTCCAATTACCTGGTGACTACCTGGTGACCTATTAGGAGTACTCTGTTACTAATGACAGAAATTGCAGGGATATTTCAGTTTGGTTTTCTTGGTGAGAAATTTCTGTGAGATTGCCTTATTTATCCTGCTTCACTTAACATTGTACCTACCTTTAGCTGCTAAACAGCCCATGCATATACCCTGCTGAGGTTTCATATTCTTTAGAGTCTAATTCATATTTGGGCTAGTTTGGTTCTGTGAATCCTTTAAGCCCCTCCTTCTCTGCTGGAGGAGCAGCTTCAGAGATGTAGTTGGTGGAGCTCTTCCCTGAGGCAGAGGTAGCTTGCTCCTGGGAGGAGAGGAAAAACTTTTTGATAATATGCAGTAACAAAATTTTAGTTTCTCTGTAATTCAAAAAATGTGGTGAAGTCAATATTAATGCACTCTTTTATGTTCACTACTAAAATACACTTTATACGGGGGATAAAAAAATACATTGCCAGTAGGTAGGCAGCTGCATTGTTCTGATGCTAGCTATTGAGGTAGGGCAGATCCTTTCAAAACTTTGACTGTCTGTGATGAATGGATAATATTACCTCCACACTGGTCCTGAGACCAGTGCTGTGGGAATACTGCAGCTACTGAGGTAATAATATCTCTTTACAGAAAATCTCTGATTCTCTATTTTACCTTTTATAGAGAATCTCCAAGGAAAGGTATAACTCAAAGGTACAGGCCTTCAAGGGTTAGGTCCTATACAGTTGCAGTCTGGGCCAGTGGATGTATGAGGGTACACTTGGGCAGAAGGAAGATCTTAGGAGCAGTTTCCTGCATGTTTTGTTAAGCAAGACTCTCCAGCCCAGCTGTTTGTGACATCGTTCATTCACAAGATGATACAAAGTTCATTGCCACAGGGTACCTGTTGTACTAACACTAGAGAAATGGCTGCTTTTTTTATTTTTTAAAAATATAAACACAGTTATAAACATATTCAGAAAATCTGTTTGAATGGATCCAGATAAACCAATTAGTATGATCAATACTAATTAGTAAGTTTCAATATTCTTCTCCTTCTGGTGACCAAATGTACTAGCAATTCCCATACTGCAATTGTTCCTCAGGTTGGCCATAAGACACATCCAAGATCTGACTGTCTGTTTTGTCATTAAATGGCATAGATCCAATTGTTACAAAAAAATAATATTTCAAGGATGATTACCGAGCCTCATGTGGAAGTAATTCTGAACAACACTACTAAATCACCAGTCAAAGTCTTTATGGTTAAGGACACACTTGAACACAGGTCTCTAATATTTATTTGTAACAGCCAATATGCTTAGACATCAGACAGAAATCTGGCTGTAGATAGAAGAATAGCATAGCCAGGAAATGGGAACTATAAGCAGGAAGTAGTAGGGGATGAACGAGAGATTGAAACAGAAATAGAAATATTAAATATGTACAAAATAGGATTTGTTACCCAGCACCCTTTTTTTTTTTTCTTTTTTTTTTTTTTTTTTTTTTTTTTTTTTTTTTTTTTTTTTTTTTTTTGTATGATAAGGTTAAGAGCCAAAAGAAACTTGTCAGAGATGCTCTGGGTCTGGAGCTGTACAATAGGAACATATTAGCCTCTCTTTTTAACTTGTAGCATGTAGCAACAGTTAATTAAATTAAGGGCAATAAAGTTAGAATGAATGAAAGGATAAGTCTTCTTTCCACAGTGCATAATCAATTTGTGGCATTTACAGCCACTGCAGGTCGTGTAGACAGACATTGTGGTTGAATAATTTTATGACTAGCAATAACATTTGCAGCTCTGTCAACTTAGACAGTGACAGAAAGATAATCAAAGAGACCCTTGGAAGAACACTGCCCCAAGAACTCAAAGGTCTGTTATATTATGAAGGACTTAGCACCAGCTCCAAATGTCACATCATTTATCAGTGTGTGAGTGCATAACATGCAGAGAATTAAAGGACATTACATCCCATTTTTAATACTCAGTAACTAAGTGGCCAAGGAATACTTAAAAATTGTATTCTCTTCTTGATCATTGAGCTTCCAAATGATGTTTTAAACAAGTTTCCTTGAGTATACTCTCTTTTGTCTCTCCCTGAAAATGTCAGTGTGTCATTGGGGCCTGATTTTCTCCCTGGAGTTCTGGTGTTGGCTTAGAAATCGTGAGATGCATTAAGATGCAAATTTAGAAGGGGTCTTTTTTGTTGTTGTTTTTGTATTTCTGGCTTTCAAGTTTGTTTTTTTTCAAGACTTTTTTCAAGGTTGAATCCTACAACCAAGAAGGAAAAGCTGATTCTTCCCATCACTGTTAATACTTTGTGACCATCATATGCAAGCTTCTTCCATGGGAAGATACAAGGGAAAATATCAATAGCTGTGATTGCCATCTTGGAATTGACCAAGACTAGATCACATCTGGCCAGTGTTCACCTCCAAAAGAGACTGAAAAGGAAAGTTTTCCATAATCTGTTATGTACTTGTTTCACACTATTACTGAAAAAGGCTGGCCTGTCTCTCTGTCTGTCCCTTGAAACACAAGACAATGTTTCAAGCAATACTGTGATCTTCTCAAGACAATTTCTTCTTCAGAAATAGTGTGGTTCCACTTTATAACTCATGTAAACCAGGTTATCTGGTCTTAAGAATCTAGACAATTTGCAGCTTAATATAAATAGACTCTCCAGATCAGCATTCTTTCCAGCAGCAGGTTGCTAGGATGATTTCAGAAGTGTCACATGTCAGGCACTGTCAAATAAATCCTCAGCTAATAAAGTCGATTAGCCAATTTTCTATACTTCTTGAAACAGAGAAAGTTTTAAAGCATGGTCCCTCCTGTAACCAAATGAAAATGGTTCTAATCAAGACACAGATTTAAGGCTGAGCTGCCAGAAAAATTGGCCTCTATATGAAGTCAGGTAGCAGTGTAGTTCACCTAATAAACACATGAAAGAAAAAGTGCAGCCACTTCTTCATCCTTGCCTGTACTCACAAGAGTGAATGGCTCTACTGATCATTTTAAAATATATATTTAATTTAACTACCATAATTGTCTTATTGAAAAGGAACATAAAATGGAAAACAGACTATTTAGTTAGTGTATAATGAAACATATGAACCTAGGAGAAAAGTCTGCATATTTTACTTTAAATAATATATGCATATATGAATATGAAATCTGACATAATTTTGAAAAAAAAAAAGCATCAAAATACTTATTTATATATTCAAAACTGTGAGAAAGTAGGTAAGAGGGCAATGTACATTATAATGGCAGGAAGATTCAAATAATGAGATATGGAATATATTTGGATCTCTGTGGGTATTCAGTCTAGTGATGTCTAAGTACTGTAATGGTCATACCTTCAAAAGTAAGTTCATAGGCCCAATTGTTGATTCATATAGTTGCCAAAGTGCAGAGAAGGTAACAGAATTTAAAACATTAAAATAAAAATTAAATCAGGAATAATTTGGACCAGTTTTTTACATGAACTTTTCTGTCAAATATTGGCTTATTTGCTACCGCTGATCTCAAAAGATACTATTTCCTTAAGTTCTGCTGAGTGTCAGGTAGCAGAGCATGAGCCAACTTCCCCAAAAACTTGCCTACCCATTGTCATTTCTAGTAAGACTTCTTAATGTCACACTCAGGCAGTTTTACACCATTTTGCATCAGATTTGAACATAAAAGTCAAACCTCCTGTCTCACATAGACACAGATTTTGCATAAGTAAGGCCTCCCTCTGAACAGGCCTGACACCTACACAAGCCCTGAATGGGAAAGCACCAAAGGAAAAGGTCTGTTTTTAAAAGGCGACATCTCAAAATCCCTTTACAACTGCTGTTAAAAGGCTTGTAATGGGCCAATTAGTTCATGGCACAGTTGAAGGCAGTGTGGGGAGATCTTGAATTTCATGTATTTATGCAGTTACACAGAGCATGAACTGCCTTTAAATGCTGAATACCTTGCATGTCAGTTTAGACATCTTAAAAGTGCATAAACAGGAATTCAACTGCTCATTTAGTGCAGAAGGTAACTATTTTTCTATCAGATGGTATAGCTGAAAACAAAAAAAGTAACAGAGAAAAGAAATTCAAACTGAAATTTAAAGTAGAGCAAATGATACCACATTTTTTTATAAAACATAAATAAATTTATGTATTTCATAATTTTATTCTCTGAAAGACACATGAATTGATATAAACCACTGTGACACTTTTTGAAATATGTTTTTAGTTTAAACTGCTCTAGTGTCATTCTGCAATTTGACATTTACACTCATTTCCATCATGTTTGCTCTGAAAAATCCACACTGACAAGCAACAGCACAGGTAATGCTGTACCAGTTCTGCCTGAATCCTGCCACATTCACATGCATGTTTGTGTGTACAAACTGACAAATTGTCCCTGATTTGAAGTTATCATTGGGAGAAAGTGCTTCATGCATAGCAAATAACTACTTTAGCATAACCATAAATTTCACAGAGAACATTTACCACAACATTACTAAGGACCAAGTAAACATATGTTCAGATTAATATCTTTAAAGGTAAAATCCTTGTTACACTCAATTTAGCAGGACATAAAATACAAACTGTGACATTTTTCAGAGAGCTTTTTGGTGTTTTTTTTTTTTTTTTTTGCAGGGGTGTTAAATGTGTGTTTGGTTTTGCTGGCTTTTTTTTGGAGTTTTTGGTTTGTTGTTTTTTTTTTTTTTTGTTGTTGTTTTTTGTTTTTTTTTTTTTTAAGTTAATTTTAATTATTTTTAGCATTATTGGAAAAACAGCAAGGTGCATATTGGAATGCTCTTTCTCTGTTTAGTCCCTAGAGACTTGCCACCTAATTGGCTTCATGTCTTACTATTTCTGATGTAAATTTGGCCAGTCATTGACCTCAATCCTCAGTGTTTCCAAGCTATTCCTTTTCATCTTCTCAGCACTTACAGAGACACTTAAAGAGATTCTAGACTTGTACTTCAGGGTGATTTTAACTATGCTCTGTCCTTCTGAAGTACTTTTGTATTTAAAGCTATCTCATCAGTCTGAACTGCTTTCCATTGCATAATACGACTTCAGTTATGACTTCCCAGGAACACAGTTTAGAAACGAAATTTTTAGTTAGAATAAGATTAGGAGGAATGTTAATTTCTCATCACAGAATTTCTGATGACATGTGTCTGTCCAAGGAAAAAGAGAAAAGCAGTGGTACGATGGTCTTGGAGTGTGGCCACTGAGCAATCAAAAGTGGGTCACAGGGTTCCCATTGCTCTGCTTAGTTGAGTCACAGGCTGTCAGACCTGGCACGATTATTTGAAAACAGTTGGGGTAACCCTTGAATGCCACCAAGGTCTGACTCAGCAGAGCAGTTAAGCAGCTGCTTCTCTTTAAACTGACACACTTAGGTCTTGGAGCTTAAATATCTCAATAGAAATAAAAGGGGTGAGCAGCTTGCTTGCACCATTTAACAGTACATAATTTCTACTTGCTGTTGAAACATATACAGTGAGAGACTAGACTCTAAAATATCTATGAGAGACATATGGAAAGCAGGTTTGAATTTTTATAGTACTAAAAGATTAAACCCACTGAGATTTCATATGAATTTTCATGTATTATTTAAATCCAGAAACTGAGAGCCCAGGGGACACAAAAGAAATTCTTCTGATTAAAGCAGAAGATGTGTGGTTGGAAGACTCAGACTCAATTCCCAGGTTTGATGCAGTGTGTGACCTTTAGGCTTTGGGATAAAAAATAGACAACCATTTTTTTTCTTTTTGCAATCTGGCATGGTTGTAGTTCCAGTGAAAGCATATATTGAAAATCCTTTCTCCTTTCTGAAAAAAACTTTCTCCATTCGTCCCTCCATCATGATTTAACAAGTGAAGAAGCTCATGGTGAAGAGCAAAACAGGAGAAAACTGCATAACCTCTTGAGGAACCTATACTTTACTTCCAACATAAATTTCTAAAGCAGTAGGCAAACTAGCACCACACAGATTCAATAATTCTTGGTATTGCAACAGAGAAACAAAAGACATTCCTAATGGATTTGTGTGGAAATAATGAGCTCTGTTTGCTTTGGTGGCCTCTCTAGTCCCAAAAAGTTCAAGTCTGTCCATATAGGCAAAAAAATATTAAGTACTTAACAAAACAATCTGAAAACTTATTTGAGGCCTACAGAGGAAAAAGAATCCACATATGCAGTAATCTAATTTTTTTTAAGGTGCAGTAAAAGTTATTACTGCCCTTATATAAGTAGTGGCTGGAGTCACAGAGCAGCAGAAAATACAGAAGATGGACAGGTATTCTAATTTTTTGCTAACATGGTATTTCATAGCATTGGTTTCAATGGAATTACTTCAGAGAGTGAAAGCACCTGGATTTCTTAATTTAAAAAATTGCAACCTGGCACTAGAGGGATATCTGTTCACCGCTTATGAACTCATCAACGTGTAATTTTATGCATGAAAGAGTGGATTAAAATCTAAGATTTATGTTGTCGTTTCTTTATAGGAAAATGTATTTGACCCTAAACAAATATCAGAATTGTTTTTCTTGCTTTGTATTTTTCAATATTTGAATGAAACTGATGCCTTAAGCTTTATCTTTCGTATTTTTCAGATTCTGGACTGCATTAGTATATAACTCTGAACTTCATATAAAGCATTAGCAAGTTCTCTTCACAGTTTAGTTAGACAAAGCAACCCTTTTCCAGCTTGAGAACCAAAGACACTGTTGCAGCTTCATGCCCAAAAAGTATAAACAACAGCAAATTGAGGGGAGCAATGTGGGAGGATGGGATCTCATAACCTGAAGCTGTAATTGGTCATTTAACCCCAATATGAAAATGGACCCAAACTTATTAAAGTGTGAAAACCTGTGACCTGGTGTCCATCTTGGGTGTAGCCTTAGCCAGGCTCTTGTAGTGCCAAAGGTGTATCCTTTGAAAGCCTTTTTAATACCTACTTTATTCCTTTAACACTTTCTAGCCTCTGTTCCAGGTAGCCTCTCGAGGCATCAGAGAAACTACATTTGTGAAAAGGACACCTAAGCTGTGTAACTCTGCAGTGCAAGACATGAAGGCTGACCAGATCAGGAGTTTAAAAACTAGAACAGGAATAAATTCATGAAGACTAGGTCATTAGTGGTGTGCTAATTTGTAAAAAAAAACAAACAAAAAAAAAAAAAAAACAAAAAAAAAACAAAAAAACAACAGTGGGAGATCCCAAGTCAGACTTACAATTTAATAGGAAAATTAAAATAAAGGCAATGATACAGAAACACTGGCTTACTCTGAGAGAGTCAGGATACAACCTGACATCCTGTTGGTCAGGGTGATGGTAGCAGTCCGATTAAATGGTCTCTGCAGTCCTGTTGGAGTGATGAATGAGATTTGGTCAAAGTGTAAAGAAGATTTGGTCAACTTTACTTGTAGTGAAGTCTGGTCCTTTTCTGGAGACCAAGTGGTGATTAGCTTTTCCCTTCTGGGAATCCAGTGCTGCTTGTGGTGTTCTAAATCTCAGATTATAGTCAGGTAGGAATGCTTGGTTCCTCCCCTGGGCAGAGCATCTCACCATGGCAGGACGTAGTTTTATCAGTCATGCAGTGAGACTCAATGGTCCATTAACAGAAGATATCCACCCCAGTAGTATGAGGCATAGGTCATGCCCCACCTGTTTTCAACACCTTATGAAGATGGTAATAGAATATACACTTTTGTTTACATTTTACATTGTAACCTAAACAAGCAGCTGCCCAGATGCAAGCCAGGTCAGAAATACCCAAGCAACTGGAAAGTGGGAGATCACACCAGAGATGTTCACCAATATACAGCACTGCTTGTGTAAGCAGTAGCCAAAGACAGTGACATCTTGAACAAACCAAGGGAATGGCAGTTTGTATGTGGTTTTGGAACAGACAGTACAAAGGCAGGGAGGGCAATGTCATGCCTTGTGAGATCCCAGCACAGAGAGGCTTTTAGTGAGCACCAAGAAGGCACCCTCACTCACGTCACTTCATATTGCCATTCAGACTGTAGTAGCAGATACAGGGTGTCCTCACTGCTCTGACATTTATTAATCTTCTGCCATCCAGAATCCTTGAAAACTATCATTGTCTGACTCAATTCAGTGCAGCTCTTAAGCTTTTTTAATCCTACCTGGTGTCAGGATCTCTTCTCAGCATGATCAAATCACCAGCTCCTTCCCTACCCTGTCTCAGATTTTCAAGTATGAACTCTGACCCCTTGTATTTCCACAGTGTACCTTGTGTTGCAGGTCACAGACTTTGAAGGTCATAGACTTTGAAGGTCATAGACTTCATCTCACCTGCTGACCCTACCACCAAAGTTTTGTGTTGAAATCCAGCAGCAGGCCTTTCGAGTGCCTACTTCTTTTATAAGAAAATAAGAATTCTAAAAATAGAGCGCTAAGTCCTAGGGCTGAGCAAAACCTGCTAGACCAGAGAAAGAAAAAGTTAGCTAGGTAAAAGATCTGCTGCTGTTGGAAAAAATAGGTAAATAAGAAAAACATTAGTCCTGACAAAGGTTGTGTTGGATCCGATGTTATTATGATTTCCTGGAATTATTTTGTCTGTGCTAAAAATAAGTAGCTAATTTGTTACAACAAGATAATCCTTATATCTGTGTGTCTTGAATTTCAGTACAGAAGTTATTGACAATTTAATAATGAAATATTTAAGAAATTAGAAAATAATATTTGTGTGTGCATGTGATTTTATGCCAATGTTTACACATATCTAATTTGTCTTGCTCTCTCTAGGGCCGAATTCATTCTTTTAGTCACATCATCGTAATCCCAGAGAAATCTGATGGTCATTGACATGCTCCCTTATAGCCTCTTCCACGCTAATTCAGAGAATTTGGTTTACAGGGGAAGGAAAAGACACAAATGTTACTTCAGCATCATGCTTCACTTTCTAAACTGTTTCTTTTTATTATATGATATAATGTGGGACCACAAGAGGATTTACAGCCTACAAAGAAGTGCTTCCAGTGACTCTTACTGTACCCCAAGCGATGGCTGTGTTGGTGTCAAGGTGCTCTGGCGCCACGTTAGTTGTAAGGATTTGGATGAAGCAATGTGATTAGCTGCTGAAGCTAGATGCAAAGCACTGATACCTTTATGCTGTTGGCCATCTTATCTTACACCACGAGCATTTTCTGTTGTCAATCTCATCTTTCTGCAGTAATTGGAAGGCTGAAATGGAACACTCAGATAGGTTTGGGAATAAATCCCACAGTGTTAACCTCAATGAGATAGTTTTGTAGGCTTAACTTCAATAAGACATGCTACTTCAGTGAAGCTTTTTTAGAGTGCCTTGCTAGATAACCAGCTCTGACTAGACAGCTGGAGTCCTTCATTCAGAGCTTTTCTTTCCTTAGTAAATTATGCTGCCAGATTTTCAGCAGTTTTCCCCACATTAACAGAAGATAGGCAAAATCTAACTACAGTGGAATAAGATCTCCCTGGGGGGCATTCCCTGGTTTAGGGAAACACAAGAAGCTTCCCTCAAAAAGCTGTTAAGACCCCATTGGCTCTTTCCCCTGTTCCTATGTCTGTTATGTCCCTGAGCCACTCCCCCCCTATTCCCTTGATTGGCCCTCATCTTTCTACTGCCCTGAGACAAGGCACACCCCCTACCCCTCGGGATTGAGTAATCTAGACCCTTCACGTGTGTGTGCCTTGGGAACTCTGAACACCTCACCACGGGGCTGAATTAAACATCTGTGGATATTATGCAAAGGACTTTTTACTTTCTTTACCCTGGACTTCACCAGCAGTTATTCAGGCTGCAACACCCTGCCTCCAGGCTTCAGAGCATATTTAGACTTATTTTCCTGTTCATTTCTTTCATTGCTGTTTCTTATGATCAAAATAACTGCAGAGCATTTTTAATTAAAATATCAGCATCTTTCCTTACCAAAGTTATATCTTCATTCCCTGTGCCAGGTTCCCTGGAAAAGCAGCTCTGGGATGGTTAGGATCAGATGGCCACCAGAGGGAGCAGGCGGAGCCTCCGAAGTGTAACAAGGTCTCAATGTCGGGAGCAAAGGGCATCGGAGATGCCCACTGCTCCTTTGCACCAGGTGTCACTCGTTGAGGTGGGCAGTCAGGCTGGGGTAAGAGCTCATGGTGTGGCACCTGAGATGCTTGCAGCCCAGCTGCCAAAAAAAAAAAAAAAAAAATCGTTTTTATCTATATTTGTCTATAGCGCTATATATATATCACACACATAAATATAACACACATATATTTATACAAAAGTAATAAGAACGAAGTAAAAATACCATGAGCCCAGGTAAACTGGCAGTTCTAACAGGGGGCTCTGGTTTATGTTAGCTAGAATCAGGTCTGGATACTGCTGAAGGGTTTGGTGGTTCTGTGCTTCTTCTTAGCAGTCTCAATGTGTGTCAAAGTCCAGACTGAAACCAACTGTTAATTTTGTTTCTTGAAGAGGTGAGAAACTGAACTTATTTCATCAAAACCTTAATGTTTTTTATCAGGCAAGGAAGTTCCTCTCAGATATAGACATCTTCCCCCATATGCAATCACATAATACCCTGATGTCATGAGGGACAAATGACTTCTACCCCTTTGTGTAACCCAGGGGAAAAAAAAAGAGATGTACAGGAAGACTTGAAGGACTGCTACAAATGGCTTTGTGACAATTCTTTCCATGCCCACAGGTCCATAAGAGGCTGTGTTGTAGCTGTGGTTTCTTTATCACTTCCAGATTAACTCTGTAGCTAAGCTAAAATGGGCAACCCTTTTCAAAGCTGCAACCCCTATCAAGGCTTACATAATGGTAACAAAATACCTACACACATGCACATATATACACATATGACACATATGTTTCTTTATCACCTTGTTATTAACATCTACATAATTACAGTTGTCTTCATAGTAGTAACTGATCTTTTTAATTCAATATCATTTGGTCTTTCTTGGGCTACAGATAAAAGTGAGTCACGGGCACAGCCTGCTGCTGCTTCTGCTACTATCAGTCTTCCTGCTCCCAGACACAGATGTGTGTGTGCATACAAATTTGAGCTAGAGCTAGTGTTCTTGAAAGATTATTTTCTGGCTAAAAGCAATAGCGACTTTTTACCTGTTTTTCATAGAGGTTGTCTGTCAGTACTGTGAAAAGGCTGGTAGTGATTCCAACCAGGAGCTGGAAAGGCTCCTGGTGTTGTTGCAAGGCAGAGGTAACACTGATGTGCTATGTTTGGGAGCAGAGGAGTCTGTATATTTTTGAATAAAAGGCTACTTACTTTCCTATGCTAGAAGATAGCTCATCTTCTACATCAATCATTATTTTTTTGTTTGGCTAAAATTATCCCTCTGCTGAGGAGTGACACATTCTGAAAATGACAGGGATTATATATCTGTAGTTAGAGAATAAGGTTCTCCATCAATGATACATTCTGAGAATGCTTAAAGTCTTTTTTTTTTGTGTGTGTGAGTCTAAAGTCAATCAAATTAGTGACAATCCTTTCTTTCAGAGATTTAACTGAATCAGCAAAGCTCCATATTCAGAATTAATCTTGTTAAAAGCATCAATTTGATATAGAATATAGAAGGAAGGTAGCAGATTTTGCTGCTTTCAAAATCTCCCTGAGTAAGGTATTAATCCCTAAACAATGGGAATATTGTTAGGAGGCAAAAGTGTGAAAGTCCTGCTTCTTACTGTTCTGTCTCTATGCTACATGATGTGCTGCTAAAAATACAGTTAGCAAGAAAACATGTATTCAATTTCCTCTGAAAACTTCATAGTAGTTTTTATCTAAAAAGAAAAGAAAAAAGAAAAAAGCTTAAAATTGACACCATGAATATCAGAATATTTAGTAAACACTTCTATCAAACATTAATAAATTAAGTACAAGGAAAACCAAGTGCATACACCCTGTCGTTGAAATATTGAAATGCATACAGTTGTATTGAGGTTTTAGGGGTGGGGGTTGGTGGTTTGGTGGGTTTTTTGCTTGATTGTGTTTTGGGTTGTTGGGGATTTTTGTTCATTGATGGGGTTTGGGGATTTTGGTTGGTTGTCTTTTGTTCTGTTTTGTTGGGGCTTTGCATGCATGCCTGTGTGTGTGTTTGTGTACAGTTTTTTATAAGATTATAAAGGAAATAAAAATAGTCCTTTGATAAAACCCAGAACATGTTTTCACCAGCAAGTGAGGAAGTTTCCAGAGAGAATTCATGCATCCTGACCACCCATGACCACTGCAGAAGTAGCTGGAAATTACAAGTGCTCTTGAAAGATTTTCAAATCAGGTCCCTGAGACTCACAGTAGATGATGGGATCAGCTGCCCTCTGAAACCTCTTTTTTATTCTCTTGACAAAAAAAAAATTAAAAAAAAAAAAAAAAAAAGAAAGATAACACTTAGATGATTAGCCTTCAAGGTCTGGAGCAATTTATAGTGGTGAGTTGGATGATTAGTGGGTTTAGACAGGATACACTTACCCCAAAGCTTTGCATGCCTCTAATTTGAATTGCCAAGCCACTTCCACATCAAAGAGACACAGCTCTGTACATCAATTTCTTTCACTAAATATTCCCTTTGACTCAGTCTATATCCCCACTGTAATCAATTGTACCAAACTTTCTTGAGGATAAAGGGAAGAATAAACAGCTATTCAACAAAAACTCTCTATTCTTTCTTACTATTGAAAATTTACTGATGTGTTTTAGACTTGACCAAAGAGTCCATCTCTTGCTCTTTCAGGGATTATTTGATCAGACACGTATAGCCTATCACATGCGGGAATAATACATCATAGGTAAGAATAGCAGTATTTTCCTTCAATCTTACTTGAAATATTAATATTTCTAAAGCCACGTTTCTTCATTACTTTTAATCTAATACAATTAAACAGATCATGCCTAAAGATCCATAATAGACCCTCTAAACCACCCCAAGAGATTCTGCTATAGAGCTTTCCATAGGATGATCTTCTAATTTATAAACTCAACTTAATCAAGAATACAACAGTTTTATTATGACAGCAGGTTATTATCTTACCAATTTTTCACCTCAAGGTTCAAAAAAAATTTTTTTTTTTTGCAGAAACAGCAAATTAGACATCCCATCTATGTGCAAAGAGCAAGCACAATGGAAAGGAAGTAGTAAATTCCAACATGAATGTGGTCTTGTGTTCTGGATACTGCAGTACTCCATCTTAATATCAGTATCCAAAAACAAGGAGAAGCTGAGGCAGAAGCTCATGTGCTCAGATAGAAACTTTCACTCTCAAACAAAAGTTTAATTGTAGGTTTCATGCATAAAGCTGCCATCTGCTATTTATGAGAAAAAGAACAAAAAATTGTTTAGCAATAAAATGAATTAAACTATATTTGCTGATGGAATTCTTTTAGTCATTATCATTAAGGTTTTTTGCAATGTGGTAGAAACTTGAAAAATTCCTGTTACAACCTAAAAATTACTTCCCAAAATGTGTAAATTATTAGAAGTTTTGAGCCAAAGGCAAAACCAGCAAAGTGACACTTCCTTCCAATGGTGAACTGAAATGGAAGGAATGGGGTTTTGAAATAATTAATTTATTTTAATTACAAGTTTGGCTTTCTGTTCCAAATATAAATGTGAAATTTATTCATATATGTTCAGGATGAAAATATATCACTATATTCAGGATGAAAATATATCTCATGAATACCGGCAAAACTGTCCTTAACTTGAATGATATGAACAGGTTTTTTTGCTTTTCTGGCAATTATGTCATGCTGTAGAATGGTTGTCTGGGCATGTGGTCCAAATCTTACTGGAATGTCCTTTACCTGCAGCCTTCTTTCTTGTCAGTTCTTCACCTGTGGATGGAAGATCAAAGCTACATGTGCACTTCCTCCCACCATCCTCTTGCAACAGAAAAGCACAGGGGAGAAATTCTCGTTGTGTTATCTTACCTGGAAAGGAAAAAGGAGAGGGAAGTGGGGACTGAAAACAATTCCATGTGTGTCTATGTATCACTTTCCTGTCAAAGATTCAGTTCTTTTATTTCTTGATATTTTTATAAAAAACCAACAAAACACAAAAATTGAAACCTGTCACATCTGGAATCTATCGTCCTCCCATCTAATTCCAGAAATGTCATATTATTAAATTAAAGCTAGAGTATACTCTGATAAAAATTCAAAGCAAAAAGAGCAAATTTCAAGGTAATCCATCTTCCAAGACTTCTCAGAGATTTTATGCTGACATTCCTCTGACAGTATCATACTACTCATGAAATCTGTCCAGGCAGAAAAGGCTCTTCAATTGGCTATATTTATTTAGTACAAACACTGCACAATTCTTCTATTTTTACACAAGAAATAGACTGTGACAGAGAATGCTCGCTATTGAAAATTGCAATTAAAAGAAGAAACAAGAAAAATAAAAAACTTGCCATGTGAACCCCAAGTAAGAGCAATAATTTCAAAATTAGCAACAACCTAAAAAAATCAACTTTTTCTTTTGACATTTTTTGTCTACTTCAATGAAAGCACATTCTGCTTTTTTCCACTACTTTCATTAAGGGTTTTTATCATCTACTTCTTATTTCCTAAGGAAAAGTGTGTTTTTAAGTCCAAGATAATCTTATCAAATTCAGTTTATTATACAGTTTGGTATGAAAACCTTATCTATGACATAATCAATCTAAATAATAATATTTAGGAAAAAATGGAATTTGAAAAGAAAAAATATATATTTCTTCAATAGAAATTAAAATTAGCATAACACCCATGTGTCATCATATTTGAACTTATGAAAAAGTATCTTTTCACTGAAGTGTGACCTTTGTATTTCTCCAGGATTGGATCTGACTGAGAAGCAGTTAATTTCTCGACTTTCTCCAAGGACTACATGTCCTTATTTAGAGGACCCCAGAACTGGATGCCACACTGCAGGTGGGGTCTCACAAGAGCAGAGCAGAGGGGCAGAATCCCCTCCCTCACCCTGCTGGTCACATTGCTTTGGATGCAGCCCAGGATGAGGTTGGATTTCTGGGTTATGAGCACACATTGCTGAGTCATGTTGAACTTCTCATTAACCAAACTAAAAAAACCAAAAAAAATTGAATATAAAATTACAATTATATCAACAATTTCCGTATGTACACATATATGCTTCATTCCACTTTTTTGCTAAAATGTGCTATTTGTATTTCTTCTAAGCTGCTAAGCAAACTTGACATTGCTCTGCAGAGGTGTTTACATTTTATTTGTAGACTAAAAACTATAAGTGACTAAAAGTACAAGACATGCGGTGGGAAAAGGCATTCTGATAATTCTACCACTAAAAAACATTGTGCAAGGTTAAAGGGAATTGGAAAGAGATTGCAGAAGTAATTACAGTCATCTGAGTGCCAAACATTCAAGGTATATTTGAGCAGAAAAGGGATAAGGTTGCAAATGATAGGTCACGAAAATCTCACTCTGTATAACACTGAGAGGAGCTAATTTTTTCTAGGGAATGGGATTATTTGTATTTTAAATATATGAAAGCAAATGAATTCCTCTAACCTTGGACAATTAAACTGAGGTGTCTCAGGTCCTAACACCAGAGTGAAAAGGTCCTCAAGAAAACAGATTACTTTTCCAGATGCTTAGAGTCAAAAATTAATTTGAGTCACACTGCCCAACAGACAAAACAGTATTTCATGACCCAGATAGCTTACTGCCTACAGGTTTTCCTAAAATGATAGCCAGTAGAAAACATGAGTGCCAGGGCACCATCATTCTTATACGAGAGAGTTATGTATAGCCCCAAAACAGAAACCTTTAAGTTAACTATTTTTATTAATTGATGTGTATGTAGTATGTTCTTTGTTACAGAATTTTCTCATCAACAGTGCAATAACAGCATGTGCTACCGAGTTCACATCAGGTAATAGATGGAAAAATAAGTAAAACTCCTATCATAGATATTATGTCTTACAAAAAAAAAAATTACTTGATAAGTGAAGAAGTGAAGGTGTTGTTTTCAGGGTCTTCATGGCAGTGATATGCACATGCTGCAGGCAATTGCATTTTGAGAAAAGTAGAATCACAGAGGATACTTAGCTGAAGCCTGGAAAACGCATGTTTCTGCACTGCAGTAAAATTTCTATGCTGACTCAACCACCAAGAAATTATTTTCTGCCTATTTTCTGGCAGCATGATTAAGACAATGCTGATTCTTAGTTTGACTGATCTGCAGCATGACAAGCTTTCAAGCATGGCAGAAGCCTTGCAGCAAATCTGTGTCTGACAGAGGCACAAAAGTGGGATGTTGCAAGTGGCACACACGGAACAGTCACGTGCATGTGTGTGCACACACACAGAGTGGCAGCCTCCATTGATTTGGCTTTCTGGCTTGCAATGGCAACAAAATACAAATTACTCTTTAATATGCATTATTGCTGGGCTCCACATCCAAACATACTTGGAAAACAATTTTCCAGGAAAACCGTATCAAATTTCACCATAATGTAAGAAAATACTTTTTAGATTTCTCTTATTAGTTGAAGAGCAATTTCATTCCTGATTGAACATCAATAGATATTTACGCTATTTTAACATAATTAGAGTTATTTTAAACTTTGATCTGTTCTCCATTGTTTACTTTCCTAGCTGCACTTGGCAGCCAAGTTGGAGACAAATGCAATCAAACCAAGTTAACAAAAAGAACTAGTTAAAAATTATTTCCAAGCTGTTTGCCACCAGAGTTCTCCTGCACTGACATGTAATTTCTCAGTTAATTTATTAAACTGCAAACACAGAAATAAGATTTGTACCTATTTGTGTCTTTTGTAAGACTTAGTATTTAGTGGAATTTAAGACAATTAATATAATTTTAGCCTGGAGGAAAGTTTTTGGAATTGTTTTTATTGTTTAGCACTATATTTTAAATTATATATTTTGGCACTCAATTTCAGCTAATGGTACACTAAGGCAAAATTCTAAGCCATATTTTAAAAAGTTCCTGACTCTTAAATCAAGGAGATACTTCTGAAAATATTAGTGAAATATTTGACATATTTCCCTAATTATGAAATATTAAATTATTTCTCTCAAAACAGTCCGAAGGAGTCCTAGATCTCCACTCTCATAAACTCAAAATCACATACAATTTCATGTGTAACTTTGATTTTGTTGCTTTAATGTAATTGATATTTCATATTTATGACACTAAAAAGTATTTTCTTATATGACCTTAATAAACCATAGTTGCCAAAAAAAAATCCCTTTTCTGCATCTAAAAAGGGCTTAATGCCCTTTAGATGCTTAATGTTTTACTTGCTTAAGGGGTATGCACACCTTTAAAAATAGGTTTTACATCAAATGAGTAAGTATTTGTAACATCTATGTGTGGATTTCTCCTTTTATTCTGGCATACACTTTTGGCAGTTCTATAACCACAAAAATTTGGTCCTACTCATCATATACATGTATGCCAGTTTAAAAACACAAGAATGTACTCAATTTCACCAGCAGAAAACACAGTTTATGCACAAGTGTAGCCTTGAGAAAAGCCTGACCAAAAACCTTTCTTATTTGCAGTAAAACAAATTTAAAAAAAAACAAAAATAACCCAAAAAAACAACTGAACCAAAGTAAATGAACAAAGACTCAGAAGACTCAGAATCAGGTTCTTCATTTCTAGACAATTATTTCCATATTGCCTTAAATGATCAGTACCCTTCATATCACAATCCCATTAAGAGCTACTCTGCTGTGTTGATCTTCAGTGTCATATTAAAGATTTGAGTTGTTCCAGAGTATGTACATTTGGTTTCAATAGACAAAAAAAAAAAAAAAAAAAAAAAAAAATTAAAAAAAATTAAATTTATATATATAACAAAAATCTGGACATATGGACATCAACAAGTTTCTGAGATACTATATTCTGCAGTTTATCAGTACTTATCCTAAAATATTGAGAAACCATTAAATGCCAAAAAAAACCCCAAAAGAATCATGATGTTACCCATCTCAAAATGCCAAAGCATAGCACTGGAAATTTGGCTCTTTATTTGCTGGTTTGGGTGGGGTTTTTTTTATTTTTTCATTATTTACACCACTGGTAAGTAACTTCATATTTCAGGGTTCTCAGGGTATGAAGAGACAAAATATTCTCATCTAATCACAGCATTTCTGTCAAAACAGAGCAATATAGTTTCATTTTTTGTTATTGGCTACACAACCGCTAACTTTTAGTCCTTTGGGCACTTGAGGATACAAACCTGTAGCTACAGAACTCCTGTCCTTTGCAAATCCAAAGCTCCTATTATTATCAAAAGGCAGGAGTTTGTAAGGGAAGCAGAATTGAGGTTTTTTAAGAACAATATATTTTTTTCTTCTCTACCATCTTCCTCACATATAAACCTTTTTTGCAGACCTTTTACTTAAGCTTCTCCACTTGTCATCTTCAAAAATATCAATTTCCTTATAAAAGAAAAGAAAACTAAAGTCATTCTAGATCAAAACTGACACAGAATAGATGTTGCATTACTGGCCCAGGAAGCACAAGTTGTGAAGGTCACTGGAGAATCCTGAGGGACCACTAAAATGCAATTCGCTGACTTAAAAAGTTTGAGAAATCTACTTCTCCCATGCCAGGCCATGAGAACCCTGCAAGTGCTTTCTGGTTCATCTGAGAGGCCCCATTGCCTGTATGGTTCAAAACGACCAGGTTTACTCCCCAGGCTAATTTAACCCAAAAGCTGAGGCACACTAGGAGAAGGGCCTGACTGCCACACTCTGGGCTACCCTGCCTGTACACCATCCAGCCAAGCAAGCAAGCATTTCCTTGGTCTGTCTTTGCTGCTGGGTGAGAGGCATTAGCAGAGGCAGTACAGGGGCTGTGGAACAAGGTTCCCAATTGGGACTGGTTCCTAATTAAGCGTTCTGGGGAAGGGGCCCCTTTTTCCCACTGCTGCTGCAGGACTACAGTATGAAAACAAGGAAACCTGCAACCCCCTCTTCTCTGTGTCAGCAAAGAGCTAACCCTGCTCTTTAAAAAACATATGAATGCCCTGCCAGGACCCTCAGTGCATGCTGCAGGCTGTCTGCAATGGCTGGGAGACAGCTTGAACATTTCTTTATTGTCCACACATTTGTGTTTCACCTTCCTAATGCTTACCCATGTCCCTAAATATTCATGGTTTTAAAGTCCAGCCATTTCTTGCCAATCTTCCAAATTCTTACTTGGCTTTTAGTTTTGTTTTCAGAAATGCTAGTAAGTAATGCATGACAGCTCCAGTGACCAGGCTAATGTGTAAGGCTGGCATTTCAAGTTAATGTCAAAATATTAGAAGTGGTTTGCACTTAGCTGTCTTTAGGGACTGATAAGGCTGCACAGCTTTTTTCAGGGCATGTGACACACTGCTTACATTATAAGTCACTAGCAATATTATCAAAAATCTCCTACAGCATAAATGAATAGCTGCACACATGATGTAGCTGCCACAAGTTGGTTGTGTTTCCTTGTCCTCAGTTTCTGACTGCAACATGTAATAACAATCTTCGTAGAGAAAATTACTCAAACAAACCTCAACTACATGCAATACTTCCACTATTCCTATTTTGCAAGAAAGTGTTCTGATACAGTGACTGCCTTTTGTGTCTCTTTCAGAACAAATCAGATCTTAATAATAGAGCAAGCATAGAGATGTACAGAGTGCATTAAAGTCACCTCCACTTTTCCTAACAAACACATTGCCATCTGTCATCCCCATAACAGAGCGTGAAGGCAAAAAAAATTCAGCTTGAAGAAATGATCTAGAAAGAACCAGTCATTGCACATGCATTGATTACTACAACTGTGTTGCAGTAAGGGCAAACCTGTTTGGGAGTCTGAACTCTTATAATCTCTCACAAGAGGTACAGAGGAGAAAATGGGAAACCAGGGAAAAGCATAATTATAGTATCTTCCTGTCAAATGGTTGGAGGGATAAAATGTCATCTTCCTGCATAATAAATAAATTAGAATTTCAATATTTAAGTCCTTGTCAGAGAGAAGATCTATCACAGAATAACCATTAATTTCTATGCTGCCTCTAGCGTAATTTTTTTCCATTGAGGGCATTTGACTGTTAAATGCTAATAGGAATTAAATAAATGCTTATGAAGTTTAAGGTATCTAATCAAGAAAACCCAGAAAATATTAAAATTACTTCCCTCCCCCCTGCTACTTACAACAGACACTGGTTGTGATATCCAGATGTGAAGCATCTAATGAACATAATGGCATCTATTTTAGGAACTACTGTAGTGTCAATATTACTTTGCAGATCACGACACATTAGAAAAAAATTAAAGACAAGGAAATTGTGGTGTCCCTGTCAGCTGACTCCATCAGTTGCACTTTGTATTTTATCCTTGAAACCTGTCAGACTCTCAGTAAACAACAGTACTTCAGTGTCGTCTATATTCACCAGAAGATCCTAATAGCTGCTGAGGTAACCTTGACTGTCAGTCCTGAATAGCAACCAGTGGTGACCACATTTAGGGCTCTGGTCACATCACTCTTATCTGGACAATCTTTGTTTTTTCTTTCTTCACATTTGCATTTTTATGCATCAACACATCACTTCCTTCTTTATTGGACCCTCTACAATGGATCCTACTTCTTTATCCCTAGAGAAAAGGTGCAAAAATATTAGCTTTTCTCAGCATTAAAAATCATCACCATGCAGTACCAACATACATTGTTCTATATAAAATCCTGTGTAAAGGAAAAAAGGGGTTACTGTATTTTTAAACTTTTTTTCTTATCTAGAAATGTTAAATTAGTTGTTTGGATTGGTTTTTTCTGTTTGTTTGGGTTTTTTTTTTTTTTTTTTTTTTTTTTTTTTAATTAACTTGGCACTTTCCTAATTTCAAAACCAACCATTTTGAATCCGATTTTTAAAATGATTCCACTTACAGTCCCACTTTTGACAAATCTAATGCTCAGAAAATTCACGTAACCTACCCCTTCTGCTGGAATCCTCTTTCCAGGTACTTGGCTCCCTTCCTGTGTCAGCCTTAGTGCCCTTGTGTGCCCTGGAAGACAGTGTGATGAGGAACAGCAAGAGATCAGGAAGCAGAGCAGCAGCAGATGAGTACTAAGACCACTGCAGAAATCTTTGGATTTGTGAGAAAGCCCAAAAGTCATAGGGGATTCTTACTAGAGGCAGAATTTTGGAGAACATCCCTCAGATGTTTCTTGAACTGCCTGCCAGGATTGATCTTAACCTTTCAAGGAATACCAGGAACTCAAGAGATATACTCAATTTTATCAGGAACATAACTGGGAAAGCTTCAGAGTCAAAATTTATATAGGTGCACCAAAGGGCAGAGCCACAGATGCAGAGGCATCTCTCCTTGACTTCCAACTTGGTCAGCATTACCTTTTATGTCTACTTAGCAGAGAATTTTCCTTGCCTGCAAACAAGTGATCATTATTCCACCAAGTTTTGGCTGGTTAGCTATTAGCAAGATGCCTAAGGTTTTTTTCCCCTGTCTGTTACCATAGAGATGGGAAGCACAAGGTGAGAGCACAGTGATAGTTTGTTAATAAAGAATCACCTGCTGGATTTGCCGGCAGAGTTTTTAAAGGGAAGCCCATTCACTAAAAAAAGTGGAAAGGCTCTTTTTTATGATGACATTAGAGTGGGGTTTTTTTAGTCATTGTGTCTCAACTTGCTTCCTGGAAGACTATTTGAGAAACGTCATGACGCCAACTACATTTTTTTCCAATGTTTCCAGGATCATCATCATCATCATCATCCATAAGAATAAGCCTGGAGAGCAAACCTGGTCTTCAACTATACTTATGAAAACTCATGGCCTTCAAATCAAAGTTGCAATGCCGTGTGGAAGTGAAATATCACAGTTGTATGTCACAATATAAAGCACCCAGAAAGTCTTTGTTAATGCTGCTGTCATGTGGAAACTCAGCTTAGTTGTTAAACCCAGAGTGAGCTTCGAGGCTGGCAGTCTAAACAAGAAAAAGATCTTGTGAAAACTGCTGCAGAGAATGTGCAGATGTAACTTAAATGATCACATCCATGGAAACTAGTCAGGAAAGGATTGTTCATGCAGGGTGCAAATAATTATTCCTAATTAATGAGTTCCCATCAAAAATATGTCCGTACTTGAGAACCCTGTGGTCTTTACACCTTTAGTAGCCATTATCTCGAAGTTGTAGAGGATATATTTTTCAGCAGACATGACCTCAGTCTAAAACACTGCAAAGAGAAGTAAAATAGAAGCTTTTCTATTGGAAATCATGTAGTGAATTAAGGGTTAGAATTGCTATTGTCCCATAAGATAGTTATAAATAGTGGAATTTCCACAGACGGATGTATAGCTGACTAACGACATGTTTTGCTCATTTAGCTGCCAGATTGCTCAAAAGCAAGACTTGTATCTGCAATTTCTGCAGGTACATAGAAGACTGGGACAAAAATTCCTCCTATTCAACAGTTGCAATCAGGCTCATGGATTTATAGTTAGAAATCTGATGCAGTTTTTACACCTAAAATTGATGGGTTTTGTGAATCATTGTCTAAATAAAATTTAATGTGTGTTCCTTCCTTACAGCACCTAAACTTTACCACTCTTCAAGAAATAAAAATGCCGTCATTTGGGGAATGGGATTTAACATTCATGTTTCCCTTCCTTTTTGCTCTGTACATGACTTCATTCACGCCTCAATGCAAAGTACACTTTTTATTGTAGTGCAAGTCTGCAGCAGTAAACTTGTGGCAAATTACAAGGGCAGTTCTCCTGTCATAAAATATCTATCATTTTATTCCAGTCATAGGTTAAGAAAATATGTGAAACCTGTAGAGAATATCCTGAATGGGATGGAGAAATATTTAGCTCTTGCAGCTGCACCGTGCTATTTCACTAGCTGCTGTAAAGTAGTGCTATGCAAACATTGTTAAAGCAGAAAAGTTGTTTAGAAACCAAGTTCCACAAAAACAGCTCTAGAGCAGTAGAAACAACAAATTACTTTATACAGGTGTATTCATTTATAAAGCAAAATATGAAATGCAGAGAAGAAAAAAGAAATTCATTTTCTTGTATTGTGCTCAAGAATGCAAGAAAATTGAACTCTCTCAGCTCACACTGGACTTACTTCAAATATCTGCTGCCAGTCAGAACATTCCTTCTGACAGGATTACACTTACCAAGTGCTTTGCAATCCAAGGTCTGTACTAGTTTTCAATCAAAGAGAAAGGAACATAGCACAGAAGCTATCATCTTCTACAGATGATTACAATCTTAGCATACCTGTGGAAAGTTTTGGAGAAGAAAGCTGCTTGTAGAGCATTTCTTTGGTGAAGTTATTTTAAATTGAGTTTTACAGTGAACACTGTCACAGATTAAAGGAAATAAAGAAAGAACATATTTAGGAGGAGTGAAAGATGTTCTATGAATTAGAATAATATATTTTTTTAAAATTCAAACTATTTCATTCACCCTCACAAGTAAAGAGAATCAATCAGAAGTTAACAACGCTGTTAAAAGCACTGAGAATACTACCAATTGTTTTATTGTGAATATTTAAGGTTATTTTATGACCTTCTACCTTCCAGAACAATCAAGGCTAGAGAAATAGCAATTAAGATTCATGTCTCAGTTCTCAAAAATTATTCCAGTGGGATTCCAATAAGTAAATTTTTATTCTATCATTGTTTTTTCACCTCATTGTATACTCATGTCCCACTGCAGTAGAGGAGAGAATACAGTTTCTGGAGAATCTTAATATTATATTCAACTAGCAGGTGATAAATAGAGTTGACGTGGAATGAATGGCATAAGGATAACCAGTGCATCAGAGTCATCAGCAGATACCCTGAATATTGCTGTTTCAAGGTATTTCTCTCATTTCTCACAGTGTGCATAACATAAAATCTGTTAGAAATTGAAATTGTGTTTTCACAGCAGTGACCTGTGTCAGAGCAGAAGGAAAATACATGGTCACAGTGGTTCAGACTACTACAACAACAAGAAGACGGTGCACACTACAGCCAGTACATCTTGATGGTCTCTCTAGCACAAGCATCTAGCAGGCAAGGCAGTAAAAATGACAGATAATGCCCCCATAGACCTTGACACATCTAGTAGTCAAGTTAACAAATTCCACCGCAAAAAATATACTACCTGGTTGTTGTTTTAAATGTAGTTTGTGGATAGCGTCCAGAGTGCAAATGTGTCTGTTGGACTGAGTGTCAGACCTCTGGGATCTCTGTGACCTCGTCATTTACCCACATCACACCCACATCCATCTAACACACATTAGAATGCAGTGTGCCACCTGTGCTCGGAGCAATCAGCCATTGCTGAATCCTCACACTGTGACACTTGTCTGTGACTTAATTCTGGATAGTCTCAGCAATCAGACAGCCAAGTGGAGGGCAAACATTATCTTGCACTTAAGTTCTAACTTTTTGCATATAAAATTTTGTGGAATAATAATATATGGCCAAAGGATATTCTTACATTGTAAGTTTGAATCTGCACTTAGGACTTAATGTGACTAGTGATGCATGTCTTTCATGTGCACTCTTAAAGACAAAGAAAATCTATTCTCTTATGGCTTTGAAAATAGCATTTCTCTGATAGATGTTCATGCAATGAATTTACATAACACTTTTAACTCTAAAACTGGACTGGTGCCCAACACTGCAGCAGATAACCCTGATCATTTATAGAAGAGCCTCTCTCCTAAATGTCATGTAGCATCTTTAGATACAAATAGTGAGCTATATAAGACAGTAACAAAAGAGATGAAGAGAACTGTAAAACAGACAAGACTTAGAATTAAAAAGATCTGGCAGGATCTGTAGTCCTGGTTAACTCACAGGGTTATTAGTATATGTGTTCAAATGCAAACTTTGACCCAGCTCTAGGAGAAACTGAAAGTCTGACAGATGAAACACATACAAAAGATTGCTTGACACATTAAGGCAGTAGTTTTAGACTTTATGGGTCAGCATTCTCTTTGATAATGTGAACTGTCACTGAGTCTGGTGTTAAAGCAGACCCAGATGATTAATGCTTCATTTATAATGGCTCAGGACAGCTCTTGAGACTGACAGCGGCAATACTTAGACCATCTACCCACTCAAAGTGAAGTTTAGTAACTGATATGTTGATTGTAAAAAAGAAAAAGTCAATCATTTCCAGACTTAGAGATTTCAATTATTTCTTACTCATGCAGACTTTTCTCACTGCCAGTGACTGTGAAGGTCCTTAGTGCTGTGTGATATAGAAGGAGCAGATTCACATTATCCCAATCTATCTGGGATGTAGACACAATCTCCCAGAGTGACTAGGCCCTAGTGTCAGGGGAGAGTAACTGGAAGGAGGCAAAAGCAAAAGAGGGTTTTTATAAGGGAGAGCTGGTTCATTCTAATGCCTCATTTCTGTATGAATACCATGGAAAAAAGAAATTCCTACCTTAGGTTATACCTACCATCTGATATGCAGAAAGCATGGCAACAATCCCTTTTTTTTTTTTGTTAAAAATATCCCTGAGGCTTGTCAAGAAGCACCAAGATACAAGTGTATGAGATTTCTGCTATATCTGATTCTTAGGAAAAATGTTATCTTTTAAAGGATCATAAGCTGTTTGTCCATCATACCAGTCACAATCAGTGATTAATGAAGTTTTATTTCTGCTTTCATCCTCTTATTTATGATATTTGTACAGTTATTATTTTTTTTTTTTATTTATGATGGCAGTTACTCTGTTGTAGTGGTGTTTTGGTTTCACACAAAAAGCTCCTGAAATTCTTCACCATTGATGCTTTTAGGTTTTATGTTTTTTTACTTTCTCAAAAGCTCAGAAGTAGAGGGAAGGATAGGCTTGCTTCATTATAGCACAGCTTTTGGGAAGACACTTTATATAATAATTATCTATAATTACAATAAAATAATATTTAACTATAATAAAATTAAATATCAAAATAATTTATTATAATTAAATACTTTTATAATTTGCAGATCCAAATGTGTCATTTTCCATATTTTCATTTTACATTCCATATATTTTCAAGGCCATGTTTATAGTATTTTACATTCCATATATTTTCAAGGCCATGTTTATAGTATCTTACTTTTCTCACTTAGTTTGTTTGCCTTTGCTTCACTTTATTCTTTTGGCTTCACTTTGGCTAAACTTTTTAATTCGAAAACATTCAAAAAGGAATTATAACCTAAATAAGAAGACTTCTGTCTCTAAAGACACAGAAGCTTTGCAATGCAACTTCAATAAAAAATTATTTTGCCCTTACAATTTAGCATATCAGTGTTTGCAGTGTTATTTGAGTGAGTTTTCAAGTGTACGCTTCTTGAGGCAGAAACGCCTAATTTTGTGTCAGTACCACCAAGCTTAATTGTTCCAACATCCAGTTGGAGTATTTAAATAAATAGTAGTGAAATATTAAAAGAACAATATCTCTAAGAGCTTAAAATAAAGACCACAATAGCTTGAAAGAAATGAAACAATTTAAAATGTTAATTTTCCAATTTCAATATTTTCCACTTAACATACTGCTAACAGTAAGTCAAACAGCGTGTTGAGATTGCATTTTATTGTCTCATCAATGGACTTATCTACTCTGCTGAGTTTAGTCTAGCCTAGACACATAACACAAACCACATAAAATATGGATTTTATAATCTTTAGCTGAACACTGCGAGTTTCATGTTCCTGATTACATTATTATTATTTAATTGTCAATATGATTTATGTATTAACCCAAATTTAAGTATAGTGCATTCTCTTTGAACAAAAAGAAATGCTCAATTCTGTTGAATTTCATCAACATAAGAAACAAGGCTTTAAGGAAATGCAAATAAGATCCTGTGAGAGTGGTGACACCTAGGACCTTCATAAGCCAGGAGTGTAAAAATCATATGCATGTTATATGAGCCTCCTATAGTTAGAGGCAGTGACAGTAATCAGAACAAAAATTAACCAATTAAGTTATCTTTTTAAGATTTCTCTAAATAACAGAACTTCATTTATCACCCAGTATGTAGTACGCAATACAGTCAAGCTTCCATCTGACTTCCATAATTTTGATTATCCCAATAAAATAATAGTTCAATAAAAGACCCTAGAACTCTGAAAATACATCCAGTGGTAACATCTGAACAGATGCAGACTAATCAACTATTTATTCTATAGTTACTTACTTGCATGCATATGTAGCTATAAATGTAATGACTACAGTTTGGAACTTTTTATCTTAAAAAAATAAAATACACATTCCATCAAATTAGACATATAATTGTATTTATACAATTTACAATTATCTTGGGAACAAAAATGAGTGGCAAAGTTCCAGGTAAATTTTGCATATTATCTCAATAAATTATTATGAAATCTTTGGTAAGCCATTTCTGTAGCAAGCAAAGTAAATTAATTTTAAACATAAGATAGCAGCAGCAATTAAACAGTCTCCTACACAATAATTAAGTTTGTTCCAAGTCTGTTTCTTCATTAAACATTTGGGCAAACACACTAGCAGAAATATTATTCTTATAAGACCCACAGCAGCAACAATACCATGTAGGAGTTTTAGCAGCACATCCCAAAGAGTGAGAAACACTGCTGAGGAGAAAAGCTGCCTCCTGTTCTGTATTTCATAATGTGAAGAAACCGTGAAGATTTTACTGCATAATGGCTTTAAGTTGCAGGCAAAGTCAGCAGTCATCATTCCAAGAGCTCATTTGTTTGGGTCAAGCAGAGAAAATTGTCAAACCATTATAAACCAGGCTATAGAGACAAGGCAAATGATGCAGCTACACCATCTTCCTGACTGTTTTACAGTCAAATTGACATCGTTCCTGCATGGTGACAAAGTGGGAAGAAAAGGGTACTGTGAGGACTTCACTCATTTTTAACTTTCTGTTGTTTTAATTCAAGGTATCAGAGAATCTGGCATAACTGAATAGCAAAAGGAATAGAATTAAACCATCTATGATATTTTAAAAAAAACCACAAAATATTAATTACCTGTAGAACTTACAGTCATAAGACAGCAGCAAGGTTAAAAGGCTCAAGATAGTTTAGCAGCATAAAATGCACTGTGTTGGGTAGGATAGAGGTTCATCTGATATTGCACCCACAGGGCTGTTATTCACATTTTGTTTCAGGTTTACAAACCATCACAGAGGACATTTGTCTGTATTTGGGCTTCTCTCCCCAGAGTGCAGAAGCACAGGGTGAAATAAAGAGGCTGAGCACAGTGTCATGTCCATTTTCTTCTTTCCTAACTAGGATCAGAGCAAATAGGCACAAGAAGCTAATTTTGGAAACAGAGTAAAAAGAAAGAGTGGTTCACTGTTACAAGGAAAATTAGCATTTTCACTGTATGCCTTTTTGTCTAAATCCAGGTACTGGCTTCCAAGCATCATTTTGGCTACCAGATGTCCAGCTGCATCAGTATAACCAAACACAGTTAGCAAAATAAAGCCTTTGATATCTCAGTGTCAATAGTTGCTAATGTTCCTATAAAATATGACCTTCAGCATCTAATAACTTTACTTAGCAAGAAACCTTGATATTTTCACGATGTAAATCCATCAGATTTTATGTCAAATGACCACAGGCATGACAAAATATGACAAAAATTATGTCCCTACTAATTCATTTAATGAAGACAGCAAGAATTAATGACACAATATTATGATCAACACCATTTCTATATGGAGCCTGATGCCCATAAAAATCATGCTAGTAGATAAAGAGCATCAGTAATGTGCTACAGGGTTCAAGATAATGAGAATATATATTGTTTCTTCTTTTTGTCAACTTCTGTTTGCTATTTTTTTGGTCTGAACAGAGGCAACCAGGGAGCTTCAGACTCTCTGATCAGTCTCTAAAAACTTGTAACTTTCTGGAACCTACGGTCAAATCCAAGCTCCAGTAAAACAGCAAGGCTCCTTACATTTCAAGAGGATAACATAGAAAACAGATGAATTGCTTAGAGCTTGCTACTTATAAGCACTGGCTACATCACTACAGATGAAATCCTGTTTCCCCTCAGGGCTAAAATGCAGACACAGCTCAGTGAAGTTACCAAACTTTTGATGTCGAGTCAGTCACCAACTACAAATAAACCGTCCTCAGCGCTCTGTGGAGGCCACAGTATCACTGTCAGTTTCAAACTCCTGCTGCTGTGCCTTGTCCCTGAGCAACAGTGGAGGTCTCATCCTTTGCATCTCAGTCTTGACAGAAGGAACAGAAGATACCTGACTCCAATGGCTTCCAGCTCTGAGCCTTTACAAATGCCTTTTTGCTCTTCGTGTTCTTCCAGAGTGCCCATTCAAACACTATTATTCCTCAGCTGTCACATATTTGAAGGAAAATAAAAGAGAGAATGAAAGGAAAATCATATAAACTGACATGTAGCCACACCAAGAAACAACTGAAATTATTTTTTTCCCTGAAACTGATATATGCATGACCTATACAGACATGCTGAGGAAGAAACAAATTTTGAACGCCTGTATAATGATCAGTCTTGCATAGACCATAAAAGGTGAGCTACTACATTTAACTGATAAAAGCAGGGCTTGTAATTTTTAACACTGATTTCCTTTTTATATTTATTAAAAACAATAAAAAGCTATTATGAATATTGCACAACATATCATACAATAATTTCTGCTAAATGGAATAGGCCTCCTTACAATGTATCATTATACTCTTTGACTTTCTGCAAAATGTAAGCCATATTATCTGTGACTTGCTGCTGGCATACAATCAATTGCTAGTGATCAAAAGGGGCATAACACTACAAAGTCAGCCAGTCACAACAAGCATTTCCAGGAACAGAGAATATTCTTACCAGAGCAGCCAAATTTTCTTGATGTTAACAGGTTTTGCCTTTTTTTTTTTTTTTTGCCATTTATAGTGTTTTCTCAACATGTATGTACCAATAATAAACAAGCCTCCTAACAGACTGACTAACAAAATACTCAAGCATAACATTTTAGATTTAAGGAGAAAAAAGGAGATAATTAGTATTTCAAGCCTATTCCATATTTCTGTATTCTAAGCGAAACCACTCTCATTACGTTTTCAAAGAAAATATTAACCATAAATCAAAACATCTGAGAGGAGCCTAAATGAAACATATTTTTAGCTTAATAAAGGTATTATTAAGCCGTCATACAAATATATACAGCTCTGCAAGCCCACACCAGCTATTTCCATGGTAGTGTTCCTTAAGGAAAAATGATTGAACCCTTTGGTCTTGGTCAAATACAGGATCAATTCCAGTAGCAGTGCCTGAGCCATTATATTTGCTGGAAACTGTTGGGATAGAGAAACCAAACCCAAAAATGTATTGTTTCTCTCTGTGATAAAAGCTCTTGTGTGCATCTAGAGCAGAGCACAGAGAGACAACAGCAGGAGGGGGATCCCAAATAACACCTTCCTCTGGCTCCTCCCAGGCTTTCCCGCCGATGAGGTACACAAGATCAGCACAGTCTCTTGTGTCAGCTCACCCAACTCCCTTTCAAACTCTTTTTTGGGTGAGGGACTCCCTGTTCTGCGCGCCTGTGTGCTGTTATTCAGTCCAGCTCTTTGGTCTCTCCCACTTTCCTTGGTACAGTGTTCAATGCTTCAGCCAATCCAACAGCACATGGATGGGCTATAAACAGCAGCAGTGTTAACAATTTTAAATTAAGACAAACAAAAATTAGTAAAGAATTTGAAAAAAAGCAATGATCTTATAGAATGAGGCTTCTCTGCAGAGGGACAGAGTGGAACATTTGAAGTTTGGAAGAGGCAGACATATGTGAAGTTATACCAGCTGCCGTGGAAAGGTGCGTGAAGCTACAGTGTCGTGTAGCTGGATGGCAAACATTTTTGGCCTAATGATAAATCTTTTTGCCCTCTTTGGCAACTTCTGCAAAGAAAGCTGTTGGAAGCAAATTTTACTTTGCCAGAACAATTTAACAAAGACTGAAACAAAAAAAACCAAAAACAATCAAACAACCAAATTTAAGAAGTAGAGCTAAATCTACCACATGCGTTCTTTTCTGGTAGTCTGTGTTTCTTTTAGAAACACAGAGAGCACCTCTGCCTAATACCTAAAAAATGCCTTTTATTTGCTAATTCCCTTTCAGATTTCTGAATTTATTGGTGATCTACTCTCCATTATCACTGCCCATCATTCTAAATGACTTGTATCTGTAGTGGAGTAAAACAGTAACATTTATATGCATCTTCTGAATTAGAATTAGTTGTGGTTTTTGATTTAGTAAATAGAGATTAAATAGACCAAAGTATCAGATACAAGTATCCTTAAATTTGGATATAATTGTGATGCCACATCTATTGCTTTGAAATACTGTCTGCTAATAATACTCTACAAACTGATGACTCCAAAGATGATGTGGAGATCTGTCTGGTCATTGAAATGTCAATGGCAATATGTTTATTATATTAAAAATAGTGATTTCATTTTGAATACTTTTTCATTGAGACTTAGGGAAATATCTGAAATTGCAGCAAACTGGAAAGTAATTTTTTTTTTTCTTAACTTCATTTTTGAAGACATTCCATGTACCTGTAAAACGTCTAAATTATGTTCTCTAAGCCCCTTTTAATTCACAAACAAATTTCATGCATTTTCTGAATTCTTATATTATTCTACTGTTGTCATAAGAAATAAACACATTCAAACAAAGTAATTTATTTAAATATTAAATGTACTTTATATACAACATCAATACATTAGCAATAAATACAAAGTCAATATCTGTGAGACCTGAAAAATACTGAATGTTATAAGTAGGTCTACAGAAAATATTGCATTTGTGATACAATATTTGTGATACATTTGTGATACAATAACAAAAGTTATTGTAGAAATCACAGAGGTATCCTGAACTTTAAATTTAAAAAACAATCTAGTAACTTTCACACAGGATGCATATTTTTTTCCAAATCAGATTTAGTTCCAATGTCAGATCATTACTGAAAAGTTTAAAAACAAACAAACAAACAAACAAACAAACAAACAAAAAAAAAAAAAACCACAGCTATATAAAAATGGGTATGAAAATGGCTCTTAAAAATAGCTTTGAGATCTCAGTCTGTTTATCTTCTGGTATTCAAGTCACAGCAGGGTCCAGACAAAGCTTCACAAATGTTGGAATTTTAGGATAAGGGGCAAAAAGATCCCCTCCATAGAATGTAGAACATAGATTATCAGGTCTAATTTTTTTAACATATTTTTGGGGCTCCCTTGTCACTGAAGTTTCATTTTTCTATCAGGATCCAAAACAAAAGGCCTGTCTGTTGTACCATTTCTTAGCCATGACTTTTCCTACATCATTATCTTATTTATAGAATGAATAATTTCATCTATGGAGCATTTGAAAACATCTGTTAATTAAACATTTTTTTTAATGTGAAACCTATGAATGCAGATCTGTTGCCTATGGGGGTGGGAGGTTGGTTTTTTTTTTTTTGTTTTTCCTATTTGGTTTTCCCTTATTAAATATGACCTTGCCCTGCAAATTTCGTCCCAGTGAATCCCACTACTGAATAAGATTCACTCTCCCATGAACTTCCTGCAGAAAAACTTCATGACCAAAATAAAAGAATGGGGTTTTATGTCTTGGCAAAGATTCAAAGCAGTGAACCTCTGAAAGATGCAGGAAGGAAGCCATGGGTTAATAAATCTGTAAATAAGACAGCTATTCATCAGGGCACCCAACTTCAGCATAGGAAATTACACAGAACCAGCTCTACTTCTCTCCATCTCTTTCTCCAGATTTCCAAGATTCAGAGGGAAAGCAACATAAATTTCAACTTGACAGTGAGGAGAGAGAAGGCTTAAAAAGATCCATGATGCTGAGCTACCTGACAGCTTTCTTAGAGTAGGAACGGCTCTGCTCTAGCAAAAGACGCAGCGATTAGGACAGCCACAACATCTGATTTTCTGCCTAGATTTCTGTGGAAAGACTGGTTTTGCAGAGAACTAGCAACAGGCTAGAGCAGGCAAAATGTGTATCTGGTTAGGTTTAGGTTTCACTCCCTCAGTGATCATGAAATGTAAGAATTTCCTCTGTTTAATTATAAGCAAGTTGCTCGTAAACTGGTAAGCATGTGGATTAGCTGGAAGCAATATCTATTGACTTGGGGTACTTTGAACTAAAACATTAAAAAGGACACATATGAACAGAAAATAAATTACACTAAAAGGACTGACCATCAAGGGCAACAAGTCAATCAATAACCACATGAAATTCCAATAAGACTACATAGGTCTGTCCTGGTTCAGTTATTCTGACACTTTACTCTCCTGACATTAAAAGGCTGCAGAGTAAGGAGACAGTTATGAAAAGGCATTTTTATATACTCAAAATCCTGAAAAGCAAAACCTTAATACAAATATTTAATCTTCTACTCAATTTGTGTCTTAATGTGACTTATGTGCTGATGAAGGCTGGTGGATTAGCAAAATGACCTACCATTTCACCATGGTAGTGTCCATGACTGCATCAGCCTTTCATTCTTTTTTTTACTGTCTTCTCTTGGTTTTTTGTATTTAGTTGAAGGAGCCTAAATATTAGCCTTATTCTTCCCCCAGCTAAGTTCTGAGGAAGAGAAGAGATCAATTCTTCTGACTACCCTATTTGTAATATCACTAACATCTTGGAAAAACATTAGAAAGATTGGAATTTGACCAAATATTCCACTTCCAAAGTTCCCCTAAATAAAACTCGGCAGGAGACAAAAAAAGGAAAGATTTGTCTTAAATATAAAAGACTTAAACCAAAGGAAGCATTTCCTTGTTCTGTTTACAGGTGTGTGTTACAATCTGACCTAATATTCTTCAGATTGTAAAATATGGAATTGTGCATGTAAATTCTGTTGCAGAAGGAAATTGTTCACAGAATATTAAATGAAAATACATCATGGTCAAGAAAAGAGATGAAACAGGTAGATGAGACAGAATATATTTGAGCTTTAAGTAGATATGTACAGGATGAATCTAGAATACTCTTTAATAGATGTTTTATAATTACTTGCCTGTACTACCATCAACTCGATGCTTAAATAGATGAATTTGCCTTAGAATGGACTCACCAAAGCAGGTATTGTAGTTAGAGTCTCATAATAGGAAGAATAGTTAGTTTCTATTTCCTTCCTTACAATCAACTTTCCCATGTACCCATTCTCCATTTTAAAGTTCAGTGACTCAAAAATATTCTGTAGTTCTATGCCTTCAATATTAAGCATATTTTTAGACCAAACACTGACAGAGGATTAAACAGTGAGAAGTAAATAGAACTGAAAATGAGAAATTAATTTTTATTATTCAATACTTATTCTAGACCTAAAATGAATTAACCCTGTGTATTGTAGTACAAAATGATCACATATTGGTTTTAATTCATGGAGTAAATTTAGTGTGAAACATTTAAGATGAGCTAAAATTCATCTTTCACCCATATTATGAGTTTTACATGCCCTACCAAATTAAAAGTACAAAAGATTTAAACCTCTTTCTCCATATTATGAAATTATATGGGATGAGACTAAGGCACAAAACTGTGCCTTAAGAATTTTTTCCATTATCCTTTTGGACTTTTACAGGTTTTGTGTTTCGTGATCATTGCATGGTGTGTTCCTTTCTGAAAATTAGAGGCATGAAAGTGTAATTAAAATACATCACTGAAAATGAGAAACAGACAAATTAATTGGCTTTGAAGCCTAATTCATATTATTTAAACATTTATGAGAATGCTAAAATGAGCAAAGGAATACCTCTCCAAAAGAATCATTATCACCTTCATTGTAACTTTTTGTGCTAGCTTTGAAAAATCTCTTGGTATCTAATCACATATTGTATGTATGCAGTGCTAATTATAATTTGCCACTGGGTGATGTATCAAGTTCTGGAAGGCTTCCTTTAGTGAATTCATAGCAATAACAAGAAATAAGACTGCATTCATAGAGCCAGTAAGACATATAATTTGGGGGGCAGTTTGGGTTTTGTTTTGTGGGTTTTTTTGTTCTTTGTTTTGTGTGTGCGTGTGGGGGAGGGGGGTACCAGTTGTTTGGGGTTTTTAAAAAAATATTATTACTACTGGAATTGTTAGATGCTTGAAAATAGTGTATGAGTCCTAAAAATTTTTGGCTTTCTCATGATAAACTTGCTGTAAATTATTAGAAGCTGTAATAGTGGGGAAAAAAAAAATCAATTCTTGAAAACCTCAGTTCTAATGAAATACAGATGACAACAAATCAGTTTTACCTCCAAGAATAACTCCAGGGCAAGTGTGCACCTGCCCTGGCAGGAAGGGAGAATGTCAACATCAGAGAGAGGCTAAGTAGGAATGGGAGCCTGGACCTTTCAGGGCAGCCAGACAGGAAAAATTACCAGTGGGGAAAGCTCAGCCTGCACAAAGATGGGCAGAATTGCTACATCCAATAGTTCATTTTCATTTCTCCGCAGCACTGTTGTTGGTCTCCACACTGGAGATAAAGAAATGCAGTTGCACCTGTAGCCAGGTGCACAGGGTCCCTTGTGACCACCACAGGGTGGCCACACAGTGTTCTCAGGCAGCATTATCTTCCAAAATTTTTTGCTAAAACTGACCAACATTCTGTTAAGAAGACACAGAGGATGAGCAACAGCTGTGGAGATGTGGGGATTTACTCAGTGTGAATACAGCCACCTATAATTCTTTTCCTTTGGACTCTGCCACAGCATAAGCCCCGGTCTAGCCAGGAGAAATCTGCATTTGGTAAATGCAGAGTCTTGGACACAATTCTGCGTGTCTGTCAAAGCCAGTGACAAAGTTTCTACTGGAATGAGTTGAAGAGATGAACCTGCTTTGTGACCTTTTATAGCAGGGAGAACTATTTTATACCCACTCAAAAGAGATATGAAACACACAAGTATTTAACAATGTTTTTCCTGGTGTAAATAATTACATCTTAGCGAAGAATTGTGCCCAATCTTTTTTTTTTTTTTTTTTTTTCAATTAAATGTCATTTTACCATAAGACTTACCACAGTTCACCATATTACTGAACATGTTTTTGTCTTTGGACTTTTTAGCAATAATGCGACTTGCAGTAACTATTTGACTGCTTAATTTAAAAAAGTGTTTTTTCTCTTATAGTGCTTGTAAACCTGGATAAGAAAATAAATGTAATACAGTTTATCTCCACTCAGTTGAATTTGTTACTACATGGTCACAAATATTTGTGGAAAAAATATAAGTTTATGGACATATAACAACAAGTGTCCATTCATAAAATGGACTTTTTTATGTTTAAAAGATTTGCCCAACTTTCTTACTTTATTTAGGAATACAAATCACTATTTCAAACAGTTTAGGAAGAGGAATGTATTGTTAATATCAATTTTATTGTCATTCATGTTACTGTAGCAGACCTAAGCTTATGGAGGTATTTCTCCTTATTTTTAGATTATATTTAGATAGTCAAATATTTTTCAGTGCTTTGACAAATAGAGCTATATTTGTGTTAAAATTATTCTTATAGTAAGTCTAATTCTATGCATTTTTAAATTTATAGAAATTATATAAATTTTGATTGCTGCAGGACATTTTTTCTAAAAGTTTCCTATCCTTGACTTTCTTATAACATAATATCTTTTTTCTGAAAATAGAACAAAATCAAATGTCATTTCAAATGAGCCTCTGATATAGCTTTTTTCACAGTTGTTTGTGCATACAGGACTTTAGGTTAAATTGTTAGCATTTTTTCTTTCCCTTCCTCATGAATGAAAGATGGAAGCAATAAAAAGCAAAGGTGAGTTTTGTGGTAAATGATGGGTGAATGTCACTGTGCTAAGTAATGCAAACTTCTGCATGAGAATTTTATGCAGTTGAATATTATGACAAAAAATTAGAATACTCTGTTATTCTTGTTCAAATCATCTCAATCCCAGCAAAGTGTCATCTAACCTAATACTCTTTTCTCAGAAAGACTAATAAATGCACTGAAAGTATCACAGAATAATTGAATATTGAATGCAATTCTTTTCCATGGGTATTTGGGAGAGTTTAATTTGAAGATTATACTTGGAGTCTCATGTGTAATTAGTAAGCCAATGCCTGTCCTGTGGATTTATAATATAACTTTCAAATTATTTATGCTTTTAGTTACATATCTCCAAAAATGAGGTGTTTTAAAAGATAAACATGAGCTGCTCAAAAAATGCTAGGGTTCTCTGTTGCTTTAATTGGGACACTGGATAGTTTTACTGATTTTTATTATCTCCCTATAGTAGAAAACCTAATCTGTGATTAATGATTAATTTTCTTGGCACCACTTATGTTTGCATTTAGCCTGTCATGTTCTTTCATAGTTTCTGTAGTTTCCCTTCTTTTCTTTTTTTTCCTTTTTTTTTAACTTTGGTTTCTTGTTTTAATCAGCAGAGGTTTAATTCATCCAAAACAATGTTTTGCTTTATCCTGTGTTATTCATTATGGTTCTCAGAACAATGGCTTCCTGCCTCTGGAGCCTAAGCAGCTGTATCATAAATTATCCAGATGTCATTGTAATAGCACTTCTCTTTCTTACTCTGTTTCAAATGCACTCTCACACTTTTAGATCTGCTCTTCAACCTTCTAATTTATTATTTATCATGTCCTGAGATTTTTGTCCATCTTGTGTTAAAGAGAATTTCCATCCCTCCCAAATCTCATAGTTCTTCTTCTTTTCTTACTCTTTTTTTTTTTTTTGATGGAGGTTTAGCATGAACAAATCGAGCAGTCATCCTACAATTACCATATTTTGGATTTATGAGTTTGCCATATTGAATCTGAATATTTTGGTGACTGCTATTTAAAAAGCACTACAAAGTCTGTATTTTAAGTAAGATGAAGTCATCATATGTAAATAACTAAGGAAACAAAAAGAAACCTTTCCCTGAACGTACAATCACCTCTAAAGAAACTGCCCCCAATTGGTTTTAAACAGAAAATTATTTAATTATGCACCACATCTAAGAATACGGCCAGTCCTTTAACCTTTTTTACTTATTATTTTTATCCTTTCCTTTAGAGAAATATTGATTTTTAATTACATCCCCTTTCTTAGATAATACAGGTCAAAATGTCCCTACCCTGTTTTTAATTTGATGGGCCATCAATATCAGCAGCATAACACAGGTCTGTAAAGAGAAAGTCTTACACCTTTTCCCATGAAAGGTTACCTGAACATATATTAGATAATAAAAGATTACTTTGACAGACAAAATTCATCGGAAATTGAAATTTATAATAGTGAATTAATTAAAAAACTAAATAACTTACAAATATTTTTTCTAAATATATTATTCTGTTCATAAGTTTGCAAATTTTGGAAAAAATTAAGGGGTAAGTTTGACATTTCATATTTATAGCATTTATGTTGATTTTGAAAAGTATGTGTAGTAGGTCGAATTTGTAGGCTTTGTATGTATCCATTTTATGAGCCTAAATACCTAAAACTGTATGTGAGAAAGTTTATCTGCACAGCAAATCTCCATGGACATATGTACAGTGACTGGCATATGTATGATAGTCATAAAAGGTGCAAATATTATATCTTAAACTTTGCTTATCCTCTCCTTAATCTTCCCCCATTTCTGTGCGGTGCTTAGCCAGATCTTAATTTGTAGGATTTGGGGGAAAACTGGATTAGGGTAGAAAAATTAATTTCATTTGCAGAGGTACCTTCTGTAGAAAATAGTATTGAGAAAAAATTGTATGTCATGAACAAGATATTCAGGTACCAGGGCAATGAGGGAGGAAACTAATTTCAAATTTCAAGATGGAATTGATTTCTTCTGTGCATGGTATCATAGTTCTGGTGATACAAGGCAAAACATCACCTGGTGTTGGATCAGATGCACTATCAAGTGCAGTCTTGTCCTTGGAGTTAGATTTTGGACCTGAATGAAAGCTGTAGAGTTGGAGCTGAATATTCCTCATAAAAATAAAGGTTTCACTTCTTTTTAATTTGTGTTAATGTTGAAAAATACAGATAAGAGTAGCAGGAACTTGTAGCCTACCAGATGCATCACAAACATTGCAGCCAGATAAACTGAAGCTCCTAATCTCTCTGTGGTCCCCATAAGTGACCAGCTACTTACAAACTCAGCAGAATTTGAACATTAAAATCTGTATTAGATGAGATTTTGCAAGAACAGAAGAAAAACTCTGCTGAACCTGGGAAAGCAGTTACAGCTTGAAGGGCCTCTGTTAAATAAAAAATTCCATTTGCACTGCTTTAAAGCATCAATGATTTCAGCACAAGGTGTTTTAAGGAGAAAAACAACTGTTCCTTAAAAAAATCACACCTTAAAATTCAGAAGACTATCACAAACTTGAATAAGAATATTCTCATTCCTGTTGAGAGATGGAGTTGAAACCTATCGATGGTATTATGGAAAATTACGGAAAATGTTAGGATAATCTGCAAATATCTTTGTTCAAATTTCAGAACTATTTCTACCCTTCTATAAATAACTTTTCAAGTGAGAAAAATAACAATCAAAGAGTGATGGCATAATGGATTTTTCAAGGATTATGAAACAAAATCTATCCTGAATGTCTTCTAAAAACTCATTTCATTTATTTTCCATATGAAAAAATTTTGCAATGAAGTAAAATAAAAGAATAAAAGAATTTTTATTTCTTGAACTTAAATATCTCATTACGAAATCTCGAAAAATTGACCACATCCAGTTACATCAGCATAGCTGCAGCTATGCAGCTGAATATCTGCAGATAAGAGAGGAGGCTAGGTGGTAAAACAGTGGCACATCAGAGACAATGAAAAAGATATTATAGACTCTATATAATATAGGGATATTTGTCTTCCAGCATGCCATTTTTAAAGAAGGATAAAATAGGACAATATTCAAGATTTGCAGTAATAACTGACCTGCTGTATGTTCAGGGTAGGAAGTAAGAGTGTCTTTATTTAGTATCTATATCTCATGCTGTATGCCCTGTGCTAAGCAGTGATAATGGGCAGGTTTGCTGCTTCTTTAAGAAAACACTAATTACTATTATTGCTTCTTAAAAGTTTTCTATAGATACTCACCCTGGAAACATCATATGTCATTGATTGCTGGTAAAGGCCACCCCATGCATATCACTCCATACCTTTTGTTGCCTAAGCTTTTCTTCTTCACTTACCACAGTTTGTATTCACAAGCTTCTGGCAGACTAATTGCACTCATCTGGAGATCTACTATTCCTAGCTGTCTGCATGACTCCACCTGGAACTGGTCTTCAACAATATTTCTACTCTGGGCAGAGCTCACCTACAGTTCTGTACAGAAGAAATGCCATTCCAACTCCTCAGGGAAAGAGATCATTATTCTCTTTGTTCATTATTTTTCCTAGGGAAGCACTTTTTTATGATAGCAAATTTTTCCCCCTTCTTGTATTAAAAGCTTCTTTTTAAATAAAATGCAGTCTTTTCCATCACATGCCACTTTTCCAGATTACTTAAAATGCAGATGGACAACCCAAGTAACAAGGCTGGAAACACTTCCTGACCCAGCTCATAAACAGAGTTTGGATGTCATGTTTATATCTCTTCCCATACTTTGACCATTACATAAAATAATGCAAAGACACACAATCATAAACAAAGACATAAAATTTAAGGTAGAGAGAGGCTCAGCAGAACTGGAGAAGTCTTTTATCAAAGATTCAGACAAAAGCAAGTACACATGAAAAAGAGTTGATTGTCTCCTCTACTGTCTTTTTTTCTCATGTTGATGAATCTTGTTCTCTGCACACCTGAACCCCCTGCCAAACTGTTGTATGTCTAAAACCATGCTGTCAGCTATAAGTAATAGTCCTTGCTGTAGAGCTGTTGCTGACCTAAACGTTTTCTGCCAGCAATTTCACCCCATTCACATGATTAGTGTCTCCTAGAAAGTGGATCTGAGTGCTGTAGTACATTGATGCACAAATTTCAGCTGCTCATGCAATCAGTCCTGAACATGGATATTTCAGGAAATGTTATGTCAGATGTATATCAAGCATTTGATTTATCAGGCATGTACACCTCTAACACATCTGACTCTACATCCAGAAAAACATCTATGGAAACACAATCAGTTTGTGTGTACATCCAGAAAAACATATATGGAAACACAATCAGTTTATTGTGTGTCTTCTGCAACTAGAGATATATTCAATTCAGTAGGAGATTTATTTGCTACTAAGAAGGATGTATGTGATGTTGTGGATGATATAACTGACTTAGTCCGGCACCTGACAAATGCAATTCAGGAGGTGACACAACGTATCATTTTAGCTGAAATATATTTGATGTACTAGGTTATGAATTTGATACAAATTAGGTATTTTTCTTTGTTGAGCAATACTTTACTTTTCTCCTAAAGTATTTGACTATAGACAGTATAGGATATGCAATTTTTTCCCATTAAATACTAATAAATGGCATGTCCATTATACTCTGTAACATTTATCCAGCCTATTGAATGCTGAAATGAACAATGGAAGTGACAGAAACCTTGCTTTTAAAGAGTTCTTTCGGCACTACATCTGAAAGATATCTTTTAGCTGAAAGAGAAACATCCAATATCTGGTCTGTCAGCAACCAAACCCAAAGCCTTTATGAAGCATTTGAAAAGCTTTCAGTAAAAGTATCAATTCTACCTCTGAATGTACTGTTTTGGTATTGCCTGTTATAAGAGGAAAAAGTAGAGACCAGGGAATATTTTAGTTTTGTAACAAGAACTTTTCTAATACTTAGAAGTCATCGTGGATCTACCTGTGTGTGCCTGGGTACTGAACTGCTCATATAGCACCTTGCTAAAAGATATGAGGCTGTTCAAATTGTTCACTAACACCAAAAAGAAAAGACCAAAAATACTTCCAGAAAACTGTACCAAATAACTTTATCCAAACACCGACCAGACAAAAAAAACAAAAAAAAAAAAGCAGGGGAAAAAAAGAAAAAAAAATTTCCTCCAAATTACATTAAAGTTTTGACACTGCTATCATCAGCAAGAAGAAAGTATTAGCCAAAATGAAAGCTAAAAATGTTGCTGGCACTTATTAAGTCCTTGCATTTATAATGCATCTTTTCCTGGCCATGCTTAGAGAAGTGCATAGAGTCTGACTACAACAGCTTATGTTTTAAAAAGACAAGCAGTACATGAAGGTCAGGGAAAAAGTAGATCATACACAAATCACAGCTTACATTATAAAAAGAATAGAGAATATTGCTTACTGAAGCACATTTTAGCTAACCAATTTAGTTCATTCACTGCATGCTTTGCCAAGTCCAGAACTACCAATGTCCAGAATTATGGATAGCATATTCCACTCAAGGGACAAGCACTTTTCACTAATGAATGCTCCCTAAGAATTTAATGCAGAGATGGACAAACTATTTGTTTCAACTGAATCACATCAAATACCCTAATTTCCTGTTGCAATGGATCTGAAGCATCCTTTCTGGTGCTTAGGGCAGTTCCTGAATGATCAGGTCAGCTTTCAGCTACACAAAGTACTTCAAGGCCACAAGACATCAGTGTTGTTGATTCTTGTATTGTGGAATGCCACCAGAGCAAAAGTAAATAGTAAACTAGGTATGATACTGTAACATAAATCTCTTCACATCAAGAGTCAAAAATAAAAACATATTAAATTCTGATCCCTCAAAAAAAAGCATTTGCAAATAAGCCTATATATTGCTACACAAAGTAGAATCTTGAAGGCAAGAATAATATCATTGAATTTTTTCTTGGTAAAAGAAAATAATCCAATGTATGCAAGAATACACCTATAGATTATGGAGATCTTTTCAAGAGGTCCCTTACTTTACATACCTAGTTTTGAAGATAACAGCTAGGTTAGAAGTGCACAGGCAAAATATTTGTATCAGAAGTAAAATATTTACTGTTATGTTATAAAATTTGTGTACCAGCAAGGGAGGTGGTTTTTGATTCAAAGGTAACCTCCACAACCTGCTGACTTTTTGTCTAATTTAGGCTGCTCTCTGAGAATTTGAACAGACACTCAGTCCCACCCTTGATGCTGGCAGTATCCTAAGGAGCAAAACCAGTGTAATAAAAGTTTTCCAGAAGATGGATGCCTATGCCAAGATCAGCAAAATGTCTGTATATGTGTCTTTAATAGCAAACAAAATGGGAAGCATTGGGCATAAAGAAATTTGAAGTAGTAGACTTGTTTTTGAAGACTGGAAATCCTGCCTTAGATTGATCAGTGGAGTTTCAGGTTAAATAGCTGAGATATTGAGAAAGCCATGCAAGAGAAACTCTCAAGTACAGTCACTGTCATGAAAGTGTAGCAAAATTCACTATGAAAGACACACATTTTGAATCTAAAGACAGTATAGGGAAAGGAAGCTTAAGGTTTTGTTCACTGGATATCACATATAATGCCTCATATTTCCATCTATGAAAGAACTCCTCTGGGCTTTTAGGATTAAAGCCATATCCTTTTGAAATTAAAATGAATAAATAAATAATCTTTTTACATTCAAAAATCAAAATTTTATCAAAATTAGATGTGAAACTGTTAACTGTCTATACTACTTTTAAACAGATATCATTGAAATAACATGAAAGAAAACAAATGAAGAAGGGGGGTTGGTATGCCTGCCTCCTATTGTGCTTCTGCTAGACACATTTTTACGTTGAGACTTGTTTTCATTCAGCTCAAGGAATTTCTGGTTTGGAGCAAATTCTACATAAACCTAGACTTTCTATCTCCTTTGAGGCTTGACCTCTTTACCTCTGTACCTTGTTTTCTTAATAGTGTGTTGAAAATGAAGTTTCCAGCATCTTTTCTGCAAGTCTCCCTCTGCCTCTTCTGTCTATCCTACATCATTTCTATCCTGTGTTCTCAAATGCTTTTTCCTAAAGTCAGACCATTTCACTGGCTTTGTTTTCAAACAGAAAATTTTAAAAAGGAATTATGACAGATCCTTTGATGCAAAACAAAAAAAAAAATCCCTATTTTTTCAATATTTATGTTACAGTTTAGTGGTTTAAGGCAGAGGCAGTGCTGGGTTGACAGTTGGATTTCTAATCTTAAAATGTTTCTTCAAACCTTGGTCATTCTTTGAGTCTGTCATAGAGACTCCACGACAATTCAGATGTTAGAGTTGCTTGACTTGGGTCCATGTTGAAAACTGTATTTTCTCCTCAGTGAGAAAGAGAAGTGTAATAATGAAGCCAGGGCAGTTTTGGTGCCCAAATGACATTATGTATCCAAGCTCTCTAAAAAGAAGGATCTCCTAATTTGGCAAATGCACAAAAGTTTGGAGTTCTCCAGAGCTTCCAGATTCTGCAGAGCAGAAAGTGAAACATGAGGCATAATCAAGATATTTATTGTAAAATACAGAGAAATAACTTCAAAGCAGTATTTTCTCTAAAACTTTTCCTCAAAATATTAAACACAAAATATTAAACAACACAATATTATCAGGATTATAGTAAAACAATCAAAACCAAATGCCAACTATTTAGAAACAACACTTAAACAGGAGTCTAGTCTCCCCCTTTTGCCTACAGTCTTATCAATCTCCTAGCAATTCAAAACACTGCAATATCAAAAAGCCCTTATCTCCATTCAGTTTATTTTTCTGTGAGAAGAGAGTGACACACTTTATCTATCAGCTCTGACTGACCTCAAAAGTAAATGTCCCCACTTGACTTTCCACTTATAGTAAGAGAAGTTCAAGACAAGAGAGCCCAATATGATATACTCTGTTGCATGGTTGACACACTGCTCTCACTCAGGGGTATTCTATTCTGTAAGTACAGACTAATTTGATCTTAAGTCATCTGTATTTCACAGCAGCCTTCCATGTACATCAGAAGGTCTCAGTCCAGTCTTTTATCATTGCAAGTGCAACCTGAGAGCTATTTTTCTGTCTTGTTACATCTGTTACTCAGTGTGCTTCTCACCCGACACAGGCTAGACCATTATTATTTTTCCAGTATCTAAAACCAACATTCCATTCAGCTGCTACAAAATCTTACTTTATTTTCTTTGGCAAATCCTGAGAGAAAAGTCACTGTTACCACACTGATTACCACATCATTTTCCCCAAAGAACTTCAAATGAAAGACTGAAGTTATTTTAAAAAGAAAAGTATATCCCCATGAGAAGCCATAAAGTACCAGTCACGTAAGATTTATTATAATGTATTGTATGAGAGATGAGTTTAGCCTAGAGATACACTTGAAGGTTTGCATATTTTCATACATCTAGACCTGACAGAAATGGGTTCCTACATGTATGTGGTAAGGTATTAACTTTGATAAGAGCTTAAAGATAGTTCTGAAAATCTTATGTCGAGTTTTGCCATCAGCAGTTTATCATCGTCTGTAATCCAGGTTAGAAGCAGTGAAGATGGATCTGACAATTCATATAATTATATCATCAATCCATTTTTGTACTATCTAAATTAAATTTGAGTTTCTAGAAAACTGCCTGTTAGATGTAGAATTTTCCTTTATGGACTCTAAAGGCTATTTTATTTTTTTAAGTCAGCTATTACTTTGGAAACATTTGCCTCTAACAGTTAAGAAGCTTAATATCATGTGATTTTTATCTTATTCTAGAAATAAGAAGATTACATGCAGGCTGTGCTGAAACAAACGGAAAAAATTGTTGCCTTGTGTTCATTATATATGTTAATGGATGAAATCTTAGCACAGCTCTTATTAGGCGAAGCATGATTTTAATGTGTTTGGAATTTTCTTTTCTAAATGTTTATGGAGAAATAATATAAGGTTAAAATTGAAAACACTTGTTAGCATTCCACAAAAGTAGAAGAGCATGGTAAGCACACTCCAAAGCTTTTACTGTCCACTGTAGCTACAGGGGTTCTATATTGAGACACTGTGACACACTTTATGAAACAAATACTTGGTCATTGTTGTTCAAGTCCACACCTCTACTGGTGCCAAATGTTGATCCCATGGTTTGAATTCAGCAGTGGTTAACAGGCAATTATAACAATGCTAATAACCAAATAATCATAGAGACCAAGCTTCTTGAATCATGGTCTTGGTGCTGGATTGCTGTTCAGAATGTGCATCATTCCATGTAATTAAAAAATTATATGATACTTCCCATTTTAACAAAACAAATTACTGTAGTCTCCTGAAGCTGAAGTCTGGAAGCAACATAGGTGTGTCACCAATAGCTTTAGTCATATTGATAGCTAATTTGTACATTTTTAGATTGCAAATAGTTCCTAGTTTTCATTTTGAAAATACTCTATGTAATAGCATGTTTCATTTTATCTAAAAGCAAGTTTTAGTGATATTCCATCTGTAGGTTCTCTAATGTGGTTTAGTTTTTTCAATTTGATGACAATTGAGATAATTACACAGCAAAACAGTATTTTTTCTTTTTTTAGATTTTTATTTTATGAGTATTTCCAAAGAATTATCATTTTACATTCTGTTTAGGAATGACAAAAATAATTAAATAATATTCAATAAAAATATAAAAAACCTTCTCCCTCTTTTTTGGCTATTAATTTTTCAGAAAAAAAATTCCCTCAACAAAGCCTTGTTTGGCTATTTTTTTACCAGACTGAATATTTCTGTGTTTTTAACTCACTGTTAATATTTAATAACCATTCACATATATTTATGTACACTAAGGGCACCTGACCCCATCTTGTTCCACTGGCTGTCTCTTGGAGTGTTTTAGTTTAAAGTTGTATAACTTCCACCTCTTTTTGTTTTTACTGTTTGCCTTGAGAGCAAACTGTTCTTGTAGAGTCATAAACTTCCCTTTCTCTTCATATTCAGGCTTGATTTGTATTCAGGGCAAAGCAGCATCCTGGTCCAATATATTTGAAATGTTTCAAGAGAAAGAAAATCCCATTCTCAGGTGTGTTTGAATGGAGGACCTGGAAAGGAAGCCCAGATTTAGCACTAAGCATACTTTTGTTTGTTGTGTGAATAATGAAATGATGCAACCACAGGGGTTTTTTTGTCAGTGTTGCTGTAGCTGCAGAATCCACGCTGGCATAGAGGACTGGCACTGTAGCAAACTGTCCCACTGTTTATTCTTCTGCCTGGACAGTAAGCTTACGAGATTCTGCTAATCTCACAAGGATACTTATCTTCACTGTGGTGTCTAAGTGCCAAGTTTCTGCTGAGAGCATTGTCCCATCCTAGGTTCACTGAGCGTGTCTGGCTGCAGTGTCCCTTTGGGGGAGAGGAAGGTGTGGGAGATAAGAGGTGGCCACACTGCACCATGCCATTAGCTTTTTGCAAGTTGATGTGATTAATGTACTTTCAGAAAACTTTACCTGGGCATTTTCCAAGTTCCTTGGGAGAAAAAACTTGACTGCTGAGAAAAGGCAACAAAACACATGAATCTGTAGGGTATTAACTTCCTAAACTGCTTTTATTTTCTTTCCACCATATTCCTACATCCTCCAACCATAACAAGGGCTGTGAAATGATACATACAGAACAATCACCTAACTGAAATAGTCAGAATGGCAGGCATTTGATAATTTGCAGAATGATCAATTAATCTACACATTAATTGAATTTTGCTGTCACCAAAAATGAGATGAACAGCAGAATAGACCACAAAAATCCTTAAATATTCAATTTTCACAGAAAAGTTTCATTCAGAATATGACTGGCTTGCAGCAGAAATTTAAATAATACTCAAGAAATATTGATATGAAATAAAGAAAATGCATTGTGTCATTTTGTCATCACCATTATGACAGTGTGAGATCTTGACTGCTATGAGGTAGGAGAAACAAGAAATTATGTCAGCTACACTTAAGGAGAGACTGCCAGCTAGAAGGAGTTTTAATCTATTAGACAAGTTACTTCAAACTGTTATTATTTTAAGGCAAACCTCAACTCTAGGGTAAGTTATTGAGACAACTGACTTTGTCGTCTTTGGTCTCTGGTCATCTGCCACAGTGACATTCATTCAAAATAACCAAGAGTCATAGTAAGCAGGAGCAATCCGTGCCTGCACCTTTGCTTGGAAATCTCTATAAAGAATTGGTTTGTTCTAACGGATTCTTTACACTCCTATAATGAGTACAGGTGGCAAAATTTTTAATTTTTTTTAGCAACATGCAAGAAGACAGTGACTTATGGCTACATTCCCTGTGTGCTAGCACTGTACAAACAGTACAGAATCACCAAGGCTACTTTTGTCCCAGATCTTCCCTTCCCGACTTTCATGCAAACCCAACTCATTTGAAGCCTCTACTCATAATTTGTAATATGTTCTGTGTTCTATCCATACTCATAATTAAGAACAAAGTAACTTTCCTTTCATAGAACAGGGAAAAATCAACCTTCCAAAGGGTTCCTATTTGTTGTAGGGCTAAGAAGATTGAGGCTTTGTCTCTTGCTTTTCTTTTCACTCTTCATACTGGATTACAGTTTATTTGAAAGCTTAATGAAGTAGCCTTGGGCTTAAACTTGGTTGGATTTTTTTGGTTAATTTCATTTGTTTTCCCGAGTTTTGCCTTTTCAGTCTGTATCAGTATCAGTGAAATGTCTGATACAGAGCCCAAATTAATTGCCAAGTGCATAGATTATGTTTGTGCATCTTAGAATAAAAATGCATTTGCAAGATGCTTGCCCTTGGTAGTCAAAGTTCTATTAGCAGCTGTAAATTGAACATTTTTGAAACAGTTATGCAAATGAATTAGACATTTACAGACACAGATGTGCAGGTCTGTGCAGATCACCCTTTTCCTCTTACCAAAGCCATATACCAACTTTCAAACCTATATACAAATAGACTTTTTTAAAGCTTTTATTCTCAAGATCTGGAATCTCAGAACAGAGTAATTAATTTTGTGATGGAAATGTTATGAATTATTGAAAAATAAGAGAGTGTATCAAGTAAAAATCTTCATAAAATATACAGTAATTTGTCCACACCTTGGTTCACAGAAGGGGAAAAAAGGAGGGAGTAGAGCAAATTTTGAATATTTGTGCATGAAAGTGGCACATTTTGGCATTTATTTGCTTCAGCAGCCATTACTACTAAAGGCTGCAGACTGATGTTTCACATCATCCTTTCGTCAGAGGTACCTAACTCTGAAGTCATTTGGGTTGTGAGGACATGCAGAGGGAAGGAGACCCTTATGTAGAAGTTATTTCTAGGAGTTACAGATGAAACAGATCTCCAAAGTAACATGATGATTGCATTCCCCTTTATGTTGATGCACTTTTAACAGACGTGTGTCTAAGCCCAAAGCAAGAAGTGTCTTAATTTGTTTGCCTGTTTCTTATATGCACATGCTCTTTATAGCAAGTATCCCTTCCACAATATTCTGAGCCAAGTCTTCCATTCTCTTTTCTTCTTTATATCAAATTTTGACATGCACACTGCAATCAGAACAATACTGTCATGGTTCAATGCTGTGCCAAGGCAAGAGTGTGGCTTGTGTGTTGAATTCGAGCTAATTCCTTTGTGTTCTGCATTTATCTGGTATACCATTGATTTCAATGGACTAGTTTCTGTAGAAACTGCTATATTTTCAAAAATCACCCTCGCAGGGTCTTGTGAAACACCACAGATATCACCCTCTATTCTGCTCCTTAATCCCAGTTCATTACAGGGTGTAACTTACCCCTTCGTGTGGGTGAAGCTGAGATTGAAGAAAGAAGTCTGATTTTTAGTATTTCTTTTTAATTCAAAATTCATTTCACTTTCAGGTCAATCATAATTAGGCGGTATATTTATGTTTTATTAATTTATTAAGGGAACATTTGTGTGCAAAGCATGAAACCATTCAGATGGGTGTTGCTTGATGTTAGACAGTGGGCTTTATGCAAAAGCTTTATAAGACTACTTTATAAAAAATGAAGTACTCATCAAATCAGCTTTCATATTCCACATATTTTTCAAGTTTTTGCTAAAAACCTTGGTAATTGCTGCTAGACTTGGCTAAATGCTTGCAACTTATTTCACACTGCATTGAAGGACACAGGAGAAAAATCACTGACTGTAGTTAAGGACAGAATTTCACCCCTTGCACTTAATCTATTTTCACATCTTTTTATACCCTTTATTTCCCTTATATCACCCAGCAGTAAAGTGAACAATTTAATCTGAAGATCCAAACTGACTCAAAAGGATTTGCATTTGATACTCACATTCAGCTGTATATGCTCTGGATGAGCAGAAATGCTCTCCGATGCAATTATATTTTCAAGGGGCATTTTGAGAGCGAGACATACAGTATTTTCTACTTTCTACGTCCTGCAACTCTTTCCATCCCAGCAGATTTCTTTTTACTTGTCTTTGTTTATACAGTTGACAATTTCTACAAACAGATGTCATTAATTGATACAGAAATGTGGACTCGTACCAAATTTCCCTGAGATCTTTTTCTGAGAGTTCTGATAAAAACAGGAATGAGTAAGAAACAGACTGGCACAGTTTGCTTTCCCTAGATTGTTTTAGCTTTAATTGAAGAATTTAGGTAGTGAGCATGTTTCAATCTGCTTTCAGTGTAAATTTCAAATAAACACCTCCCAAATGCCCTGGGAAGGTGGCTCTTAGCATTTCAGAGCTTCTTTGGGCAGTTCTTTACATTACTATTATGAAAGAAATAAGATTGAAAACATTTTCTTTCCTGACTTGTCATACAAAATCTTCATTTGTGGATAAAATATGACAATAACCAATAAAATGGTACACTGAAATAGCCAATGAATCATTGCCAGCACATACTTGTCTCTCATCTTCCATTCCAAGCTGTTACTTCCATGCTGTGGTGACCACAGCTGACTGCCTTGCATAGTTAACAGCTCATGGCAATAGCACCTTGATGCTACATGATATAATAAGTACGAGATGAAAGCAGTGTACCTAGGGAACCACAGCTGTGACTTCTGCAGCTTTTCATTTTTATGAAAATTGGACCATTATATTTTTGCAAGAGTGTTTCATCATTTATGTCTGAGCAGTGCTATAGGGTGGGAATATTACTGCAATATGAGGAGTTGACCAAGCAAATTTCTTTTTCCAGTCTCAGAATAGAGCTTTTCCTTTTTTCCCTATATTGATGACATTTTTCCTGCCCTCATGAAGTGAAATTTTTTTTATTTCCTCTTCCTTCAGCTCAGAAAGGATCCCTTTTCATATCAGGAAGAAATACCCTCTGTTTCCTAATACTCTCATAAAGCAGAAAGCATTCGCTCAGTGGAAAATGTAAGGGTTACCTACTCTAATCATAGACGTGTAGAATAGTTTGGGCTGGAAGGGACCTTGAAAGGCCACCTAGTCCAACCTTCCAGCGATGAGCAGGGACGTCTTTAATTAGATCAGGTTGCTCAAAGCTCCATCTAATCTGACGTTAAACGTTTTGAGGGATGGGGCATCTACCACCTCTCCAAGCAATCTGAGGTTTCATTTTCTAGCTACACTCATTGAAAAAAATATTCTTCCTTATTTATGAATATATAGATATCATACAATATAATCTTCAAAACAGTATTGTTTATGTGTTTTGGTTTACCTATCTTGGGGTAAATTTCTGAGAATAAGTCTTTTTCTGAACAAAAAAGATACTAAAGATGAATCCTTATTTACAAGATCAGTACGACGCACCAGCACAGTTGCAATGGTTTGCCAGTCTGACTTATCTTTCCTTTCTAAATCCTGTGTCTAAAATATATGTATTGATCTGATTTATACAGGTCACCTACAGAAGGGATACCATGCAATTTATCAATCTAAACCAATTGATAACAAGACTCTTTTTCTTTATCAATTTTTCTACATTAGCATAGATCTCACAGCAAAAACTGATATAAGATTTCTTTATCCTGACTATGATTACTAATGCATTTAGTGTGTTCACTATATGCCTAGAATAATGAACATTAGTTCAATGTTGAATGAATAACATTATTGAGGTCATTTATCAACAAGAAAAAGCATATTATATTGATTATAAATAGTAGTTAGGTACTTTTGTGACAGAAAGTAGAAAATTTAAGCTTGAAAGAGAAAATTATTATTCTGCAGGTTATTTCAAATAAAAAATTGACCTCAGTTCATTATGCTATATAAGTCAAAACACTCATTCCTCAACTTTTGACCTGACCTCACTGTCAAAAATCTTGGATGAATGTTCAGAAGAAAATGTGATGATAAATCAGAACAAAAGACTGCTTGGACAGGAACTGTGCATTGTTCATCATAATTCAGTTCACACTATTGTCATAAAGATAAAAACTACACATGTGAGAGCAGAAATAATAACAGTTGGAGGAAAAGAAATGAAAAAAAGATACAAAAAGATATAGACCAGAATCTCAACTGATGTAAATTTGTCTATCTCCCTTGAACAGCAGAATTCAAGCAGATTTACACCACCTGAGGAGATAATTTCATGACAGGTTTGGTGTTATGGCCACATAAGCTCCCAGCTCTCCCTAACAAAGCTGTAGAGTTGGATTATGATGGTAGATGCTGCATTTTTTGTTGAGCATAATCTCAAATAAAAGTATAAAATGGTTATAATTTTCCTTATATTAAAATGATGTGAATTTTAAGGTGATAAGAAGTAGGTTTCTAGAATTCCCTGTCTCTGTTGCTACTCAAGAGGAATGCAATTTTACCTGGGAAATACAGACTATTTTTGAATGAACATCTCAAAAAAATTACTATGTAAAAATTCTAAATTTCTGAAATTTTAGAAATGGTTTTCAGGTATTCTGAAAGCCTTATTGAACATTCTGGGGTATTTTCAGCCTGGAAGGAAGGCCTAAAGAAAGTCCTGGAAAGCTGGTACTTCAATGATTCAGACTGAAATGCTAAAGGAAATGAATAAGAACAGTGAAATAACAGTGATTACTGGTCAGTGTTGCAGGCTTATGGGGCTGTTAAAGCTAAGACGGTTTTGTAGCCCAAGAACAAGATGTTAAAAAAAAAAGTTTATATTAAATTCTTCATGTATGTAATTACTTGTCAAAGATACAAAATAAAAATCTATGCCGAAAGACCTTTTTGGAGTGTGATAGAGACAGGGAAAATATTGGTACTTTGATACACTAAAATGTACAATACTGCAGGGGTTTTTGATGTCTTATGAAGAAAAGTATCTAAGTTATTTCATCTAGAAAAGCAGATCACTGTGTATGCCCAATACTTTTATCCTCTGCTTATTCTATAAGGAAACTATTATTAACATACAATAAATAGTAATGCCATTGACAAGACAGAATATTACAGCACCACAGAAGTCATTATGTTTCTTTGTGCCAATGATCTGAAAGGTAGGGAGAAAAATTCTTTTTTCTTCTATTGACATAAATGCCTAACAATTCCAGTATACTTAGTGGAATGACTCCTAAGGCTTACATGTGTAACTGAGATAAGAATAGGACTTGAAGAAGAGGATAGAAAGAAGTACAGCTGAAAAAGATGGGCAATATAGACATTAAATTAAAAAGCCTTTTCTCCCCCCTACCTAGGAACACCCCAAAAACTTCTGGTATATAAGTTGTCACGATTCCTATATTGTTGTACCTTGTTGTAGCAAGTCAAAAAATAACCTGTTAAAGAGTCCCAATAAAGAGACATACATAGTTAAAATTCCAAAACATCTGTGACACAGGTAGACATTGCTTGTCTGTCAGTAAATCAGGCAGTGAGTGGTTAACATTCTCTAGTTAAAGAAAATCCTAGTAATTTGTAAATCTATAAGTTTAATACCTCCAATAGAGCCTTAAGATTTTTTTTTTCAGTCAAAAGACAGTCTATATAATTTTTCTTTTTCCAGTTTTGAAATGTCTATTAATAATATCTGTAACACAGATTAATAACCTTGGAAAGAATTTATAATATTGTGTGAAAAAGCTCAACACTAAACAGGCAAAATTCATAGAGGAATATTGTTGAAGTATAAGGTTTATCACTAAGGCAAGGAGCTACATGGAATTATGTTATCACAAACTGTTCATTTTGTCTATCAGTGTTACAGTCATGTTCTTTCTTTGTTGGTTTTTTTTTTTTTTGGTATTTTGGTTTTTTGGGCTTTTTGTATTTTTTTTGTTTGTTTTGTTTCATTCATTTGTGGTTTTGTTTTGGATATTTTTTTTTTATTTTTTTAACCATAGATGTAACTATGCTAGCCTACGATCTGAAGTTCTAGTTCCTCTCATTTTACCCATATACTCTTTTAGACTATGTACATGAAAACACAGATTAAAATGCCAATAGCTGCTATTAAAATAGGGCAAGGTCTTTGGAAGCCTCTGAAAACAACATATCCTTCTACTATCACTTCCAAAATCGATATCAAATTTTCCTTCCTGAATTTTCTGATGTATGGCTCATTTTGATTGTGACAGCTACTTAACCTGTCTCAACAGTTATGTTTCATCATAAGCATGCTGTGTTTATTTATTTTTAAAAAGGCCGTGACAGAGCAGCAGAAAGGAAGGATGGCTCATGTGGCTCCTGTGTTTCACATTCAAGACCTGTGGAAAGAGGAGGCTGCTCCATCCCTGAGAGCTGCAGGTGTGCTGGGTGTGGTGGCCTTTAGGCCAAGCCAGAACCGAAAAGCAAGCAGAGACTGAGAGAAGCACATAGCCTACAGCCAGTCCCTAGGGCAGGAGACCTCCTCCTCAGGGTTTTGAACTATAAAGGCTTCACTGACTTTGCATGATATATTGTTACGTTGTTTTCTAGTAATGGTTTCAGGGTATGTTTCTTTGCCTGAATGCATCCAGGCAGGTCACCCTCAGCCTTGATGTCTAGAAGCCATTACAACCATGTGGTACCTGCACAGAGGTAGCAAGCAACACATCAGGATCAGGAGCTGAAAGAGTGTACGTGTAAGAAATGCTTATCTAAAACCTGAGTACCTCAGCACGTCTTTGGCAGGGAAGAGCTTGTCAGTGAGTTGCAAAAGTTGCCCAAGTCTCAGGTGTGCTTCCCAACACCTTATTCACAGTTCGCTTCCCTGGCAGAGAGGGAATCACTGTCAAATACCTGAGGCAGCTGGATTTACACAGAAATTTCAGAATCTTATACAATTTTACCTCCAAAATCTAACTCCAAGAAAAATTAACCTGTTACAAGAGAGCCATCAACACTGAGGGAAACATTGCAAAAAAAAAAAAAAAAAAAAAAAAATTTTTTTGAGCACTGCATCATTAACTGGTGATTCTTACTGAGATTGTGAGAGGTGCTAAGCAGTCAGACAGGTAATAAATTGTTAAGATTAGCTAAAACTGTATGTGAAATTGGGAACTTTTGTCTCTAGATGGTGCCCCGAATAAGAAGTTGTAAGTCTAGCTACATTTCTCATCTGTCTTCTTCTAATTGAAAGTAAAGTACTAGGAACAAAACATATGTGGTTGAAAAGAGTAAGTATGCTCCCCTCGGAAGGATAAAAGCCAAGCAAAGCAGAAAAATCTCACCAAGGACATATTTAGAGAACTTGGGGTGCTGCAGAATGTCTCTTGTCATGCTGAAAAGGGCCAGGCAGGCAGGTACCAGATCTGACAAAGCAGTCCTCTGCAGCACACATAAACCAACACGCTTTCTGAAGAGATAATAATATAAAAAATAACAATAATTGATCACAGGTTAAATTGAAATAATGATAATAATAATAAAATTATTTTGTAAAATAAAAGGAATATTATGAATTGCTGAGGCTGAACAAATATATCTTAAAAATTACTCACTTGAGCTTCATTATTCAGAGACAAAAAAGAAAGCATAATTCAGATTATGTGAGTCCTAGTCTGTGAGTTCATTACAGCTAATTCAGAGTTATGACTCACACTTTTTGCCATGCCTTAAAACAGTATTTTATATCAGATGTGACCTAAGGCTGTCTAGCTAGGCATCCTATTTCAAACAAGGGTGAAATCGAATGCAAGTATAACAAATAGCAAATGAACACCCTCCCTGCCTTCAGCTGTTTTTTATTCACAGACTTTGCAACCAGAAATAGCTTTTTCTGACCATTTACTCTTCAATCCATGCAACTGTTAGACATCTATAATGTACTTTAGCCAACAGCTCTACATCTCAGCTGCTCTTTCCATGAAGAGCCTAATTGTGTTTTTTTTCAGCATGGTTTCTCCTGCCTTCATGTGGTGCTCTCAAGGTTATGAAACACTGGACTCTCTCCAATCTCACCACCCTATGGATCATTGTCATAACTCTTCTCGGATGTCACTGGTCCAACATGAATTTGGACATAACCATTCCTCAGACAGACTACACAGCACATCTTTGATCTTCCTGGCTGTGCTCTTATGAAGCTCTCCAGTTCTCTGTACCTCTTTTGAAATATGACAGTATGCAATGCAACAATTCAAGATGCAAGCTAGCCATGGATTTATACCAGTGACATATTAATGCTTTCTGGTTTGCTTTCTATTTTTTTCTTTCTGCCCTTCCTTTCACTTTTCTGACAACTACCAAAGAGTGAAGTGACATTTTCATGTCACTTCTTATCCAATCAGTCATAATCCATGCTGCTAACAAGGTTATGAGAGATAACCTCTTTCCTGAAAAGTGATGGTGAATGAAAGAAACCATCATTTTATGTGAAGTAAAAAAATGTTTTTTTCTATGTGCATTACCTGATATATGTTTGCATTGAATTTTACCACACATTTTGTTCCAGTTTCTTTAAGTCCTTTTGCAATTCCTTTCAGCTGGACTGAAGCCTTTGTAACCACACTTTGTGTACATCTCCAGCTTATTTATAAATTTGTTGAAAAAAGAGAGTTATCAATCAGGTCCCTTAAGAACTTTGTGATTTCTTTTCATGGCAAAAAATGTCAATTTAGTTTTTTGAGTTTTATTCACCAATAAATTTTTATATAAATTAAGATTTTCCCTCTTTTAATTTTTAACTATCATATCAATTAAAAAAATCAAAAACTACTAAGAAAAAGAAAACAGGCTATATATAATGACTAAGTTTTAACAAAGTTTTCAACCATATTATTAAAAGTATACTGCTGGCAATTAAACCATGGTAGTTTTTTTTTCCAAAATGGAAGTGCTTCCTGACTTCAAAGAGTTGGAAGGGATCTTAAAAATCACCTACTTCTAATTCCCTTCCCATGTGTAAGGATACTCTTCATTAAGAATAAGTTGTTTATCAGTTCAAGGGAAAACAAAAAAAAACCCAATTAGATTAAGAAACTTGGGTGGTGATCTTCAAAGCATGGTCCTGATTGGCGTGCATTTGCAGATCTGAACACCATGAATAGTGTTGACTGCCATTTGGATGGGAAAGAGAGCAAGCTCATGGGCCTATTAAATGTGTTTTTATACAGCCCTTTTTCTGCAATTTCAATATGAAAATATATCTCTTTCATGCTTGGCTACACCTGAAATTAAATTGTTGACATTCTTTCATTCGATCAATAACTTTGTAAGTAAGATCCTTATTTGCAAATGCATACTCTAAACCTGTGACACAATATCTCTGACCATACTTGTTTCATTTTCTTGGACTGCAGTTTTCACAGAATAGCTGTAAAATATGGTTACTCTGCATTCAGCTCCATCAGTATTTAACAGAGATAAAATTCAGCTTTAAATAAATCCAAGAAACTTTAGTCTTCATTCTTGAAGAATCTTTAAATTTAAATAGTTATGATGAAGTCATTACCATTTCTTTAGACAGTCTTTGGAGCTTGCATTTGTGAGCTCAATAAAAAAAATTGTTTAGTCCCTCACAGGTAACTGCCTGTTAAATATAAACATGTTTCCATGATTAAGAAATATAAATAATTTTGACATTAATACATACTGGTGCCATCAAAGGATTTTGATGTATTCAGGACCTCCATGTTTATACACCAAAGAAATCAGAAAATTGGTTTGTTCTTGAAACATAAATCATAGAGCAAAACAGGCAATATTCACAAGTATAGACATCAAAGGAATTTTAAGGCATTAAACATTTGGAAGATTCTTTTAAAGGAAGCCTGTTTTTGGGGGTTGCAGATGTTCAGGGGGTTACAGTATGTTGTTTAACATATCTTTAAGCAAAGAGCTGCCTGTGTCATTAGAAATGACAACTTGTGGAATGTGTCTTGAGCAGAAATACTGATGGAAATACTAAGAACTGAAGCATCTGACATATCTGTTTTGTAGGACTATCTCATTTTGGTGTTAAAATTTTATTAATTAATCTGAATTACTTGATTGCTCAGCCATTGAAAGAATAAGACTCCAAGTTTAGCAGTAGAGCCACGTGTAAGACTAAGCACCTAATACCTATAGATAACCACCTGGTACCAAAACTAGAGTAGGTAAATTTCTTTTGCATAAACAGCACTCCAAAATCACATTCAATTAATGAGTCTGGTGAGTGGTAAAGATAATGCAACACAAACATGGCATATCTCTGGGACATGGATATATCAGAAAGAACACTCAAAGGTTACATATATTTAATAGTGTGTGGTGCACGAGGGAATGATGTCCCTTAGAGCTATCAGGTAAGCACAAGTACTTTGTTGCTTGCAAAGCTAGATAACTCTAAAAGTAATATTCACTGAAGGTATGGTACAGCATTTTTTCTTCCTTACCCAGAAAAACCCTGAGTACTTTTTGATCTCTGCCAGCCATATGGAAATACAGCTCTTATGTTCTGAGGATCCAAGGGAAAATATTGTGCCCTACTTGTGCAAAAAAGGAACAGGCCATTTGCTAAGATTCCATGTATTCGGTGTCCCCATATCCATATGATCATGATGCAGTGGGGATGCAGGGTTAGCCCAGAAGCATGACATGCCTTGCACCATGGGACATGGCAAGCAGCCTGTAGTGAACAGGAGGAGTAGTAGCAGTGGCTAACACACAAGGCAAGTTGACGCCCTGCTCCATTTGAAGCTTTCCTGATCATGCTGCCTGTGAGGCAAACAGCAGTTCCTCCAGGATTTCTTCTCTGCAAAATGAACATGCCTTCCCTTGGAGACTACTAGCATCTATATGTGTATTCCACAGGCTGAAGAGTGAGCCACGTATAATTCCTGTGGTCCTGTTGAACAGAAGTAAAGGACACCACTGAGAAAGAAAAATGTGTGCAAAATCTAATGGGCAATGATGGCATGTGGTCAGTAAGAAGAAATAAAAAAGGCAAGCTGCCCCATTATGTATAATTTGTGAGCAGAAAAGGAACAAAGTTAGGTGATTTAATTTCAGTTCTTTGCTTGTAATTGAGGAGACTTTCTAACTCAAACTATTGTGAAAAAAACTGTCTGGAGCACAGCCTAGATTAATCAGCATTACTACAAGCTCTATGTTATATATCTTTCTGGTACTCGCAAGGATGACAATCTTTCAAATATATTTTGACAGCAGGTTTATAGGTCTTAATGCATTTAATTAGCATGTTTGATACCCAAATGGATCTATCACTTATTTACATTGCTTGTGTCCTCAAAACAAATGTTATTTTATGAACACATGGTTGCTAGGTTTTGTTTGATTTTATTCTGTAACCATTAAACAGACCACAGATTAGAGAAATTAAAGAGTTAGAAGTAGTTGTCACTGTAATTGCCAGCTGGGTAGGAGAAGGTTTGAAATTAATTTCTTATTTTCAAGAAAGAAGAAGTAATTATTTTCAGTTGCTGTCACATTGATATAGGTTCACATAGCCAGTAATAATAAAGCAGTCCTTTGCACTGAAGAAACACTAATGCAGAGATACAGTAATGTGGCAGCTGGAAAAAATACACTCAAGAGCAAAGAACAAAATCCTAAGAGGTCCATAGACTAAGAAAAGTAAAAATACAGCAAACTTATTGGTCAGCAGTAGAAAGAGGTTACCAGAAAAAAAAAAAAAGAAGAATCTCATAAAAGTTTTATTGATGGCAAAAGAAAGGTTATTTTTCTTCAAATGAATGCTCTGGTTTAAAAGACCTCTAGTATGTTTCTGAGTAAAAAAGGAGGGGCAAAGAGAAGAAAACCACTGTTCTAAGTTGTATTTAGACTATTCTGAACTTTGGTATTCTGAACTTTGATTAATTGATAGTATTGGTATTCCTTCAAATAAGAGTGGATCTTTTCTACATGGCATAAAGAAAGCAATTTTCCTTACTCCAGAGTGATTGTGCACAATGTATTCATTAATTCTTCTGATGTTTACTTCTTCTGCTAAGATATTTTATACACATATATATATTTACTGAGTATTTTCCTTTATATTTGTAGGATAATTCTGATGTTTGTAGTCTTTCTTGCATATCACATACACAATATATACATATTTTTATGTGTGTAGATATACCTGGAATAATAGTGGCAGAAATAAAGAGGAAAGAAACAAGCATCTTTTATATTTATATAAAAGGCCTCACTTTTTTTTTTTTTTTTTTTTTTTTTTCAGAATGAGTAGCAAATGAAGACTTCTGTATTTATCTACTCGTTAAGAAGTCAAACTATTTTAATGAAATAAATTATCTTGGACAGAAGAATTTATTACATTTCCCTTTATAGTGAGAAAATGTCAGACATAATATGCTCATGTGAAATTATATTTCTCTTTGTGTACCCATCTTCTGCATTGAATGAGCTTAGGAGGTAGAGTGAAAGTGGGAGTTGTAAGACAACATCTGATCAGGTAACTGAAAGCTGTTTCTTGATACCTAGAGTGACAGAATTAGGATTTTGCAGAAAAACCTAAATACAACATCTTCTCATTTGGTCTGCTTGATTTAATCTAATCTTTTCCAATTTAACCTCTTACTACAGAGTTTTCAGATAGTTGAATTAAGGTTTTTTTTTTTATTGAGAAGGGTTAAAAATAAATATGCATAATTTGGGTGTTCAACTTTGCAGACATTCAGAGCTTGACTTGCATGAGGTTGTCAAAAATCTGATTTCACTTTGAAGTTTGACCTGCCCTGAGCAGAGGATTAAACCATAAGACCCTTCCAGCCTTAATTAAGCTGTGTTGAGTAATAATAAACCTTGCCTTAATAACATCAAGAAAGTAAAGATCATCCTTTTTACCTCCATTTGACAAAAAATATTCTGTCAGTCAATCCATCTGCTTTGTTATTGGTAGTGTGTAAGGTAGAAGATGCACTACTTCATTTAGCACTCAAATGAGTAATTAAGAACAGATTACTTTTCCCCACTTTTATTCCCCTCCTTGTGCTTGGTCCCAGAACTTCCCTCCATGCCCTGTCTAAGGTTGTAAATTACAACCGAAAGGCTGATCAGAGCCTCTCAGCCTTACTTCCTACAGTCATCAATGTATTTCTAGCTCATTATTTTCCATTGTGGCTGTTGCCACAGCATTGGCAGCAGCCCAGCCCAGCCCAGTCGGACCCATAGATTGGGATGTTCATGCTCAGTTTATCTTGGTCAGTTTGATACATCTTTCCAGAGGAAACCAGGAACAAAAAAGAAACCTTGGCATTCTGCTGATTATATCACAACGACACCTAAGCTGAATAGCAGAGAAAAAACACTTCTCAAACCCCTGGGGTTTTTCCACATCCAATTTCAGATACTGATGACAGTGTTAGAGATGTCAGAGATTCCTCAATGAAATTCATAACAGAACATGTCATGGAAACTTATCAGCAAGCCTCTACCAGATCACTTGATAATAAATAGACTAAGTAGGAAAGATATTTAGAGTCACTAAATAAGCTATGAGATGTCTAAATTTTGTTTGGAATTGGACAGTATTGGAATGTTCATACATGCATTTACACAAAAATTAATGCACACAAAGTTACATGGAAGAAAAATACAATATTCCCTAAGCCTAAGTGGATAATTATTTTTACAAGACTACTACATGGCTTTTTTTGCAAAATATTAATTGGTGGTAGAAATTAAAACACCAGCAACAAAATCAGAAAAAACCCCAACAACAAAAATCCAGAACCAACAGAAGCTGAGAATGTAAATGAGAATTTGCATAACACAAAACTTTCATATTGAAGAAAAAAAAAAAAAAAAAAGGTGGGATTTCTTGCAAATTCCAGAACATTGCTTAAAGTATCATTGCACAATAAATTATCATCAGAATCAAATATACAAAGCCAATTCTTTTGATAGCCCTGAAGCACATAATGAAAGCATAAAGTTCAATGTGCTATTCTACAGAGGTATTGCTGAGAAAACCAGTGATCACTTTGGATTTAAGAAATATATAGCAATAACTTCAATAGCCAGTAATATTAAAATCAATTGTCTGTAAGTCTATTTATCACTACCGTTAGCAAAAGTCATTAAGGATAACAAATAGAAGTAAATATTCTTTGTAAAAATAATTAAAAAACCCCAATACATCCTAGAGACGTACACTTTATACCATCCCATGGTAATGAAATCCCTACCTATTTTACACAGCTGGCTGAGTTCATGAGCTGTTCGTGTGCGGAAATTTGCCAAATGATTAGATGTAGAGTTGGCTACAGAACAGTGTGCCATGGCATTGTGCAGTACAGGAACTGCTGAAATATTCCAGCATGTGTTAGTTGACTTCTATAATTCAATTTATGCATACATGTGTTTCTGTGTATGTATGCACAGAAGTAAAGTGGGAACATTAGACATCAAGACCCAGTGTTGTTCCCTCTAATCTTTAGCCATCACTAACAGCAAAGACCATGCCAACTCAGCTTTCTACTTTATTACTGAGTAAATGCAGTTTCTAACTGCCTGCATAAGACTAACCCTCTTGTTATGTTCTCTGCTGTGTGGGATCTGAAAGCATTTTAATGTCTGGTAATTAAGCTGTATTGACTCAGGAGTCAGAGAAATTATTTACCGTTTCTTAACTAGTTTGGTTTGGTTTGGTTTGGTTTTCTTTTCCCCCGTGACCTGTTACAGCCAGTTGGGTAATCAAAGTTTCATTTTCACAAGATATTCTTGCCAAAGTCTGCTGTCAATAAAGGTTTTTCTAACACCCATAGTTCCCCTTTCCCACAGTTTCAAAGGAAACTTTTTATATCATCATTTAAAACAGAAAGTCACAATTAGGTCAACCTGGAAGATTAAAAAAAAAAAAAAAAAAACCAATAAAAATTTTAAAATTCTTTATTCACTATTTGCGGTCCCTAGCCTACTACTTCCTTCAGAAAACACTGCTAGAAAATATCCTAGTATATCCCTACTGATCTGGTATTTTTAGAGAATATTATTTTCTTGCATTCTGTAATTCATCTTAATTGCAAAAGGGCTTTTAATTCCTGAGAATGAAAGCAATATAGAACTGCAAAACATTATAATTAATAATACATGAGAAAATTAAATGCTCTGTGAAGCACAGGTAACAATTTGTTTATATTTCTGTTTGTGCAACTCCTGTTTGCTAAGTTTCTTAAGGAGATTTGTGGAAGAGAAAAGTAGTTTGTATTACAAAGGTGTTTTCCTAGGCTTTTATGCTCTCTTTTCAATGAGCCACTTTTAGAAACTCACGCTTCTGGAAAGGCTCAGCTTCTGTCCTATAATAACTGTGAAAAATGTTGTTCGTGAACAATTGACAAGGTGGTAAAGAATACCTGAAGCTTATTTTCATCTCCTGATTTATCCAAGTTTTATTCTTTACTGTTTTCCAAGTCAAAAGAAATACCATTTCAAAGTTATTTACTTTTGTATCATTTATCTTTCAAAACATATGGAATTATTTTTAGTTAACCAGCCAAGTAGAGGATTAAAAATAATTCCACATTCATTAAATTTCAACACGTATCTTTATCATAAGTGTCCATATACTTTCCTTACCATCCCCATATTTTTTAAATTGATAGATTCAGAAATATGAGTCATGATGTCATGCATAACTCTACCTAAGACTGAAAATCTGGATTTCATTATGCATATAGAATTGCCTTTATTCTATTTAAATCAATTTCATTCTTATGTGTTCAGAAATTACTTTTTTTATATGCATTATATACTATGAAACAAAATGGTATCTTTTGTTAACAAAGTTGGATCCTGTTTTTAATTTTATTTTATTGAAGATTAATTTGTTTTTAATGAGTTACTTTGAAAATCTGTGTAGGAGGGAGAAAAAAAATTTTATTCAAGTGTTCTCTAAATTAAAAATATCCTGTATGGATATCTAAACAGAAGCTGAAAGTAAAGACCCAAGAGAATCTATTTTCCTGTTTATAAAAAAAATCTAAGTTTTGATATTCTAAATTCTAAAATTTCTAAATTTTGTATTTTAAAAACCATATTATTTGAAGATAAATCATTTTAGTATACATTCATATATAAGATGCATCTGTTCTCACTAAAAATTTAAAAGTTAGGTGCTTAGGTCCAAACTAGTCTTTTTTAGACCGGCTTTATAATCCCAGGAGAGAAACAGACATACTGTACTGATCCACCTTATTGCAGAATAAAAATAAAATTAGTTTAGAAGTATTGGCTTGGTAGATCATAGAAAACAATGTCTACTTTTAGTTCTTCTTCCTTCCCTGTAACAGGAGGCCACTTATTTTTATGGCAACCCAAGACTTAAATATTTCACCCTCAGACACTTATAGTTTCCTACCACTACTCCAACAGAATTTTGTGATATATATTTTTCTATCAATTATTTAAAATCCTAGAAAGGCATTGTATTTTTGACTCTATCCCAGAAGTTTAAAAATGCCTTCTTGCTAAAGCAGAAATTAATATAAAACTGCAGTGAAATACAGTGTGCACTGTGTTTATCATGTTAGCTTACTATCAATAATGACCTAAAGAGAAAAAGAAATAAGGCCTTCAATGAAAATGCATAAGCTTAGAACATGTGACATTCTTTTCACCAAAATATGGCATTGACATTTCGCCACATTAAAGCAATCACAGTTTCATCTTTAAACACATTATAATTTCTATTAAAACTAGAACAAAAAAAATCTGAAATTAAATGTATATAGTACACTGCAATATGAATTCTGTTCTGTTCTGTATTCACACTGTGTTGTTGGTCAAGGTTGCAGCATTTAATACTGGAGTTATTTACAAAGTGTGACATCATAGACCAATTTTTCACAAATGCCTAGATGCAAATTTCCCAATGATTATGGCTGAAATAATACATATATAAAGGATTTTTAATCAATGTAATTGAAATTATTTTAGGGAAATGTACCTCTATACTTAAATTTTATTTTCTGTATTTTTGACAGTTTTAAGGGATTTGTAAGAGTTAAAGTGAAAAATTCTGATACCTCCTTCTGAAAATTCTTAGTATTTCTATGAATAAATTGAAAAATGCTTTCATCTATCAGTTTTAAATGTGTAAGTTAACCATATGGAATAGTTCCCACTTTCACTCAACATTATGAACAAAAAACTCATCACAGAACTCTGTTGTAGAAATAAATAATGGGAAGAGTTGTCCATAACTAATTAAGTTTCACGCGCTCCCCTGCCATAGTTCAGCAGCTCTCACAATAGGCATATTTTGGAATTATGCCAACTTTTGGAAAATACCACCTGTCTCTGCTGGAGACTAGGAGACAGCCATCAGGCTTGATAGGTTGTGAATCCTCTCAACAGCGAAAAGTTAAACTACAAGCTAAACTTCCCTACTTTTTTGTAATGTCCATCCCAGCATCTAATTCATAAACACACTTTTTTAATGGTTTCCAACAGGTTCAAGTAGTGGGGATATAATCCACTGTTTTAATGGACTTGCTGAGTTTTCCTTGTCTGGCTCCCAGTTTCTCTGTAACAAGTTTTCTAAATCTACTGTTGTTTTCTTATTCCTTTTTATATCTTTAGCAAAACAAAACCATAAACTTTCCTCAAGAAAGCTGCTAAGAAGTTGTTCAAAGATCAGAATTTTTTCAATCCCCAAAGGACAGAGAGAGAGAGAGAGAGAGAGAGAGAGAGAGAGAAGGAGAAAAGGAAAAATAGTTCTAATTCTGAATGCAAAATAGAGACTTCTCAGAGAAATGAAATTAAAGTTTCAAGTTACTTTCACCCCTTTGCCTACACGTTATTCAATCTGACATCAACTGTGTGAGCTGTGAGTATTGCCGACAGAGAATTAGGATCACCTTGAAATATCCTGGGAACTTTGCTGAAGGCATCAGTGGAATTCCCTAGATTGAAGCTGAGGTCTCTAAAAAGTCTGAAGGTTCTGCAGAGTTCAGATCTTCGGCTCAGTCTCCTCTCCTTTAATTTACTAAAGACCCTCACTAACTTCCAAGCAGGGGGGATCTTCCTTAGGTAATGTCCCCTGAGCAACCATCATTTTTCCCACATACCAATATATTAATGGCACAGGTCAGTGAGGTTCCATCATCAAACTGTGTTTTGCAAAAAGGTAGACAGTCCCAGGAAAATGTTTCATATTTCTGTCTGAAAGTTTTACTAAATAAACCCAACTTGAGGAATCAGATCATTAAGAAGTTGGATAAGTTGGTCCTACCAGTGAGGATTTCTCTCTGATGCTGTACATCATGACAGATCGCCTTTGCAGGCACCTGGTCCTCAACTTTCTCAGTGTCTCTCCAGCAAAGCCACCAGGGAAACAGGGAACATGTATGAACTTTTAACAGAAATTCAGGTGCTTAGAAATAAATCTTTTGCTACTAAGTAAATACAAACAGAATTATTTATGAGAGTTCTTTTTTTATCATGAAAGGTATGATAAATAGATGTTTTGTAGACATAAAGCTGTTTCAAGCAGGGTTTTCCCAATTCACCAACAGAGGGAATAGAAAACTCATTCCTCCTGGGATGTTATTGTACATTACAGTAATTTTTCTGAGGTATAATATATTCTGCTATTGTTCCACAGGTTTTAAAAAGAGAGAGAAGAACATCTTGACTGTATAATTTTGACATATTGTAGCACATTGCAGTTGTTTTCCTATGCAAGAAGCATATGAAAGATGTTTCTCCATTTTTAAATTTTTAGTGTAAAAATGCACACAGTATTAATTACCTCTGACCACAAGCTGTACTGAAGGTGGATCTGGGAGGGATAGGAGAGATTTGACTTCTAGCAGAACTTGCCAATATTATTGCAATATATGCAATTAATCTTTGTCAACTGTTAGTATGACAGGTTAAATTGGCTTAAGTGATTGATCTACTCTCACAATGACATAACAGCTGATGAACCTGGTCATATAGGTTATAAAGTCAAAATGAAAATGATAATGAATAGCATTATGCAAATTTATATAAAGTCAAAGAATGGGGGAAAAATCAATTTGAGTACTAAATCCTATTATTCTTAAGAATGCTTGTTTTGACAAAAAAAAAAAAAAAGTGAAAAGGGACATATTAAATACCTCTGGAGGTTAACCCCCTCCTAGTTTTATCACAGAATGCTGCTAAAAGAAGTAATAGGGACATTTGCATTTTTTAAAAATCCCCGATTTTTCTTCCAGTGAAGCAGTTTATTTGCAGTTGAAATGCAGCTGTGTGAGAACCACAGTGAGGAATAATGGTATGGAAAGGATGAACAAAAATCTGGTAAAACGATTTTGTTTAAGAACTTTTGGTTAAGAACTAGTCATGCATACATGACATAAAACTTTGGCTCTTGGAAGCACTAATCCATTAAGCTTGGGAGTGCCTCCATACTCCAGGACCTAGTAAGCCTCTGATTGCTCTCCAGCCTGCACTGGGGTGAAACTGAAATATGTGTGAGCCTTTCATCCCCTCACAGGAAAACAGTCCAAGCCTTCGAGGACTTTGATTAAGCTTAGTTTACTACATAGGGAGAATGAAGAAATAGAAATCCCAGAGACAGCACTACAAATGAAGCTTAGCAGTCAAATTATTGATAATTGATAATATTTTGTGATCAATGCAGATACTTGTATTGCATGAGGAGTACTTTTTCATGTCTAGTTTATATAAGCCTTTGTGCTTGTTCATTTCTGTATATAAAACATTAATCCCGTCAGATGATTACACCCTATGCTTAGCAAAGGTAACTATGCTATACATTTGCAAGAGGCACAGTACTTCTGTGAAGTTTGAATCTGCTGGGAATGCACAGTGGCACTAATATTAGTGAGAAGCTTTGGGCTGCTCACTGTATACAGAAGTTTCATCACTTGTCATAGGAGACCTACAGTGTTTTATTTCCTCTAATACCAGGGTAGGTAAGGCTGCAGTTATGCTGGAAGTGTTTGCTGCTAGTGTTAGAGATTTTATCAGTATTTTAACTCCTTCAGTAGAAAAGGAATACAGACTTTAGAAGACTTCACATAATTGACTGTGATCTCCCATTTAATTTAATTTTATGTGTGATCCACTTTCAGTAGAAATTAAACACACTTTTAAAGCCCTTTTAAAGTCCTTGCAGGCTCTGTTTTGTATTCCAGAGTTACTATCCATAAATTTGTTTTGCATAAGTGTATTTTCTCAAGCAATATAAAGCACTCAAGACACAGACCACAACACTGCCCTGCTTGGTGTGCTTACGTTTTCTAAGATCAGAGAGCAGGCAGTCAGAGCAGTTAGCAAGTGTACTTCTTCAATTCAGCATTGCTAGAATTTTTCTCTAACATTTATCATCTCTCAAGCATAATCAGGAAGGAAATTATCTTGTCAGAAGCATCAGAGTTAGTTTTGCTCTCTAGAGGCTTGTAAGGCTCCAATGTTTTGCTTTTCCACAATGTAAATCATGCTGCCCTTGCCTTTTACTAACTCAGTTTTAGCAGACTTGGAAATGAAATTCAGTTTGATATGCATGTATGTTACAGCAGCAATTAAGTTCTGTCTCAAAGACTTCTAACACTAGATTCCTGGGTTTTTTTTCAATTGCCATGGTAATGAGTGTCCTGCTTTCTTTAGTATTTTGGCCACTACTTGTAGGTAGCAATTTTTTTTTCTTTGAATGCAGGTAGACAATAAAGGGTAGAAAACAAAGATATGAAGTACTGTAATTTCATCTCAGTGAAAAGCAAACCCTGGAGTATGCTCTAGGAGGTCTAAATTGCTCAGTAATTGCTGTTTGTGAGAAAGATTTGAATGAAAGAGAGGTCTAAATATTACTTCTTAGGTAAGGTTACTGACCAGGACAGCTAAAACAGCCTGTTAAAAGACTCCTGGATGGTGAATCAAGATTAGAATGCATTCCTTTCAGCTGTTAAACTCCGAATGAGCGGCAGCATAACATAGCTCTGAAAACAGAGAAGGAAAAAGATGAGGTAAAATATATTTTATGTACTTTAAGAAATGTACTTTCTCATTGAGAAGGCAAATAAGTTAGGGGTAAGGCTGCCAAAGATAATGTGCTTCAGTAAAAACAAAAACAAACACAAAAAACCAAAACCAAAGCAAAGAAAACCAAACTAAACAGAACAAACAAACAAACAAACAAACAAAAAGAAAAAAACCTCAACAAACCAAACCAAACCAAACCAAACCAAACCAAACCAAACCAAACCAAACCAAACCAAACCAAAAACCGGAAAATAATGAATAATAACCAGTTCTAAAACATAAGGAAGAAGCATGAACCCTTGTGTCTGCAAACAGCTGGGTGTTCATATGATCTCATTTCCTTAGTTTGGAATTAGAATGCTTCCATACCTTGTTTCACTTTGGTTTGGAAAGGCAAAAATATTTCTGCTGGCTTTCTGCTGGTTCTGCAAAGGCAAAGGGAAAGCCTGTATTGAGCTTATTGCATTTTGGAACATTTAATTCTGTATCACTGTTTCAATTCTGCCCTGAGATCTGTGCAAGCTCTTGAGCAGCTCTCCTTCCCCTGTATACCTCAAGGTAAGAGAAAATTGCAAAGGGGACTTCCTGGTACTGACATGCTTTATGTGGGAAGGGGTACTGTGGATCTAATCTGAATACGACACCATTCTTCTGAAGTAGAAGGGGTCAAGAAGTTGTTGCTAAGTTAACTACTTTATCACCTTTCTTAAAGGGAACATTTCTTTCTGTCCCCAGGCAATTTTTTTCTTTGCTGAGTTCAGGCATTTTTAACATACAAGGGGCATTGACTGTACTGGTAGGTCAATGTCCTCAAGCAGAAATGCTTTTGAAAGGCCAGCTTCTCCTGAATCAGGACAGAAATTGTCTTTGTCAGGTCCTTGTCAGTTGCTTCAAAGCCTGTCTTTTTTTCCTGCTGTCATCCTGAGCACTGAACATGCCAGAACCTGGGTATTACGCTTTCAGTAAGACATATAGCCATGGTGGGTTGCATCATTATAATCAGATCATGAATTTCAACAAGTCTTCTATCATAAGGGTATGAGTTAAGCATTACTGTGAAAGGTATTCTTTTAAAAACTCCTCTTTTTCTCATGATGGAGGGTATGACAGAATTACTAACTTCAAGACCTAGATGGATGAAATTTGTTTAAGTGTTAAAAGAAGAAATAATATTTGTTCCTATTTCTTTTTAGAACCTTAAGATTTTAGATGTAACCTTTTCAGTCATTTTTACGTGATCATAGTATCCTAGTCTTCTGTTTGCTTGCTAATGTTACGTGAAAGCTGTATAAAATATGAATCACTGCTTTGGACAATAGCCTAAAGGACTTGGAAAAACCTGGGTACATGCATCAGATTTTCTCTGTGACCTTAGACTTCTTAATCTTTCCATGACCTTTGTTCTTCACTTGTAAAATAAGGATTTGATGGGTTTCTGCTTCACACAAGTAAGGTCTGTGAAATTCCTCAATATTATATCTCCATGGCTGGTAACCATAGTAAACAGCAAACAGTCATTACTCTGGTAGCTGAAGCTTTAAGAAAAACACCATATGTTTTGAGACTCACAATAACACTATGAAAAGTGGCAGGATGACAGTTCTGGCTGTGTTTGCACATCTTCAGGACAGGCTCCCTGGAGAAAGCCCACACAATCTTTTAGAGTGTCCTAAAAAAAGATGCAAGGAATGAAGAAGAAACCCCCAGACATTTAAGTATAGTTGTTCATGAAGAAAAAAGAAAATTATTACTTTAGTTCAAGGCTTTTTCTGAGAAAGAATTTAGTAGACTGCATAAAAAAAAAAAAAAAAACCTGCAACCAATGGGGCAATTTTTTCAGATTTTCATGTTGGAGCTTCCCATAAAATGAATATTAGGACAACCATGTTGGCAGGACCCCTGCATGTTGGTCTGTTTGTATATTTTTTCATTCATGCCAACATGCAGGGGTCCTGAAATGAGAAAGGATCTGTATTTTTCCCACATAGCCAATGAGAAAAAGGTCCTCAGGAAGAAGTATCTTGGAAGAAAGAGTTTGTATTGTAGTTAGTGAGGGCTCTTTTCAAAGTGAGCATAGTACTGTTCTTTTTCATTTCATTCTTTTTTCTGGGTCACAGCTTAAAATACATCCTTCCTCTACCTTTTGCATCTTTTCCCTGTGACCTTGCTCTCATCCCAGAAAGTGTTAAGGCTTGATGATGTTATACGTAAAAATTGATTCAGCCAATTCAATAAAAATAAAAATAGAATTTATTTCTTGACTGATATACAGTCCCGACAGCGAACAATCAAAGGAACAGCACTGACCCTGGATTCGGAGCTGGGTGAACACAGATTCGACCTCTATCGCACCGAATCCCACACAGTTCATGAATGAGGCTTGGCAGAGTCCGTTCTTATACCCTTTTTTTAGCCCACAGCAGTCTGTCTCCTTTCAGGGTTCTCCATGTTCATGTTGCTTCCATTCTCTGTCCTGTGCTGGACAAACCCCTGTCTGGGAGCTGATGCCTGTCCATTCTTCAGTTACCAGGATCCAGTATTCAAAGTATGTCCCTGATGGCTCCGTTTATCTAAGACAAACCATGAGCCATCATCGCTGGGCCTTCTCCTGTTCATACCAGTGAGAATGACCACCTCTTGTGCTGGGCTATGTTCTCTTCGTATGCTAATTGCATATCTCCTCCTCAGCTGCCAGCTGTGATTTCATCACCCTTTTTCCCTTGCTAGTGTGTTTTAGGATTTTATATCTTAGACATATTTCATGCATCTATATGTATTCTCTACCAGCACGAATTACCATAATACATATAACAATGAGAACCTAGAGATTCCTGTTGCAAGCCAGAATGACTTTCTTTTGCCTTTCTGATGACTCTTGGCTGTGTCTCCCTGCATCCTCCCTCTCTCCTCCACCCAGATGGTAATTTCCCACTTTCCATGCCTCTTCCTCCTGAATTGTCCTGTAGGCACTCCAGGAATTTTCCCAAGATGCACATGCGCAAGGGATCACAGCTGTCTTTCTCTTTTTTCTTTGTCTTTTTCTTTCTCATTTCCCAGACTTGCTGTCCTAGCCAATCCAAGGCACAAGGCAGTCTGGATTCCCAGAAAATGTGATATATGGATATCCCGTGCTCACCACATATCCTTCCTTATTTGGTAACTCAGGATAAACTGCAAACAGTTCCTACTAGTAAATTACCTATCAGAAGGCCCAATAAGAAATGTTACATTTTTTTGTTTCCACGCACCAGTCTAGCTTACTGAAGCCAAACAGAAAGCCAAGAAAGTGCTTAAAACACTCTCACACCTTTTATTTTTTTACCTTAATATTTTGCCATGTTCTTTCAAATCCTACTACGTTCACTGTGGTGTGGGGAATAACATGTACTTTTGAGGGCAAAATCAAGAAAAGTCATTCTGAAGGTTGAGTTGGTTTCAATGTCTTTATTTGCTAGTCCCCAGGTGTTATTGATCATAGTTCCTCAGTAACCATGAAATGTATTCATTAAAAACAACAAATGAAAGGAAAGAAGGAAGGAAGGCAGGAAGCAGTATTTAGTTAAACTCTCATGTATTTATGCTCTCTTGGAGCTTCCTGAATAGTCAATACCTTTCATTAAATGATAAAAATGCGAATAATTCTTTGAGCTAATGGGTTGCACATACAAGAAGATAATAAAGACCCTCTCTGAAACTTTGATCAGTCTTGCTACTTGGGTAGAAACTCAATGTATTTGATCTCAGAGCCTCTTGTTCTTGTTGAATACACATGACATAGTTTAGCTAAAACTAAATGAAAAACAGTGCCAACTGAAAATCCTCAGATGTCTTCAACTTTTAGCTACCTATCCGTCTCTGGGACTCTGACAATACAATGGGAAGATAACACAAACACAAAACAGTAACAGAATGACTCTGATGACCAGTGTCATGGCTGTAATCTCTCCCTAGCAGGGAGACCTTTGAATGGGAGACAATCAATTTGAAGCCTAGGAGTACAGCGTGGAGTCATGGAAGAACTGATATGCTCAATGTTTCACGCAAATGCTTACATCTTTCTTTCTTAAAAAATAGGCTTCTATGAGTAAGCTGCTAAGATTTTGTGGGTTTTCTTCAGCAAATCTTCAACTCATTAGTGAATAAAGATCATGTAACCTCTCACTTTAAACTAAATTAACAGTTTTCACTTTCCTATACAGTAGTTAATGAATATAGCTGTCTAAAAATAAATTCCATTAGGACTGAGATAATTCATCCAAGTGAAAGCTCTCCTTTTAGGTTAAAAAAGATATGTCAATAGTACAGAAAGTTGGGGTCGTTACAGTGGGCAAGTTCTGTAATAGTGATGAAATACCAGTATACCAAAAATCATTATTACAAAATTGTTAATTGTACTTGTCATTGTAATCAGGCCAATGACCCTTAATTAGGAACCAGCTTGCATGATTTAATTACAAAACTTTGTTAAGGATATGCTGCTGGGGATATGACTGTATATCATCAAGACAAAGACCTGACTCCTGTACACTGCAAATTGTTTGACAATTTTTTACTCTGTATGTGTGTACTTGTATGATGCAGATGGTAAAGTCTGACTAATGTATAACTTGTTAGCACTGTAGTATTAGCAGGCATTCAAAAAACAAAGCACAAAATAAAAACTTAACCTTAAAAATCTTCATGCAGATTTAGAAAAAAATTAAAACTTGGGCTGTATCAACGAGTTAGGTAGACTGGAAATAAAACAAAATGGAAGAGCGTTAGGGAGAAAAGTAGGAAATTTATTTAATTACATTATTGGTTTGGCAATTACAAGCAAAAAAAGTTGAGTCACAACATATCCTTCTAAGGAATGCTGAAAATAGCACAGGACAGTAAGTATTGCACTGCTCATGTGAAAATGAAGCAGTTTCTTCTACAGTTTCACCTTTGTCAGTTTCTGGATGTATCAAGAGCCCAAATTAACTCAAGACAAATGTGTATAGATGAGAAGAGAAAAAGAGATGAGAAAAAACAAAACACCAGATATTTTATTTTCCCTGCAAGTAGAAGATGACTAATGACCTCATGATGCCTATTTTACAGTTTAAGAGATGTTACTGTAATATCTCAATCTCTGTTCACCTTTGCCAGCAGGGTTTGTCATCCAAAGCAGATATCCAGAAAGGTGTGGTGAATATGGATGCTCTTTTAAGGTTCCTGTATAAAACATCTCAGTTGCTGAAAAATCCATACATACCATTTCAGCATAAGCTAGTGAAACAATATCAAAGTCCAGGAGTCATAAGACCCAAGGCCAAAGATGTCTTAAGTGACAGCAGCTATTATTTCTCTGGTAGACGTGGCTTGTCTTATGAGCTTGACACCTGTGTGTCATTTGAAACACTGGCCTCCTTCAGGACCGTCAGTAAATGGATTTGCTCTTATCACAGGCTGCGACATTATAGTTTCTGCACAATGTATGAGTGGTGATAGTATGGGAGTGTCAGCACCTTTAACGCTGGTGCCTCTCTGGGGTTTTACCCTGCCATGAGAATCACTGTCCAGATGAGATTTGTGCAAAAGCACTCCATTCTATCAAATGCTATGGGGGGAAAAAATGGATGTACGTATTTTTCTAGCACTTTTTCTGCAACCAGGAAAGGGGAAGGCTTCTTACCGGCCACATGAGGTCACATCAGCAGGATTGTTTTCCAGAACAAGTTATACCTGTCCAAAAATAACAGTTCTTCTCCAAGAAAGCAAAAAATTCAGATGTGATCCTAGGAGAAAAAAAAGTTAAAAAAAAAAATAAAGAGATAAGCTCTTAATGTTTTAGAATGGGACTTAACGTTGGTAGATAGTACCTTGTAAGTGAAAATAACTGTTCATTGAAGTCATACTTTGAGTTGCTGCATCCTGACAAGAGCTGCCACATTCACCAATGTACCTTCTCTGTGACAGATGAATAAAATTTGATTATCTTGCTTTATAGAGAGTGGTAAAAGTTAATTGTTTGTTGGGACTTCCTAAGGGAAGAACTTCAAAACCTATGTCTTTTTGCAGTACTTGGTACTTGAGAACAAACCTGTAACAGGGTCAGCAAACCATGCCACACCTTTTTGCTTCAGGCAATATATGAAATAGCTTTCTGACAGCTTAGCAACACACCAGCTGCAGAGCCAGACTGGCCAGATCAAATTCAAAGATCCAGGACTTACAATTTTCCTGTAGGCAACATAATCCATGTACTGTGGCAAAACCTTGAAGGCAGCCCTATATGAAATTGGAACAGGAAGACAGGCCAGGCCCCACACAAAGCAATTCTTGATCCTTCTGACATCTGGATTTATTCTGCAAAAGTCTGTACTGTCAATACAGAGATTTGAAAAAGAAGAACAGGTGTTCGCTAAAGAAAATGGTAGGCATAGCAGACCCACTTGACAAGCCACACTGTATCTCTGATGAGGTATTTACTTTGCCTTTGTAGACTCTCCTAGAGAGAGTTCTTTTGGGAAGGAGACCACAGTGAAGGATTTGAAAAGCCTTTCCATATTCTACAACTCTGCCAAGAACAGCGGGACTGTTTAAGATATGTTGATTTTACAATACCTGTAATGAATCCATGCCCGGTTGGGCATTAAAATAAGCTATTTGCCATGCATTTACTTTTGTTGAGTGAAAGACAGAGGAAAGTACACCTTGTGGAGCTTCTACCATTGTAAGCCTGCAATTAATGAGTTTGAGTTTTCTTACTATTTTTTTAACACAAAGGAGTTACATAGAGAGTGTATGATAATGCCATGTAATAAAAAGAGTAGAACTAACATTTCTCCTTAGTTGTATTCAAAAGTATGATTAGCAATAAGTGATGGACAAAGTCATTCTTTATTTCTCATTAAGGTTCTAATTATCAAAGGACAAGTGAGAAAAATGTATGGCTTAATTTCCACTTAAAGAACTTCTTTTAATAATGAAAAAAGGCTAAGCCTTGCTTGGAATAATGTGTAAGTGAAGGTTTTCTATGGCTGCATGTACATGTAAATTTATTATGAAAATATTTTTCTGTGACCATATTCAGTTGGGAAAATAACCAGGGCTGTCTGCAAATAATTTATAGCAGGAGGTCATAGGCTGCAAGGAAAGAAAATTACTTGACTATATGAGCAGCATTAAGTAGCCATAGGGTATGTACTCTGGAAAAAAAGAAAAATGAAGACGTAGTATAAGCTAGTTTATTGATTTTACTTTCTCCTTCAAATTTTACTCGTTACCTGAGATATTTGCAAGGAAAAGTTTTTTGTGTACTTGAAATTTGTGCCAATTCTGAATGACAAGACAGACATCTAAAATCTTCTACATTTATATTTTCAGAAATAATTTTTTGTGAAAAAACTGCCAATAATGTAATCATGGTCATAACTTCATCATCATTACTACCATCAGCAGTCCTATTGAAATCTGTTCCACCATAAATGTTTGAAATTTTTTGAGACAAGGTCACAGAGAATATATTTTATTAGATCCCTTAACATTGCTAGAAAATTTTAACATGCTCTTTGTTTATTTAAGACATTTTTCTAGTTTCAGATGGGAGATCATGTATCAGGTGCATTGCAGCTGTAACGACATTATCCCTTTAACCATATTTTGCTAAGTGACTGACAGCCTGAATCTTAATAGCAAAAATATGCCTGAAAGTCTCTGCACCACTACAGATTTAGTACCATGAACATTTTTTTTTTTTATTTTATTTCAGCAGTATTTGTTTAAACAGCTTTGGAAATCACATCTGTGCCCTATTTCCACATTATCCCTTCATGTACAGAGCTATAAATATGCATGTATCACACAGTGAACCTGAGTTAGTAGATAACATAGATGGAAAACATCTACCACCACAAATGAGTAGGTTGCATGACAATATGAGTAAGTGGGAAGGAGAAAAGGTTAAGATTGTTTAAATTGACATCATTATTGCATTAATGGCTTGTGAAATTCTTCTCTGGGATCTAACTGCATCTTAGAGAAGCCCCCTCCCATCTGGTTAGCAGCATCTGCCATCATGCTTTAAAATACAAAATTAATTCTTATCCAGATGAAAGTACAATGAAATTCTTGATTATCCAAGATGGATTTTTTTTTTTTTTTTTTTTTTTCCAAATTGGTATTAATAGCTCTGACCCTTATAATGGCTGTACTGGAATTTTTAAGAATTGGTGAAATTGTGACTCAGGGAGGGAATTTATGTGCATACATGTGGGGGAAGGGCAGGTAGAAAAAACTTGTAGCTCCATATTATAATCAACCTATTGTAGAACCTGACAAGACCATGATGGGAAGTGGCTACTGCCCAACCCACCTTCACCAAAGTGCACCTGAATCTTGGTTTCCAATGTGAAAGACAAATACTTCCCACCATATGGTGTATCTTAGCACCTTTCAGGGGCATTTGTTCACAGCTGACTCAAAGAAGATTACAATCTGTTGAATCATTTTTCAGTCTTTCATAAACAAGTAAGTAATCCATGAAAAGCTTTTGTATGATTAACTAACATCTCAATTTTTCTACAAAGACGTCTGACATTGTAAAGTACAAGATAGCTGTGGCATTATTTGATGAAATAAGAAATTTTGAGTTTGATATCACATTAGAATTATTCATTAAGAACAGTTTTATTTTCTGAAGAGAGCCGTGGGAAAAAAAAAATAAAGTATCTGTCATATCAACAAAGACCCATTTTACAAATAGTCAGAAGTAATGGTAAAAAAATACACATGCATGTACACACAGAGCCCTCAAAGGCAGTAAAATATATGTCACTACTATGAGTTGTTTCTAAGTAAGAGGCATTCCTTTGTTACTATAAATCAGTGCAGCTTTGCTGATTTGTGAACTGCACTGATTTAAGCTACACTGAATATCCAGACTTCTGACAGTTCCCCTGGAGTTATTCCTGGCACTGGAATGTATCGATAAAGTTCAAATGAAGACACATTCTGCGCTCTTATGTCAAGAGTTACCTCTACATAGGGCATAATGAATAAAGTGACATGTAATAGAAAATAATACTTTCTGGGAATAATGTCCCCTTTGCTCATCTAGAGGTAAAAGTTGTTTTCTGAGTTTAGTTTTAGCTGCTTGTCCTTATCTAACCTGAGAGTGAGTGACTTCCAATTTACCAAGCTAAGAAGCATATTAGATACCATAAAAGTATTTCCTGTATTTTTACAAGATATGATTAAATGTCCCCTACTCAATCAGTTATTTGTGTTCCAGAGTTTTATTTACCTTAGCTCAGTGATATTTTGAATCTTTCAATTTGTAGATTTAAAAAGAAAGAAAGGTAAAAATTGAAAAAAAAGTCTCAGTCCCAGATTCCACAGAAACCTTTGGAAATTTTTCACACACACATTGCTGCGTAACATCTATGAATTTGTTTTTCTATTATTGTCTTTATTTAATCATTTAAAATAGTCATTCAGGACTACTTTCTTAGTGTCCCAGTGCCATGTAGTTGAGTTGAAGTACAAGCCTTGAAAAAATTAGGGGAGCTGTGAGCACTCAGTTCATACTAAATGCTGTTTTTCAAGCAGATGTACCAGATGTTGCTTGGCTTAGCAAAGCTTTTTCAATAGCTGTGTGTTCCTCTTCATCACATGCACCCTTTCAAAAATTAGAGGATCATCAATATCACTGATATTTTAAATACCTTCTGTCTAATCTTTAACCGTCAAATCAAAGTTTCCTTTGAACAAAAAACTGTGCTGTCAGTCTTTCACAAGGCAATATGCATTTGAATATTCTAATAACTGATGCTCCTACATTGAAAAAGAAAAAAATTAGAGAGTTTGTGGAGTAAGACATCCAAATAATATATAACTGTATGAATGTAATGCAGTGAATCCAAAGCTGCATTCGATATGCAATGCAGTAACAAGCAATCAATTCCCCATGCCTACAAGATGCTGCTTAATTAAAGAATTAAGCCCTTCACAACTCCCAAGACTTAGCTGCTTTCTTGTCACCTGTTGTAAAAGGTTAGCCATCTATTCACATGCAACTGCATTTCAAACGTTCAAACTTAAAAAGTAATTTTTGGCACAAAGAGTTAGTTTCTAAGAATCACCACAGAAAGCTAAGCATTCAAGGAATAGCAGGTAACATCTTCTCTTGGAAGTCATAGACAAAGGCTGGCTAAATATTAGTCTTGGCCCACAAGTCATAAGCTAAAGTCCAAATTTAGACCTAGATCCATGATAGTCCAAATTTAGACCTAGATCCCTAGATCAGGGATGAACATAGAGAAGAAGAAAAAATAAACCAGCATTATTTGTTGCACAGGACCTAAATACGTTCATGGGTTTTGACTTAATATATGCTCAATTTTATTAACTGAAAAACAAGAACAAATAAAATTACACAATTTTTTGAGCTTCTTATTTCCCATGCCATTCTATTCCTACAATTTTATTGGTCATTGCAATAAAATGAAGGCTCCTTGACACCAAATTCCTCTGGGTTGTTGAACAAAGGAGTATTTTAGATTATCCTGTGCTATCATATTAGTCTAAAGTTAAGATGCTAATGAATGAGCAAAGTAGAACACATTACTGGTGGGGGAAATAAACAACTAAAACCATGCAGGATAGCACAGTAACATCTCTTACTGTGGCAGAGCTCTCATTAGTTGCTCTCTTGGGAAGACCTGTGATGAATCTCTCCAATTTGCTATCTGAAGAGAGTAGTCTGTACACTTGTCTGGTTAATCTACCTTTCTGCTCTTGAAATTATATTCTCCTTCTTATTCATTACCCAGGTCATTGTACTGGTCTCCTAGAATAAAAATAAGATCTACAATAAGCTTTGAATATTATGCCCATCTCTGCTTATTTATTTTCCAAAGGGGGAAAAATCCAGTATTTGATTAATTTTGTGCCAAATTTCTTCTAAAATTATGTAAGTTTGTCCATCTGTGACAGTTTGGGCTGGGCTAAATGTCAGATGCCCACTAAGGTTGCTCTATCACTCCCCTCCTCACCTGGGCAGGAGAGAGAAAATATAAGGAAAGGATTGTGAATTCAAATAAGGGCAGGGAGAGATCACTCACCAGGGACCACCACAGGCAAAACAAATTTGACTTGAGGAAAATTAGTTGAATCTATCACCAATCAAAATCAGAGTATAATAGTGAGAAGTAAAACAAATCATGAACACCTCCCCCCCCCAACCCTCCCTCATTCCTGATATTATGCTTTGGATTTGTGCTGAAAGCCATGTGGATGCTTTTGCCACTTCTGAGCAGCACTTGCACAGCATCAAGGCCTTTGGGAGAGGACCGGGGGTAGTGGGGGTTTGGGAGAGAGGGGGAAGAGGTGTTTGGAGTGATGGAGTTTGTCTTTCTAAGTCCCCTTTAAGTGTGATGGACCCTCGCTTCCCTGGGGATGACTGAACACTCACCTGCCCATGGAAAGAGGTGAACTACCTCCATGTCCTGCTTTGTCTGGGCATGTGGCTTTTGCGTTACCTATGGAACTCCACCTTAATCCACAAGTTTTCATACTTTTAATTTTCTGATCCACTCCCCCCTCCCACTGTGAGGAAGTGAATGAGTGATTGTGTGGGGCTTAGATGCTGGCTGAGGTTAAACCATGACAGTAAGTAACAGAGGTTTATCTGGTTAATTTAACACAGGAAATAAGCACAGAAATTTGTATGTTTCTGAGGTGAAAAGCCTGGGTCATAAAGCTGATTAACAGTACAAAACTTTTTATTTTCACAGAAATTCTATAATCACTGTGGTTTCAATATATGCAAAAATACTTCCAGTTTTATTAAGTGATACCTCTTATCTGTACTTTAAGGAGAAAATTATAATAGTGTGTCAGAGAAGTCTACCATCCTTCCTAACAAAATCTTTACAAAGTCTGATTTAAACTACCAGCAGATCAAGAAAACTCAGAGATGTAGTTTACCCTCTGGTCTTGTGATTGCCTGTTCTTGATTTTGTCACCTTTGACCACTCAGTGTAGCATGAACCTCATTTGGTAAGCTGAGTCACTGACTGACACTAACCAATGGCCATTACATGCCATTAACAATAAGTGCATTTAAAATAGCAATCCATAAGTCCTAGGGACATATTTGTAAAAAGATATGAGTGTCAGTAGGCTGTCTTCTGGTAAAAGACAGAAAAGTCATTTGTCTTGGAATAATTTAAATATTGTTCTGTTCTTCTACTAAGAAAAAAAAAAAGTGAAGAAATAATTTTAAATGGGAAATATCTATTTATTTGTCATTATTTTTTCCCCCTTTTTTTTTTCCCCCTGTTTGCTTTGGTGTTTTTTTTTTTTGTTTGTTTTTTTGTTTGTTTTTTTTTTTTTGTTTGTTTTTTTGTTTTGTTTTTTTTTTTTTTTTTTTTTTTTTTTTTTTTTTTTTTTTTTTTTTTTTTTTTTTTTTTTTTTTTTTTTTTGGTGTGGTTGCAGAATTAAATGTTGACAAACTTGAAAACCGTACACCAACCTGTCTGAGACTGGTGAAATGGCAGACACAAGGCCTGGCTTAACTACTACAGCTAGTTGAGGATTTAAAAAAAACTATTTTGGGTGTGGTTTTATTTGTAAAAAGTGCTATTTTTAGGAAATCCATGTAAGATTTGTGATCTGTTTCAACCATTTATGTTAATTGCAGACAGAATAGAAATTTTGCTGATTTCTTGTAAGCTTGCCTAAAATATTGTTAAAGAACTTACATATTCAGATTAGATGTTTCAGACCAATTTGTCATGCAGCCTGTTTCTGAAGCTACACAGGCTTTTTACAACAAAGTTAGTCCTTCTCTAAAAACAAATATTTAATTTGCATGCTTGCCAAGAGCCTTGATTATGTGACCTAATAATCTCAGCAGTATCAGAATTGGCCTGAAGTACAGAAACTAGGAGTTGTTAATTCCTGTCCTTTTTAATCAGTCTTCTTATCATTTTGGTTTTGTTCAGAGGAGCCAAATAGCAGTTGTTAGTCTTTCCCTCTTCATTTGTTCCAGCCTCTTCAAAACAGAGTTAAGAATGGGTTTTCATTCAGCAAATGGCTTTTACAGATGCAATACAAAATTCATACTTACAAGCTGAGTCTCTAGGCACAGAATATACTCAGAAAATTTAAATTTATTTAATTTAATTTATCATGGTACTGATTTGTAGGTTAGTACTTCTGAATGGCTCAAACACAATCTTTGTGGTTCAACAAAACCCTTAAAATTGTGCCTTTGCAGAGGATAAACACTAGAAAATAAATATTAAAAGAAAATATTGTTTATAACTCTTAGATATGTTTTTTGGAAGTTTTCTGTCCTATAGCATTTATTTAACAAAAAGAAAAGGATGCTTGCATGTGTTCTTTAAAAATCAGGGATCTGTGCTTTCATAGATAAGTACTTTCAAGTATGTCAAAGACTATGTTCTTGGCAACCTGCCACTTCAAAACAGAAATTTTAAATGGCAACTTGCCACTTCAAAATATAAATTTAGTTTGGCCAAACCATGTTTTTGAACAATTGTTCAAAACACTATTCCTTGGAAAAAGGTTTAACACAAAAAGTAAATTAAACACAGAAATGGAGCTGGTTGTCATTGTCAGCTTTGCTTCCCCTTTGGGATTTAATTTATATGATATTGAGGATAAATGTCTTTGTGCATTTCAAATTTCCTCCCTTCAGCATGTGTTCACCTGTGCTTGCGAGCTGCATTCACTCTCAGATGCCTATGCCAGCATATGTGCACTAACACTATACTAAAAGATATATATATACACTAACAGGTCTGTAGTTGTTGGCAATCTCTTTCCTCCTCCATGAAATTGTTTCCTGTTTCTGAATAAACAGCTGACAAACCCATTGTAGACACTGATATCTCTGGCAAACCCATTCTCACGTCCCAGAAAATAATTTGTCTTTGGAATTTTTCTTCCCTCAACAGCTTTTACATATCTGAATATAATTATTGTCTACAAAACAGTATTTATCTCAGTTTTTGAATTTCTGTCAAAAAAAAAAAAACCACCAAAAAAACCCCAATAAATAAACCACAACAATATTATTGGGCAATTTCTACCCAAATAGACTTCATTTGTGGTAAAAAAGGTGGCCACTGAGAGCTTAAAGCACTTGGTTTGCATCCCAACCAGTGGAAATTCAATTCATGTATCTTTCCTAAAACTTGGAGGCAAATTTCAAAGTAGCCTGAGCTTGAGTTTATATTTTTTTTGCCATAACCCATTGTTTTCCTCATTTATGCTGCAGAAGTTGCATTTTTCTGCCCAGTAGTATCTGTAAGAAGTTTAACTGAAGCTTAGGTTTAGAGGTTTCTTGTACAATCAGTGGATGTGAAGGGCCAGTTTTCACAGGGTAGATTTCTGTAATAAAGCATCATGTGGAGATCACTCTTTCTTTTCAAATGTCAGTAATTACGTGGCACACCTGACCTGGTGGGGTAAGAATGTTCTGGGAAGCAAGCTGACTAGATTTAGTGGCAGTTTTAATTTAGATTTGATTGGGGAAAAGGATGTACCTCTCAGTGACAAAGAACCAGGAGACATCAAGAGTTTAGTGAGATCATTCCCAAACCATTAGGGAGAGATCCAGTTTTCCCTTGAGGTACCCATGCAAATGGTGGTCTCTCTCCCAGCAAGGGCATTTGTTGAAAAGTCCCAGCCCACTGGCCACTCTTGTGAGCAGTGGCTTACCAAGGCTAGGGAGAAACTGCAAAGAAAGTTCTGCAGCAGCAGGGAGTCCTCTGAGCAGGAGAGGTCCATGGCCAAACACCACCACTGTCTGCCCTCTAAGCCAGGCAAAAAGCGACCACCCCCCACTAAGACACTGACAAAACCCCACCACTTCACCCCCCAACACCCAGAGCCATTCCAGCTGTATGCCAAGGTACTGGCTACGTCTTTTGTCTCTTAATCAAGGCCCTTTCACCATCTGCAAGACAACAAATGGGAAGACATTTCCCTGAAGAAACCTAATCCACACAAGCAAATCACACAACTGGAGCACTACAGTTGAGGGCTACAAGCTTTTTGGAAGAGGTAGGCTGGGAAGGAAGGGCACTGGTATTGCTGAGAAAGGGGTAGATTGCGAAGTGCCATCTCTGAGTAACAGCCTTGAGCTGTTCAGAGTCTATGGGCAAAAATCAAGGAAAAATTGTGGCTGGGATCTACAACATGTCACCTAATCAGGGAAGTCTGTTGACAAAGCTGCTTGTTTCAGCTGCAGAAAGAGTTGTGTTCACAAGCTTCAGTCCTGATGGGGGATTTCAACCACCTGGGTGCTGTCTTGGAAAGCGATACAACTGACTATAAACAATCCAGGAGATTCCTGGGATGTGTAGAGGGTAACTTCCTAATACAGATGTTAGATAAACCATCCAGAGGGAAAACTGCTGCACCCCGTTCTCACAAATGCAGATGAGCTCACTAAAGAGGTTAAGATTGGAGGCATCCTGGGCTACAGTGACAGTGCCCTGGTGAGTTATTATCTGAAAGAGAATGGACCTGGCATGGAGCAAAATCAGGACCCTGTACTTTAGAAAACTTTCAGTTTTTTGAATAATTATTTTAACTTTCAGCTTAAATAATATCTATCCTTAAGGACAGCGTAGCGGACCAAAGCTGGCCCCTCTTTCAGGAGATTTCTGATGTTTTTGCCAAGCGCCGCTCCATCATATTTGAAAAGTTACTGTAGTTAGGTGAAGTCCTGTATGACTGGAAAAAAGGAAACATTGTTCCTATTTTAGAAAGTGTAGAAAGGAAGACCCAGAGAACTACAAAATGGTAGATCCTCAAATTTGTGCTTCAGAATATCATCGAGAAGATCCTCATGGAAACAATGTTAAGGCCCACACAAAATAAGGAGGCAATCGGAGACAGTTATCATTACTTTACAAGAGGAAAATCATGCCTGATCAGTCTGGTGGCCTTCTAGGATGGAGTGGCAGCAACAGTCAACAAGAGAAGACTGATCAATTTCACCTACCTAGACTTCTGTAAGGCCTTCATGCTTGACAGTCTTATGTCTAAAACAGTGTGATGAATTTGAAGGGTGGGCTGTTTGGTAGATAAGGAATTGGTCAGATGGACCCAGTCAGGCAGTTTTGGTCAATAGCTCTGTGCCCAGGTGGAGCCTGAAGGCAAGCACTTAGGAGCAGTACTCTTTAATATTGTCATTAATGACGCAGACAGAGGGATCGAGTACAGCCACAGCAAGTCTGAAAATGATTACAAAGATGAGTGATGCAGTAGACACAACACAAGGACAAGATACCATCCAGAGGGACCTAGACAAAAAGGGCCTGAACAGACTAGAGCAGCGGACTCATGAAAAATTTATGAGATAGATGTGTTAAATACCAAGTCCCATAATATCAAAAGAAAAGAAGGTACAAATAAGAAAAATGTGTGTGAATATTTTGTGGTGATTAGAAAAAAAAAGGCATGTATGACTACCTGGATGCAGAATACATTCATAAATATAAAGACTTATTTTGAGTTCCAATGTCCTATTTATTACTTTAGTTAAGTTACTTAAAAATTTAGTTACTTAAATCTTTGTTTATGATTGTTCTAAAATAGTACTTGAAACAGTAGGCTTGTCTGGCAGGTTTCCAAAATAGAGTCCTTACAATTAAAAAGTTTTTTGGACCACACTATGTAGCACTGTTGTAAATTGAACAGAAACACATCTGTGGTGACTCACAGTTACTTGATTGTCTAAGTGTTTTCGGTTTTGGTTTGTTTTTTTGTTTTTTGGGGTTTTTTTTCTATTAAAAACAAGGTAAAAAACATATTGATGATTACAATATATCTTTCCAATATGCAATGAGAAAAAAAGCAAAGGATTCAAAGATAATTATGCTATAAGAGCAATGTTAAAATTATCCTGTCACATTCCCATCTTTTTGTCATTGCATTAGCTGACTTTATTAGGACCTTTACAGGATCTGCCTGTAGAATCCAGTAAGCTTTGAACACAGCTTCCAAAAGAGATATTTTGCAGTTGTCTTTGTAGGCAATAAATAACTAAAATAAAAATCCTCAAACTGAACCAAACCAGCAACAAAAAAAAAAAAAAAAGATTGTTTTCTCGGGAGGAGCACAAGGAATTCCTCAGATTTTTGTATTTCCTTCTCATACTGGTTTTCACCTTCTGTCTTCAGTCACCTTTCTGCTCTGTCCATACCTTTCTTTGTAGCATTCAAACACTCCTTATTCCCAAATTACTTTATTTATGTAGCACCTTTCAACTACATATCTACTTTTGTCAGTGTCTCCCTTGGACCCTCTTTTTCTACCATGAAATCTCATAGCCTTTAGACCTCTTGCCCTCCAACATACTATTCTTTTTAGATTAAGGTGTTAAGATTTGATACCCCCTAAAATTATCACAGTCTGACAGGTCAGTCCTCAGTTCTGATAACAAGATTCTCTCTTCTCTCTAGGGGAATTGCAAGAAGTATCACCTGCCCTGGAGGGGTAAGCAATCAAATTGTCCTCCTGGGCAAAGCTCCCTGACCCTTACAGTCTTCTTTCATGCTACTTGCCTCTTGCTTATCTACTTCTGCCGACTCAGGCATCAGACTCTACAATTCACAGTGCCAGGCTGGAAGAATACTCACTCTGCTTGTCATGTTCCCCGTGGTGGAACGGGGCTGTCATGTCTCAGTATTTATTGAGGTAGACCAGCCTGCTACAACCCTAGATATTAGACATTAGCTCAAAGGTGGCTCACTTAATTAGGCAGTCCACCAAGATGTAGGTTTCTCACCTCAGTGGCAATATCATGCACAGATTTAGAGGTGAATAATTGAATCATGTTGCGTCAATTATCTCTGATACTTTCCTAGCTGGAATATATGTATGTATATATATATATATATATATATATATATATATATATATATATATATATATATGAATGCATGTATTCACGTAGGACATTCAGCAGCTCCAACACAGATACATGATTGACTTGTTAAATGGGTCCTTTGTCAAACATCTGAACTAAATGTCTTTTACTTTGAATTCTAAAGCATCAATCAAATCTGTTCAGTATTTTCCTAGATTTTATAAATATATATTAAAAAGCTCTGCTTAAAACAGTAAAAATGTCTCTCCATGGAAGTACACTAATTATTATGGGCAACATTAGGAAAGGGCTTACCATCAGGTTTAAATGAGCAACTGATTGACACTGGAATATATTGAATTGTTCTGAAAGCATAATTAGAGAAAGCTCACTCTCATGGTTATTAGTGTTATTTTTAAACCTACTAAAAATAGAGTAGAAGTCAAGTGAAAATATCTTCAAAGGCTTGTGATAGTTCATCCAAGCCTGAAAGGTCTTTGGGACTTCTTGGTAAGGACATCGTAAATATAATTTCCACAGGACTTTAGAATCATAGTACAGATGTAATGCTGCTCCAGGAAACACTACAGTGACATATAGAATTTAATGTTTCCCTGGACTTCTCTTCAAAGATTAGAGAAGAAATAGTTTTACATTCTGAGTTGATGTTATCACATCTGGACTGATAAAACACAAAACAGAGAATATTATTCCAATGGCTTACAGGTGTTATTTCTGTAAGACAACATTTTTGCACATCTCCTGAGGTACATGTATTAGAAAGGTTACAGGGTTCTTCCTGCTTGCTAAGGATTTATATTTGAGATGTCCGTGAACATCCCCAGAGGGAAATCTAATATTTCAAAAATATAAAACATATATATATATATATATATATATATATATATATATATATATACTCTAGAAGCATAATTTCAAAGTGAAATGTAAGGAAGTCAAGGCTTGTTTGCTGAAGACAGGACTCCAGAGGAAAAAAAAAGACAAACCCTCCAAAGCACAGAAAAAAACCCTATAAAACAAATTATCATGAATATGTTTTTTAATATTTTTTGATATCTCCATTCCTTTTGAATAAAATGTAAGGATAAATGGCTGTTTTGCATAAAAAAAAATGTGCTATGAAGGTCTAAGTTAAGACTGGTTTTACAGGTTCACTACCTAACAAGACATGCAAGCTGGAAACATGAATACAGAAGCTGAGGAGATCTGTAGGAGATCTGTTAGGACAAGGCTGCATATAGTGGCTAGATCACTGAGGCAAAAAGTATCGGAGTTTTATTGTTTTCTCTAATTTGTGTGGTTCATGTATTAGACAGTGTATTCCAGTCCTGGAACACTTATATGGAACACTTGTGAGATGCACATCTTGGTCACATCCCTCATGAACAGCTAGAAGCATTCTGTTATTCCTCTGCACATCTATTGTTTACCTTGAAAGGTAGCTTGGATGGAGAGGAAGGAAGGTAGGAACAAAGTTGTGTTGGAGTTTTTTAAGGGTGAAGGAGGGGGAGAGGTGCCCAGCAGTCATTTGGTTACCCTGAAAAGCTCAGTATGTGCAAGATTACTGAAAAATAATCCCATATTCACTAATACTTGTTCAGCTACATGTAGTAAATCTGCTCTGGCAGGTATTCACAATCCCTTTTGTTTGCTTTCTTTGAATGTTCAGAAGAATAATGTTTGATGAAAGAGATAGTGTTCCAAACTCTTTTGCAAATATGTATTTAGGAGAGAAGTATTTGCATGGGGATCTTGAAAGCTGAGATTTTTCATGTAAAAATAGATTTAACCCCTATGTTTCCTAACCTTGCAGAAAATGGAAAGAAACTGCACTACCATTCTATTTATCTGTACTTTTCTCCTTAGTTAGTACACCATGTTAATAATCTTAAAAACAGTAACTTCCACAAGATTGGTTGCAATGGCAAAATTATCTCGAAACACATAAGTTTCAGGAAGGGACAACCTATTAATGAGTCAGGATTGCGATAATTCATCTGTGTCAATATATTGAGAACTCACTTTATTTACCCAGATATAGGTATCTAGTAATGTGATAACCTGCATTGCTGCATTTTCGATGATTTTATGAATAACTAATCAGACATATTTCATTTGAGATTTTGAATTTTATGGTGACATGATGTGTGATACTCATGACTCAAATTATTGATTTTTAATATTTGTTGACAGTGTGATACTTTTAAAAATGGTTTTATTGAGGAAATTGAGACAGTGGTAGGGAATAAAACAGGATCTTATATATCTAAAATTAAGTCTATTTTTTATAGGAAAAGCATTTAAAATAAATTCAACATGGATTATTTTATTATGACATTTTCATTACAGTATTACATGCAAAAATGATACTAACATATCCAATTCAAAATTTACACAGATTATGAAAAATATATTTTCATAAATCCTTATCCAAAGGATTATGGATGACCAGCTATATGGATACATATCTGCCCTCCAGGAACTGGAAAAGGATACAGTAACAGCTGTGAATGATGTATTAAATTTAATTTAGCAAGAAAGTTCATTTGATTTAGGAACATGTTTATATGTGTGTGTGCACATAGTATAGAAAATATTCTACTTTTACAGTGTTCCTTTTACAGACCAAAATAATCCAAATTATATCCCTTTTTAATAAACTAAGGTATTAAAGCAGGTTAGCAAAGTGTAAAGAATCAATGACTGGTAAAAACTCTTCAAGTATATCCCCCATTCTCAAACAATCCCTATCCATATCTCCTCGAAAACACGAGTTTTAGGAAAAATATGTATTCCAGTGAACTAGAAGGGAAAGACCTGTTTAAAATCTGTGCCAAAGGAGAATGATATTCCACAGCCTTTATTTTCTATATGCATTATCCACACATAACTGCAATTGCTGCAAATTTCAAATCTTCTGTACCAGTAATTTAAGGACTATGCACATTACATTCAGCAATTCCACTGGGGAATGGAGACCCCACAACCACCCTGATCAACCTAAGGCAAAGCCCTGTCACTCTCACATTGACAAATTGTTTTCTGATGTACAGAGGAAAGATCCTTTCAGTTTTTGGCCACTGTCCCTGGTCCTGTCACTGGGCACTGCTGAAAAGAACCCGGCTCTGTCTTTGCCCTCTTTCTTTGAGTTTTCATATAAATTGTTAATATCCTCCCTGAGAATTCTCTTCTCTATGCTAAACAGGCTCTTTCTGTACAAAACCAAAAAGGATTTTACTTAATGTTTTCAGTCACAATCATTCTTGAAGATGCTTGCATAAATGTACTAGTCCAATTTCAATCAATGACTGGGACATTGTATAATAAAATTTGCATTTCTCATTTCAACATTGAGATTTTAAGTAAACCTCAATTATAATGTTACCATTGAGAAGAAATCATTTTCTAAAGGTAATAAAACACAACCATGTCTTTCACCATCAGAAAATAAAATAAAAAATAAAATAAAATAAAATAAAGTAAAATAAATTGAAAATAAAATCAAATAAACTGAAAGTCATGCTTATAACCAATCACTAAAATATTGAGAGGAGATAAGGTGTGAAAAATATGACACAGATCAAGGCAATACTTTTTTCAAAAAAGATGGTCAGAATGGAGGAAGAAGAATCTTAGGTTAAAATTTAAAATGGTCTCCTGAGACAGAGAACAGAGAAATTAAATAATATAGAAAGAAAATTATTGATATATATTGAAAAGCTCTTTAAGGACTCTGAAATGGGCTGCTTTCAAAACATAATAAAATCATAAAAGAACATCAGCAAAAACAAACAATAACAACAACAAGAAGAAACAGTAAATTGAGACAAAAAAAGATAAGAGCACAGAAGGCAAAAGTAACACTTTCCTAATTGTGATTCTATCTTAGGACAGTCTATGAAAAGCAACAGTGAACCATATTCAGCACTTCAATAAAAGCTTTTTTCAATGTAGTCAAATTGATTAATAGATAAGACAGACAACTGCACTCAGACATACTGTCTCCATTCCTGTTTTTCAGACATTCAGTGCATGTTTTCACCAATAGAATTGTGCAAGTGCATCAGTAATATTTCAATTACTACCAGTACTTTTTGCATAATTTGTTGTATATATTCCTATTTTTAGTTCAAATTAAGTTGAACTGTAATTCCAAGCCAGGCTCTTGACCTCAGCACCTCAATGGCAGGAGAACAAGACACAGCACACACAAAGTGGGAAAAAACAGGTTTTGACTTGATATGAAGAAAATGTTATGCACCATGGGGACTGTCAAGCACTGGAACATGTTGAAAGAGGAACTGTCGGTGTCCAGCCGTAGATGTTTTCCAAGGCCAAGGATAAATCTCTGAGCAACCTGTTCTGTTGTCACACCTGACTCCATCACTTTCAGTAGGTAATGAGACCAAAGATCTTCCAAGCTTCTTTCTAAACTGAATTATGCTCTAATCCTCTGGTTCTACCTAAAATAGAGGTGCAGTTTTACATCTGAGCAGTTTGAAGTGACACATATTTTCTCTCAAAAAGTTTTATAAATTTAGAATTGCTGCCATACTAACACTGTAATATTGGCGTTGGTAATTTTTCCACATATGAAAATCAGGCTTATGCTTCTTATAATATCATGTCTAGACAAACTTTTTATACCTCCATTTTGTGCTTATAATACAGAGTATTTTATAAGGTTTTTGTAAGGATACAGTCTTTATTATATGTGATAAATTAAATTTATTTAATTATAAAAAGCTCATAATAATAAATTAAATTAAACAAATTACATTTAAATTTTACCAAGTAATTGTATTCCTTATGTGATAAAAAGAACCAGGAAACTCCATTTAGTTCAGCAGGATAAGCCTAGTCAGAACAATGGGAAGCTAAACATGATTTCACTTTGATTTTGGAAGAAAGTTAGTAGCTTGAAAGAAAATCATTACTATTGTAGCTAGCATAAAGCATCAGAGAAGAGTCTGGTAATTTAAATAAGCTCAAAAAACAACCCACAGCAGAGAATAGCTTTGAGCTGAGCTGGATGACTCTTTAACTTGTGGAGGAACCTTTTTATTGTCTTTGGCATATAATATTTGGTATATATACTGGAGAAAGTTCAGGGTGTGACAGGTTGAAAAGGATGTTCTTGGGAACGCCTTCTCCCCCTAAGAACTGAGGTTCATTCAGAATGGTTTCATTTTTATCAGAGATTTCTCTCAGAAAAGCTGTCATGAGCAAGTGAGAGGAGTCTATCTGACAGTCCAAACCAACTGGCAGCCAGTGAGGGAAGCTGCAGCTGCAGACCCTCTGGAAACAATATCATCAGTCTCAGTCTCAGAGAATGTGCTCCATTCCCACAGGTGGGATTTGCACTGTACGTGACATGCACGAGAGTTTTTCATGCTGCTGTCTTGGGGCCAACCTGCAAAGAGTCTGTTTAGCCAGGCTACTAGCAAGTACTGAGTATTCATCCATGCGCAAAACATTCCAGACTGCTCAACTTTTAATGTTCTTCCATATTTCTCTTCCTCTAAGGAATAGAGGTCTGAAGACCATCTCTTTAATTTTAGCCATCAAGAAGCTAGGCTTGTTAGGAAAGAAGGATCTTCCCTCTGAAAGTGCTTTTATTTCTAGTGATAATAGCTAGAGCCTTGATGTCTATCTTACAGCTGGGAAAAAGGAAGTGAGCTGAATTTCACACAAAATACCTGCCCATAGTAGTCTAGAAATATTGTGGCAAACCTGGGAACTGAATGTAGATCATGTAGGTTCTTATCCAGTACTTCAATCACAAGACTATGTTTTGTTGACTATGTGTAATTCAGGGAAGAAGAAGAAAAAAAGCTGTCTGTTCCTATTATCATTATTATCCTGTCTTTTGGAAAGGAAAGGTCTAAAATGGGGGTTGGCTAGTTGATGCCTGGTGACTTCTCAGATCATTATTCTTAGAGAAATAATTAAATTTTTAAATTTTTTTTTTAATATTTAAGATTATAAGATCTATCTAAAATGTGTGTGGGAAAGAAGCACTGCTGATCACTGTTTCAGGCTCTGAACAAAATGTATTGATCTATAGATTCCTCTTTCATAGCAGCTACCTTATTTATAACTTGAGATTGTGTTCTGCTATGGTGGTTCTTATTATAAGTTCTCCTAGTGATTTTTGAAACATTGGGGAAAAAAAATCTAACTGTGTTTTGTCCAGCTGTTCAAAAAAATTAACAATGCCAGTGCTGAACTTAGTTAATGTAGTAGGTAAGGATGAAGTGCATGCCCTGAAATCATTTGTATGTAAGAAGTTTGTGCTCCTAATACAATACCAGTTTAGAAGAAAGACAAAGACAAACAAAGGTGGCATCTACTGGCATTGAGTCAACTCTCTTTACCAAGATCTCTTCACAGTTATTTATTTATATTTACATTTTATTTTCCCTGCTCATTGTGGAGGTATTGTGTTAAGCTCTATAGCTGCAGGGAATATGGAGACACCAACTCGATCGTGAAATTCTGTAGCTGAGAAACTTTGTATTTGACATATAAGTATAGATATTGCACTAAGGGACTTCATTTATCCTGCTCAGATATTCTGTGCAATCTTCACAGCTAATGCTTTACCAGTTACTGCAAAAGCAATGAAACTGGAAGTAAAATAAATTTTATTTTGGCAAGTAGACAGCTACCCACAGGAAAAATTAATTAATCCTCAGAGTGAAGTTGCAATGTGCTGGTGAAATTAAAGCTATGCTGCAAGGAGGACACCAAATGAGTACTCCCTCAGTCCTCGTTGAAGCACCTGCTCCAAGAGAAATATGAAGAATTTGAGGGAAAGACAAGGAGGGAAGGTTAACTTAGGTAGCCACTGGAGAAAGGACAGCCCATATATCCCATGACACAAATCCATTTTCTGTCAAGTGTTAAGAATGCAGTCTCCAAACACATCAAGTCCAGTGCAGATCAGGGCCACAGGCAGCCATGAGTGGTTTCAGTCTCTGCAAAGCCAGGGAGCAGGGAACCAGCCCATCATGAAATCTTTATATTCAGGACTCTTGAGCTTCCCTGCATTATTCTAGGTCCTCTGATCTATTTACTACAAATAATTTATAAGGTGTGGGAAATTCCCCAGCATCCTATGCATGCAGTAAAAGTGAAAGAAGTATTTCACTGAACTTCTCCACTATGGTCTTATCATTCATGATTTCCCCTTTTAAAACTCTTGTCATCAAACAATCCAACCTATTCCCTAGATGGCTAATTTTGATGTATTATAATAACTTCTCATTATCAGATTGAGCATCCTTTGCAAGATGTTCTTCAAATTCTTTTTTAGGTCTTTTAATTTCCTGCTTCTATTTGACCTGCTATGTATTATGGATTTTTCTGTCCTTCTCAGCTGAAAAAGCTTTCCAGTTTTTAAATGCCAGCATCTTCTGTATGAAAGTGTCTTTCACTTTTTTATTGATCAATGCACAAGTTTTAGCTGGACAGTTTTTCTTCCTTCTTTTCCTTTTCTCTTTTTTTTTTTTTGTTTTGTTTTGTTTTGTTTTTTTTTGTTTGGTTTGTAGGGTTCATTCAGTTAATCTTATCTTGTCTTCTAATGCAGTATTTTAAGCTCAAGTTTTATTTCTTTTGGATTTATCCTTTCAGATTTTTGCTTTTCTTCTTCTTCTTCTTCTTCTTCTTCTTCTTTTTTTATGTATTTCTCTTTCTTACTACTGCATATCTGTATGCTACATTTGTTTCACTTGCTCTTTCCCACTACAGTGAAAAACCTACTTGAGCTGTATCTGGTATAATAGACTGACATTGCTGGTAAAACCACTCGGACTAGACCTACTGCAAGGTCGAGACCAAAAGAGAGAAGAGGACAGGCAAGGAGAGAGGATGGAAGAGGAGGGCTTTCATGGACAGATCTTATGAATGGCCTTATCTTCACAAATTTTGTTCTGTTTAGCCAACAAGCCAAATGACATAAACAGTTACAGAAAGATTTAACTGAATAAGAATTATGGGACATAAAGCCCCATAAAAAGTTCTTTTTCCATATGTAACTAATTATTATCTTTTACTTACATTAGCTTGTATACCCAGTGAAGGGAAACAAAAGTACCATCTGACTTAGAAAAGCTGTGCCATGTGTGGTATATGATCAGCCTTCAATAGTCAATTCAAGCAGTTCAGATGGTTCAAAATTTTCACACTAACATGTGAATGACTATGAATAACTAGGACATTCATGAAGACAGAATTTAATTCAGAATGGTGATTATTTCTAATTAATAATAGTGTTAGTGTATTCTTGACTCCATGGTAGCATATCCAGTAGTCTCTATCAGAGCACATCATTCTGTTCCTATTCCTTTGTTTTTATAGTGAAAAAATAAAAATAGCCTGACACATAAAAAGATTTAGTATATATTATTTCCCTAATATATTAATTTCTGATATATATGTACGTGATTTGTTATCATGTGGGATATTCAACCGAAAGTATTAGAATAATATTTTTGTTGGTATTTAATCTTTAGTTTACTACAGAGAAGTATAACAGAGGCAGAGAGAAAATAATCTTAAAAAAAAACCCCTCTTTTATTAAAGAAAGATTACGTCAAAGGCAAAAATTAATGAAATATATAATTAAATTTAAATCTGCTTCTTTGAAGGAAGAGGCAAAAGGAAAAATGTCTGAGAGAAAATTATTTTTATTATATGACAGATTTCAGCAGTGTTCCCCACCTGGCTTTAGAGTTCATATTTAGAGTTCATTCAACTAACTATTATAAAGAATTAGGATAAATATGGAATTTTAACAGGTTAAAGTTGGACATAATTCTATTTCCTATGAAAATACAACTCACTAGTTTCTCTTACTATCCTTTGTTTTGATGGAAAATATCAGAAAGAAAATTCTTTGCATTTTCATATAATCATTACCTAAAACAAAAAAAGGCTTACAATATTAAACTCCTGCCCATACATTTGGTGTACCTTACATCTGTTTAAAAACCCCTGCTTTTGTAAGGTAAGGGAATCCTATGCTTTCAAGGGTCAATCATTACCAGGCTTAGGAGAGGTGATATAACCTTAGTCTAAACGAAAGAAAACGGCTACTGGGCCACACATTTGTAGCTGCCTCACAGACAAAAAAAAAAGGGGGGTTGTGGATTGGACAAGGTTGTGGTTGATGCTGAAGAGAAGCAACAGGCAATACTGCAGTTTTCCTCCTTTTACCGCCAAACTTCAGATCTCACTTTCTCCAAAAAGTCCCAGCAGTGTCAGCTTCACCAGCCAAATTGGTGTTGGCTTTGGTGATTCTAAAGGGAAATGGAGGCTTTCAGGTGACTTGCAGGAACCGTCTGTGTAATGCAGCCATTGATAGTGGCTTACCAGCTATCACAGCAATAAATAATCCAGCATGACTTAAGGGAAATATCACCTGACTCCTACTGTTTGACTTTGCCAAAGAGTAGAAACACGCAGATGGTGTGTTAGGGTGATTTGCCATTCTCAAATGAAGAGAAATCACTTCTCAAAATATGCTAACTCAAAAATTTGAATAGTATGAGATTACTGGGAGTATATGATGTGAACTCAGTGTGCCATCTTATGCTAGGATATGAGCCAGTTCTGAACCAGAAAACAAATGGCTGTTCTAATGTGGCATGGTACACAATTCCTGAAAAGCAATGGATATTAGTTTAGTAGATTTAACTATTTTTTCTCAAGAGCTTCCAGAGTGCTCATTTAAAACTTTGTGACACTGAAATCATATTCATTTGCATCTTCCAAACAGATTTAACTTATGTAGCTTTGTTAATGCTGTAGAAGTCGGTGGCAGAGCAAGGAATTGAATCCTGATTACCAAAAGCAGCAGGCATGCTAGTGCTGGATCATCAGTCCCCCCACTATTGATATTCATGAATTCCACTACTGCTCACACTGTGATTTGCTTTGCAATACTGATAGTTCCCTTGGTAAAATGGAAATCATGCAGGAGCTCATCAGTGTAAGAACAGGTGGTAGAAGCCTGCTTTTAAAATATGATCAAATGTTGTAATTTAGAGATAGAAGGCTTAATGTTCCTGAATTTAGCTCAGAATAAAGCCAAACTGACAGCTAAGAATGTCCAGCATGGCTGGATTTTTTTTCCTGTTATATTTTGTCACCTTGTTTATTTGGTTCTTTTGCTACCAGTGATGTTGCTTTATTCCTTGGAAAATTTGGATTCACCAACATTTTCCTTTATGCTACAAAAACTATATTGTCCCTTATCTCCTCTTCTTCAGCTTGACAATATCAGTACCAAATCCCTAATAAGAATGTTTATATCTTAATACTCTATAAAATACTGGATATTGATAATATTCTCACATATCCTGTTGCCTAAGTTTTTAATGCTCTATTCCCCTGTGTTTCCAAAATTTCTTTATAAGTCTTACATATTCTGAGGGATAGTTTATTCATATTTATGCCAATTACCTTCCCCCCGAGAAAAGAAGTACACTGGTCTATTTTCTCTGGACTTCATATTACTTTAGAAGATTGGAAACTTGTATTTGTTAGAAAAGTGTCTTAGTAGAAAGTAGTTTATCTTTCAGGAGAAACTGTAGGTTGGTAATCTGAGAATCAGTTTTCTTCTACATATGCTTGCAGCAGACTTGGCATGTGCAGTAACCACAGAAGTGTCTTTACATGTTTTTTGCATAACCTTCAGAGATCATTCCAGATGGGAGAGACAAGTTAGGAACTTCTGCAACATCCCCAAAGCTCATTCACTCAGTTTGAGACCAAGCAGCATGTCAGTTACATGCGCTGTTATCCTTTACCAAGGACGGAAACCAGTCCAGTAATTTAGCACTTCAAAGGTCTGACTGACTTTCAGATACTACTGATCTGGTCAAAGTGCTGAGCAGTAATAGACTGCACATCATATTACCAATCTCATGCGGTATCTTGGGAAAAATTTAATGTGCAGTTAAGAAGCAAAAGCATATTTTCAAGTATCAATGGGACTGCCAATCTTATTTTCATAATATTACTATTAAAAAACATCTGAACTAAGGAAAAAAAAGGCTGTCTGTTAGCATTCATTTTGGCAAAATATCTCCCAGTTGTTACTTTTGTGTTTAGTTACTTTAGTTTAATGACTAACAATACAAACTCTTGAGTAAAGAGGAAAAATAATGGCACCTACAAGAGACTGCAATAAGGCATACCCAGTGCAGTCTTCGGGGAAACTTTGTGTCTTTCATAGCCTCTCTTGAAGATGGAATCAATTTTTCTTTTTTCTGTCTCTTTGTCAATTTGCCGTTTTTGCACATCTCTCTTAAGTAATACCAAGCTATTCGGTATTAAGGTTTACTTCAGTCAGCAGCTCTGACTTACTGATCGAGTCAGCTTTCTTGTTTTTGGTGTGTTGAGCTCCTGTGTTTCAATTATTCCTCCATCATTTTACTTCCTGTCTTCTCCTCTGCCATACTTTTGATAAAGTAGAGAGTCTTGTGGGGCTAGAAAGCCACTGAATCATCTTGCACTGTAACGATGGATCTGGATACCTGCCACCAGGGCAAAATGTTACTAGATTAAAACTGAGAGAGCTATATTTAAGAGAGAGAGTAGTTTTAATTAAGAGACTGTACTCGCACTAAAAGACTTTATATATATTTACAACTTTCTGGATTTCCTGCTGAAGGAGAGACAATTCTGAACCTGAAGAGATACAATAAATCTGCTCCTTTTCTTCCCCTTTTTTCTTCATAAGCATGTGACAAAAAAAACCCGGCTGCCCTAGTTGTAGAAGACCAAGAGAAAGAAGTGATTGAAATAGGTTAGTCTAGTGGGTGGAGCATTAGCAAAATTCAGCATGGTCTGTGAACTCAGTCTAATAATTGCCCCTCCATTCTATACAGATGACAAAGACACTGAATAAAATCAGCTTGTACAGTAATAGGGAACACGAAAAAGTGGATTGAGCAAAAACCAGACTTCATAGTAATTGTGCCTCAGTCAGTATTCAAGTTATTTTAATGTTCCTCTTGCATAAATTTTTATTTCAATAGTCAATAAAATGTTTTTTAAAAAGGTGAACTACAGTGAATGTTGGCAAAACCACTTTGCTAGAAATCAGACTCTTCTTCCTTGAAATAGTTTAGGAAAGTAAAATGCTACTACAGTAAATATTTTGTTTCAAATTTTTTTCTTGATTTGGGAAAAAAATCCAAAATGTCTGAAAAAGGTAGAACTACAGCAAAGAGCTGAATTTTACATTTTAAATAAACCATATGAATATGAAATATTCTCTTTTCTGTCATTTTTTAAAATATGTGTGACAAAACAAGGATTGACTGCAATAGCTAAGTTTTTGTGAAGGTTTCTCACATCTTTTGAATTGTTGGAGAATTTCCAAAGCTGGCTTATTTTACATAAAATATGAATTATTTGATTTTTCTTCCAAACTTTTTCACGTGTTCAACAGCTGGTACATTTTCTCTTGGCCCAGAAGTCCAAAGTTTCAGCATCTTGTAAGACCAAAAGTTGTGTTGTCATAGAAATTCACCATGTTTGATAAATGATAGATGAGTTTGACAAGACCATCAGCTGCCTCAGAACTAGCCAGATATTGTCTGTTAAGTTCCTGTCAGGACAACTTTCCTACTAATTGGTGCTATTTTTGAATGTCTTACCTCCTGTTTCATGCTTTCTTCTCAGTTTCAAATCAACTGGTTTATGGTACTTCACTTCTTTCTATTTTCAACATCTATTTTTTCTCATGTGGATTTGCTACAGGCCAGTCCTAAATATTTAGGACTTGTTAGACCTACTAAACTCAAACATAAAAAAGCCCACCTTGAGACTGGGTTTAAAATCAGGTCAATTAAGCGTAACACATTATCTCTTTTCCTCTGCCATCTGGTTCTGAGCTTTTAAAGATCCTTTTGTAAATGTAAAGTTTTAACAAGAATTGGTTATTATTCAGACTTGAAAAGATGATATTATCATGCTATTAAATATACCTGTAAAAGACAACACATATCAAGAAAATAGACAATTAATTTGTAATGTCTGCTAAATTTTTGCTCTGTGTGGGAAAATGAGAGCTGAGTATAAGCACAGTTGCATGGATAAAGCTCTTTGTTTGTTCTTATGCTGGAAAGGATAGCAACTTGTGTTAAACTGGAAGTAAAGACTAAGACTGCCAATGAAATTTTCTCAAATAGACAGCAAATTCTAACTTTAAAAAAATGTTTATACTATTACAAGCTTTTATCTAGGTTAAGAAGTCCACAATCAGTTAATTCTTCTGTCTTTACAATCTGTCTTACAAATGTTCAAATCATCAAAAGTTTCCTTCTTCTTCATCCACTCCATTGGCTTTGCATGTCCTGGTTTTTGGTAGCAGGGGGGCCACAAAGATAGCTCCTGTGAGAAGCTGCTGGAAGCTTCTATCATGCCCAGCAGAGAAAATCCCTGATGGCCTTGAAGATGGACATGCTGCTGGCCAAAACTGGGCCAATGGGAGAGGTTGGTAACACTTCTGTGATGACATATTTAAGAAGGAAATCAAAACAAAGCCATGGGGTATTTGCTTCTAGTCAGAGAGGAGGAGGAGGTGAGAACAAGTGAAGGGAAACAACGTGGTGGCACCAAGGTCAGTGGATAAGGAAGGGAGGAGGTGCTCCAGGCTCCAGAGCTGAGATTCCTCTGCAGGCTGTGGTGAGACCATGGTGAAGCAGCTGTGCTCCTGCACCCATGGGGATCCAGGGGGGATGCAGAGATCCACTCACAGCCCATGGGGCAGGTGCCAAGGCTGGAGTGGGTGGATGCCTGGAGGAGGCTGTGATCCAGTGGGAGACCTGGTGGAGAGAGAGGGGCCCTGCTTCCAGCCTGGAGCATCCTGTCCTTGGAGCACTGCACCCCATGGAAACACAGACCCATGTTACAGCAGTTTTGGGAGGACTGTCTGCCCGTGAGGGGAATTCACGCTGCCGCAGGTGTGGTAGCTGCTCGTGAGAGTGGACCCATACTGAAGAATTTCACAGAGAACTGGCTTCCATGGGAGGGAACCCAGGACCTCACAGGGGAAGGACTCCTCTTCCACAGCAGCAGAAGAAAATCTTGGAGATGAACTGACCAAAACCCCCATGCCATATCTCCCTGCACTGTTGGTGGAAAGAGGGAGGTGCTGGGATGAGGAAGGTGTTTTAAGGGCTTATTTTGCTTGTCATTATTCTCCTCTGATTCTGTTAGTAATAAAATTCATTTTGCAACTTAAATTGACCCTGTTTTGCCCTTGAAATATTTCTCCCAGTCATTATGTCACTCATGAAGCCGTTGTTAATTGTTTTTTTCCCCTCCTCTGCCCAGCTGTGTCAGGGGAGGATGAGTGAGCAACCCTTGTGGGTACCTGGCATTGGAATAGTGTCAAACCATGACATCCACCAATTAAGAAACCATTTAATACTTGAACTTGACTGTAGAATATTGTCAGAACTTGGACATTAATTCCTGCCAAAATTTTCTTTTGGGCAGAAAAGCCTTTGTCCTACATATCTTCATTTGCTGTTGGTCTTGTTCCTATGTCAAATGAGTTTATTCAAATCTCAGCTTTGTTTTGCACTTTTTATCAAAATGAAATCTGTATTTTAAGACCTGTTTATAAAAATTCTGTGAAAAGGTTATGGTTAAAGCTGTGAAACTCGTGTTGTGTTGTCCCTATCCCTACCTTCACCTCCCTGAATCTATTTATTTTGAAACAAATGTTTGCATTCCACTTGTGTGACAGAACAGACCTGAGTTACTAGCTTTACATTGCATGTGCACCTTCCACTGTGGTGTCCATGAATTTCTCACTTTTCACGGTCTGGCTGACAAGGAAATCTGCAAGCCTCTCACAGGAACCCAAATCAAGAAAACAGACTTCCTAAAAAGGTGCTCAATGCCCCAAGCCGGTTAGTGTTTATCAGGCAGTTGGACAGTGCCCTCAATAACATGCTTTAATTTGGTCAGCTCTAAATTAGTCAGGCATTTGGATTAGCTTGTCCCTTCCAAATGTAGGTGCCTTCCAAATGAAAGCCTAGTTTGAGAGTGTGATCCTCTTCCAGAGGCAAAAATGGACCTGGCTTCCTTGTTCCCTGCAGGATTCAGCACCTGCCTTTTCCTCTCTCTTTTATAAGTCTCCTCCATGTATACTGTAAGTGCATTGAAACTGCTCATTCAACCCCTTCATGACACTGACTGCAGGTTTTTTCATGTATGGAGTTAAAGTTTTGCTGTATTCAAATATAATTTTGCTCATGTTGCAAGACAATTCAGGTTCTACAGCACACTGACTCCTTCTGCTTCTCCTTTGAGAAACTTTTCTGTTTTCAAACCTTCCTTAAAAAGAAATTTTTGATATTTTATTCCTTGGTTTTACCTTCTTTTCTTTAATTCTAATTCAATGTAATTATAACAGATTTTTCTAATGACTATTTTCTCCTGGTATAAATGAAGACAATGTCATTGATCTGTTTTAAACAGCAGCAATGTGAGAAACGATTCTTAATTCTTTACTTCCAAGTATCATTTCTAAGGATTTTTCACATGAAAGGCAGTCTACACAAAGGACGATTGCGGAACTAGTAAAATACATAACAATAGTTATATTTCAGAATATAACTAGGCAATACTGAAGCCTCTGTAGAGATATGAATTTCTTGCTTAGAGTAGCTAACCTGTGTTAGTTGAGGGAACTAACTGTGTTAGTGAGGGAAGTCCACCAGGAGTCAGAGGATTCCCATGCCTCCCACTGTCAGGCAATAGGAGGACACCTGGTGGATGAGGGAAGTGGAAATGGTTCCTTATTCAGGGGGGTAATAAAAATTCCTCCTGACCCTCATCACCTACTCAGGTGACACTTCAGAATAGGTATGAGGTTCTGGATCTAGAGGGTCAGCCAAATGACGTAGAAGAAAAGGATCTGCCCAGTAAGCCTCCCAATTGCGCTTCATCTGTCAGACAGATCACCATCTCTAACATTAAAAAGAAAAGAAGGGTAGTCATAGTGAGTGACTCCCTTCTGAGGGGAACAGAGGGCCCCATATGTCGATGGGACCCATCTCATCGAGAGGTCTGTTCCCTCCCTGGGGCCCAGGTACATCATATTACTGAAAGACTTTCCTGGGCTGACTCTACCATCTGATTATTATCCACTGCTGACACTCCAGGCTGGCAGTGATGAGATTGAAAAGAGGAGTGTCAGGGCAATTGAAAGGCACTTTGGTGCACTAGGACAAGTGGTTGATGGGGCAGGAGCACAGGTACTCTTCTGCTCAGTCCCTTTGGTGGCAGAGAAAAACGGTGAAAGAAATAGGAGGGCCCACATTACCAACAATTGGCTCAAGGGTTGGTGTCATCAGCAGAATTTTGGGTTCTTTGATTGTAGGGTAACTTTTATGGCACCTGGCCTGCTGGAACTGGATGGGCTCCATCTCTGTGTTAAGGGCACAAAGTTTTTAGCTTATGAACTGGCAGAACTTATTGAGAGGGCTTTAAACTAGGATTGAAGGGGGAAAGGGAGGCATATAGGCTGTCTGGAAGCAGACCCAAGGATGGTAAGCCTGAGTTAGGGGTGAAATCAGTAGCCCAGCTGAGGTGCATGTACACTAATGCATGCAGCATGGGTAACAAACAAGAAGAGCTGGAGGCCATGGAGAAATAGCAAACTATGATGTAGTTGCCATCACAGAAACATGGTGGGATGACTTACAGAGCTGGAGCACTGAACTGGGTAGCTACAAACTTTTCAGAAGAGACAGAAAGGGATTAGGGGTGGAGGGGTGACCCTTTGTATTAGGGAGGCTTTTGATGCCATGGGTATTGAAACTAATGACCATGAAGCTGAATGCCTATGGGTAAGAATTAAGGGGAATGACAACAAGGCTGACATCCTTGTTGTTATTGTCTGTTATTGTCCACCCAACCAGGATGAGGTGGACAACTTATTCTGTAAGCAGCTGGAGAATGTTTCAGGATCGCCAGCCTTTGTGACTTTAACCTACCAGACATCTGCTGGGAACTTAATACAGCAGAAAAGGAATAAAAAGAGGATGTATCATCTTTGGAAGGAGGGTCAGGTCTCTCAGGAGTATTTAAGGTCTCTCAGGAAGTATTTAAGTGGGTTGCTAAGGCATGTAGGAAAAAATTAGGGAGTTCAGTTAAAAAAGCTCAGTTAAAACTTAATTTGGCAACTTTTGTAAGTGATAATAAAAAATGTTTTTTACAAATATATTAACGGCAAAAGGAAGCACAAGACCAGCCTTTGTTCTTTACTGGATGAGGGAGGGAACTTAGTAACTGCAGATGGGGAGAAGGCGGAATGCTTAACGCCTTCTTTGCCTCAGTCTTTAGTGGGAAGATGGCTTGTCCTCAGGACAACTGTCCTCCTGGGTTAGTAGATGTTGTCAGGGAGAAGAATGTCAGGAAGTCAGAGAACAGCTGAGCAGCTTGGATGTTTATAAATCTATGGAACCAGATGGGATACATCCCAGAGTGATGAGGGAGTGGCAGATGAGCTTGCAAAGCCATTCTCCATCACTTACCAACAGTCCCGGCACACTGGGGAGGTTCCAAATGACTAGAAGTGGAACCTCCCCAGTGTGCCGGGATGCCCATTCACAAATAGAGTGAGAAGGAGGATCTTGGTACTTATAAGCCAGTTAGCCTGACCTCAATACCAGGTAAGATAATAGAACAGTTTATGTTGGGTGTCATCACACAGCACTTACAGGATGGCCAGGGTATCAGACCCAGCTAGCATGGTAGGAGGGGTAGGTCATATTTGAACAAACTGGTCTCCTTTTATGACCACATGACCCACCTGGTGGATGCAGGAAAGGCTGTTGGTGTTGTGCACCTGGACTTTTCAAGGCCTTTGACCCTGTCTCCGACAGCATACTCCTGCAAAATCTGGCAGCCCATGACTTGGACAGGAGCACGGAGTTAGGAACTGGCTGAATGGCCAGGCCCAGAGTGTGCTGGTGAACAGTGCTGCATCCAGCTGGCAGCCAGTTCCACTGTCCCTCAGGGGTCTGTGGTGGGGCCAGTTCTGTTCAATATTTTCACTGAGGACATGGATGAGAGTATTGAGTCTTTCATTAGTAAATTTGCAGATGACACCAAGCTGGAGCAGGTGTCGATTTCCTGGAGGGTAGGAGAGCTCTACAGAGAGACCTGGAGTGGTTGAATGGATGGGCAGAGTCCAATAGGATGAAGTTTAAGAAGTCCAAGTGTTGAGTCCTGCATTTTGGCCACAATAACCCCCTGCAATGCTATAGCCTGGGGATGGTGTGGCTGGACAGTGCCCAGGTACCAAGGGACCTGGGGGTGCTGGTCAACAGCCAACTGAACATGAGCCAACAGTGTGCCCAGGTGGCCAAGAAGGCCAAGGCAATCCTGGCCTGTATCAGGAATAGTGTGACCAGCAGGACCAGGAAGGTCATTGTCCCCCTGTACTCAGCCCTGGTGAGGCCACACCTTAAGTGTTGTGTGCAGTTCTGGGCCCCTCAGTTTAGGAAGGACATTGAGATGCTTGAGCATGTCCAGAGGAGGCAACAAGGCTGGTGATGGGCTTGGAACACAAGCCCTGTGAGGAACGGCTGAGGGAGCTGGGGTTGTTTAGCCTGGAGAAAAGGAAACTCAGGGGTGACCTTGTCACTCTCTACAACTTCCTGAAACTGAAGCACTGTCAGATGTCATCTCTTGCCTCTTTCCATACACTCATTTCTTCAGATAGGAAGCAAACAGTAATTTCAGGTTTCCAATATATCTTTGGTTAAAATGAGGGTGTGTTTGAGGCTGAAAGATTAATTCAAATATACCACTGACATTTTTCTGATTGTTTCCCACTTTCCTCCACTATGAGCTTTCTGAGCTGTTTGCAAAGTTGGCATCATTCTATAATCTTTCCAAACATTTGTGCACCTACCTCACAGTGGCTTCATTTTTCTCACCTTCCATAAGGCTGTAGGAGTTGAGAAGGTCTTGAACATCAAAAACCACACTGGAATCAGGATTGAAAATAGCAATAGTGCTAGGCTGAAGGTTGGACTTGGTGATCTTAAAGGTCTTTTCCAAACTTAAGAATTCTATGATTCTATCATTTCATAACCTGTGGCATCCATTTCTTCCCTTTTGTCAGTGAAGTGAGGCAAAGAGATTGTTACCAGCAAGCTTTGGCTGGCTCCACATCCATCAAGGTAATATTGCTTGAGACCCATATGGCTTGTCTTCTACAGGGTCCTAAGAAATTATTATAGATCCCCCCCCCACCACACCAGCAAATCTGTATCTGAATTCCATTCCCCTGATGAGTAGCATTCCTCAGGGGATACATGTTGGAGCCAGTGGTGTTTAACTTTTTTGTCAGCAACAAGAACAGTGGGATTGAGTGCACCCTCTGAAAGCTTGACAATTACCTCAAACTGTGGGATGTGGTGTGGTGTGGTGTGGTGTGGTGTGATCATTAGGGAAGTAATGCCATCCAGAGGGACCTATCCAGGGTTAAGAGTTGGGTCCATGCAAACCTCATGAAGTTCAACAGGCCAAGTGCAAGGTACCGCACTTGGGGTCTGGGCAACCCCAAGGACATGCAGAGCAGAGAATGGATTGAGAGCAGCCCTGAGGAGAAGGACTTGGGAGTGTTGGCTCACAAAAAGCTCAACATGGGCTGCAATGTGCACTTGCAACCCAGAAAGGCCAACCATGTTCTGGGCTGCATACAAAGCACTGTGGCCAGCAGGGCAAGAGAGGGGATTTCCCCCCTCTATTTGGCTCTTGTGAAACCCTACCTGGACTATTGCATCCAGCTCTGGAGACCCAAAGATAAGAACAACATGGACCAGTTGGAACGAATACAGAACAGATACTCAAAGATGATCGTAGGACTAGAAAACCTGTCCTGTGAAGACAGGCTGAAAAATTGTGATGGTTCAGCCCAGGGAAGAGAAAACTCCAGAGACACCTTACAGGACCCTTCCAGTACCTAAAAGGGGCCTGTCAGAGAGTGGAGAGGGATATTTTGCAAGTGTACATAGTGATAGTGATGTATTCTAGCAAAATAGGACAAAGAGCAATTGATTTAAACTGAAAGAAGGTGGGTTTAGATTAGATATTAGGAAGAAATCTTTTTTCTGTGAGGGTGCCTCACCACTGTGCCACTGTGAGGGTGGTGAGGCACTGTGACAAGTTGCCCAGAGAAACTGTGAATGCCCCATCCCTGGAAGTGATCCAGGACAATCTGGGTGAAAGAGATGATGAAGTAAGTGGTGGGCAGACTACCTGTTTTTGCTGATTACTGCTACAGAGGAGGGTGAGGAACATTTACCTCTCTTGGAAGGAAATTTGAAGCACTGTCACTTTATTGCTGAAAGTGGAAAAGTAGTGCCTGTTCTCAGAATTACACAGAACATAATTCATTAAGAAGGTTAGGTGCATTTTGGAAAAAGAAGTCCCAACTAAATAACTAAGAACATATAGAGACATTCTGAAGCTGTCATACTTCCTGGCTGGGAAGACTGATCCAAATCTCAGGGATTATGTTCTTCTGAAGCACATGGAAGTAATGGAGGCTGAATATGGCTTTGAAATACAGGCTTTGAACACTGGCTTCTACTGTGTCACTGTGTCACAGGGTATTTGATCCTTGTTTTACTCACACTATTCACACAGCCTGCCATGTTGGCTCTACTGCTACATGTGGTAGAATAACAGAGATCACATTTAAGAGGCTATTAGAGGAATATTGACCAAATTATAGTACCTTTCCTGCAGTATTTATAAAAACATTGGAATTACCTACTAATTCAAGCATTATCAGTCCCCATCTTGATAGTGTTCATATCTCATATTCAGTAAAAGTGTATTGGACTATGATAATAAAGGGACAAAAATTATTGCACAGTGCTGGTATCCCCAGTATATTTATTTTCTGGTGTTAATGAAAGAAGAATACAAGTAATTCCTCTGCTTAAAGATACATCCCATTTGAATAGTCATACTATATGGATGTACTGAGTTCTGAAAATTGCATAAATTTTACTGAAGTACCTAAGCAATAATAAATGGCATGATTCATAAATCATGTTTTTCCCCCAAATTTCAGTATTCTATTTTCATCCTATATTCTCTTGAAAGCAATATCAAGTCATAAACCATGAAGCAGAGCAGCTGAGCAGCAATAACTATTGCAAGTGGAATGTCAAAAACTGCTGAATTAAAGTGGAAAGAGGCCAAACTAGAAAAACACTCTCCCTTCTGTAGACCAATCAGTCCAATAATATTGGGTCTAAAACCTTCCCTAACACACTGCAGTTCCTTCTATTTTGTAGTGCTCTTCCCTTTTTGACACTCCATCCATTCAAGCAACTGCCCCTGAACTCTGCAATAGGAAATTAGATAAAATAGGGCTTGATGATAATTCTAGTATCAGAGCTCTCTCTAGTGGTGGCTATGTTACCTCATTATCCATTATTCATCCAAGCTAAATACAAGGCGGCGTGAGTACATCTCAAGGGGGATACCAGTAAATTTCTTCTTTTGGTGGCACCCAGAGAGATTTTAGGCTGATGGGAGTGTGTTAGGATGAGAATACAGAAGTGTGAAGAGATGCGAGATGGATTCCTCATTGAATTGGGACCCTGAATTTTGGGCAGATGAGGTAGGAATACAATCGACATGCCACCACCATCTACTTAAACTAACCAAAGGGCAGAACATACAAGAACCAGTGAGAAATTCACCATCTCAGCTCTCTGCTCTGCTGAAGACTGCTGTTTTCAGCAGCAACACCAACAGAAGAGAAGGTTGTATGGGTTTAGCTGGCTTAGGACAAAGGCTGGCCAGTTATTTTTAATTATTGTGTTGATACTTTTGCTCTCCAGAATCCCACTTTACATTAGAAGGACTGAAGGGTCAGCCAGCTTTTCTTCTGCTGACTGTGATTTGTTGGCTGTGACAGAAGGGGAGGAGTGGTTTGAGATAACATAAACTTCAATATAATTTTGGTCAAGGTTAGTTGGTCAGTCAGTACCCCAAGAAAAAGAATTAAAGCTGTGCAATTTCTCTTTTTCAATGTTTTCTAATGACAAGAAAATCTTTGAAGGAAAAGAGAGGCCTGGAAAGAATGCCAGATTGTGTAGATCTCACTAGAGCACCTTAGAGTGGCTGTTAAGAGGCATAGGAATATGGTGGACAAAACAAGAGCCTAAGGAACGAGTTTCTTTGTACAAAGGGACACCAAACTTAACAGAAATTACTTACTCTTTAGGAGAATAAGGTGGCTGTAATAAGGCTGAGAGATCTCTAAATATCAGGGAGTGGACATATACTCCTAGAGTTTAAAAACCAAAACAAACAAAAGCAAAAATTAAAAGAACTTCACTCTCCAGATGTCCAGCTACAAAATTATGCAATCATCAGACCTAAAATCAAAAGCTCTATATTTTCAGTTTATTAGAGGATTCATTTATCAGAGAGCCTGATAATTCTGCAAAGATAAAGTAAGTATGCCCTTAAAAAAAGAAAGACCAAGTGTATCTTGGACTGCATCAAGAAGAGTGCTACTGGCCAGTGAAGGATGCAATTCTACATCTCTCTTCAGCCCTGGTAACACCACACCTGGGTGGTGAAACTACTTCTAACTTCTCAGTACAACAAAGAGATGGACATACTGGAGACAGTCCAGCAAAAGGCCACTAAAATGTCTTTGGAATGTGAGCATCTCTCCCATAAGGAAATGCTGAGAGAGCTCAGACCATTCAAGCTGGAAAAAAGAAGGCTCAGGAGGATTTTATCAACATATATAAATTTCTAAGGAAAGGGTGCATGGAGGACAGAAACAAGCAATGATAAAACTGTAGGATCTGTTCTCTTGTATTTTGCAAAAGGACTGGTTTTGGGTTGAATATACTGTCTCATGTATGTATTTCTGGAGAATATTACAGACTTTAGACTCCTCAAATGAGATCTTTGCTGCATGTGAGTCATTCATACTGTATGCCTTCACGTCATAAAGACCTTAAGTGATAGGAGCTAAGTCTTCTCCCTTCTTCCAGTATGCCAGGCAGAGTCTTCTTGGTTTCTGTGAGGAGTTTATGAAGCTAGGCAGTATAGCTGCCAGGGAGGAGGGTGAATTTTGGCCTTCACATCATTGTTGTGAACATTCTTCTGGCCAGGTCCTCTGTATGGAAACACCCAAGAATATTCTTGGGTACAGAACAGGCAATAAGGGACAGAGTGAGTAATTTCCTTCAAAATATCTAAAGCATGAATAAAACAATTTTCATTGTGCAATTCCTATCTGTGTGCAACAACACCAAGTATTTTATTGCAAACACTCTTTTCTGGGCTTATAATTACGGTCAGTGAAAAAGTTTTTAATGGTGGATTTGAAAGACATACTGCCATCAGCTGAAAAGTTATAAAGATCTTCTTTCCATCTATTTTTTCAGATCAATTTGGGGTGGTCACTTAGAAATAAATTGAGTCTCTAAATAAATCTTATTTATTACTTTTCAAAGATTCCTTTCCACTCCTCTTCTTAAGCAGTGACACCAACTGTTTTAATCTAGCCATTTTAAATCAGTTGATTCATGCTGGTAATAGAAAATCCCTAGAAATTTAACACCACTTGGATCTTAATTACCAAGGAAACCATTATGTGAATTAGATTGGAATATAGTATGCTTTTATATAGCCCTTTTCCCACATAAGGTGCAGTGGCAATGAGACGTTTATGATGAACTGAACAATGTCTGATAATAAAGCTGCATCACTGCACTAATCTGAAAGGTCCTAGGAGTGATACACTTTTTTTCAAGGTAGCTTTATAGTAGGATTCTTCAGTCTGGAATACTGGCTGCTGTCAGGTAATATGTCATTTTTCAAGTCTTGCTGCTCACATTTCTCAAACTTGGCAAGGTAAGAAGTGACATGCTGAGTCAAAGTTCTGCTATCTACATCCAACTGTACATTCAGACCGACATGAGAACCTTAAATATTCACAGAGTTATTATAGTTAATAAGCACTTTTACTTCTCTCTGTCAGGGAAATCAAATACATGCATTGGAGGATTTCACTTGACATTGTCCAAAAGTTATATAAAAAACATGCTGTATAGCTAAACTTACCCTCCATACACAACAATAATGAAGAAATCCTTTTTTTATACCTCTATTTAATAAAATATAAATATTCTGCCATTTTTTAGAATAGTCACCATAACTTAAAGAAAACAGCAGATGCATCAAAGTTTAAATATCTTTCAGTGATTTTTTTTTGTTTTGATAGAATAGAAAAAGTAGTTGAATACAAAACACACTTATTTACACACTTTTGTTTAAACTGCAAATTGTCCTGTCTCTGTATGTTTCTGTCAAAGAAGAATTTTCTGTAGGCAAAGAATATATAAATACATAGCAAGTTAAACTGCTATATCAATTTACTCTGAAAATTAGCAATGTCTTTGCCTTGTACTGGGCAATCTTGTGCACATGATACACAATTGTCTACTCTTCAATTCCAGACAGACAGTCAAAACTCTACAAGTGACCTGAATAGTTCTGGTGATATTTTAAGATTTGTCTATAATTCTTCATATTTTTGGCTTATGTCTTTTATACTGCTATTTCTCATTTTTTAGTTGGAAACGCATTGATCATAAACCATGCTTTGGTACCTCATAAACAATGTTTTAGTGTGATATTGCCAACAGGCATAAACCTCAGGTATGTATTCTCCATAGTAAAATTTTGGATAGCAAAACCAACATGCCAAGATCCAAAAGAGCTGAATTTTGAAATAGCTCCTATTTTAACATGATACAAAATTAAAAGCAACGAGGTCCAGCCTCTATAGTGGTATCTACTGCTTTTTACGTATCCAGGCTGCATAGATGCAGCTGTAGAGGCTCAAAGGCAAAGAGAGAAGTTGAAGAGGAATTATCTGCTGTACTTAATTTAGAATATAAGCAGAAAAGTTGAACCACCAAGAACTTGTTTTGCATACTATGAGGAAAGTAAACTTTGCTATTGAAATCGAATTTCAACTTTGATGGAAGCCTCCATTTCCAGTTTGTACGTATTGAAACAGGACTTGAATATTAAAAAAAAATCCCAAAAACCAAAAAACCAAAGAGCCTTATTATTCAGGGCCCAATGGAAAACACTAAAGCATGAGACTGTGCTCCTGCAAGTGAAGAAGTCTGGCACAAAGAATGGCCAGGAATGGAATAGCTCAGATAGATGGCATGACTTTCCAAACCTCAATCTTAAGCAGAAGAGGGAGAAGTCTTCTTTTATTGTTTTATACTCTAAAAACAGGTCTTTTTTTTCCCCTACAGGACTCTGGTGTGGTTGTCTTGCATAGCATATAATACAAAAAGGTGAGGAAAAAAAGGACTGTGATTTCCTGAATTCACAAATATCAAAAGAAACCTTCTTATTCATTTAAGTGAAATATTTCCAAATTTTGTGCAGTATTTTTTACTGTAAAACGTTATAATTACAATAGGTGTTAGAACAAAATTAATGCCTCACTATGCAGTACAAATTAATGGAGAATAAAGGTAAAACCTGCATGGTTTTTATAATTAGTTATTGTGTGTATATATATAAATATAAAAAATATGTATGGACAAAAGAGAAGCCATTTCTGATTTACCTCAGTGGAAGAGAGGGATGAACACAGTCTTTGAATTACAGAAACAACTGTAATGATCTCACATACTTTCTTGGTTTCTGTATTCTCAGTTTTGAGGACCTTCATTGTTACTAGCTTCCCCAAAATATTGCACATCAAAATAAATGGACATGGTTATATTATGCTATCATAAACAACCACTATTGTAACCATCCAAACATATTAAAACCAGTGCAATCGCAACAAAAAAATGAAAAAAAACCACAATAAAATTAAACAAAGTGTTGTAATAAATGATAAATTAGTATCAATTCCTTTAATTTTGCATATTAATATGTTGGTCATAATAAAAATGTTTGATCTTTAAGACAATATAATATGAAATGCCATTGGTATTTCTGAAATTGATCAGTAATTCACTACAAGCATGGTAGGTGTCCCCAGCAGTTTGGCCTGATGGAGAACAACGGAGATAAATATACTCTGACCTTCACAAGTTGATTGATATTATGTAAGGAGGTCTAGAGGAGGAATAGCATTACTTAGACACACTATGCAGAAGAACAAAAAAAGAAGGCAAAGTAATGGGTAGTAGACTAGTGTCAATTTTCATAGGAATTTCAAGTCATTAAAGGCTGTGTTTCTCCTCCCATCATGAGAAAATATTTTAAGAATGCATTATTAGAAAAGTAAATTCCTTTCTTGGTCTGAGCTGCAGTGTGACCATATTCCATTAAAGTGCTGGGCATTTATCTAGGGAAAAAAGCTGAAGCGAAAAGGAAAAAGTAAAAAATGAATGGGTCTTTTTCATTTTTTATCACATTTGCTACATATTACTATTCTTTAGACCAACTTTTAATTTGGGAAGAACTGATCAATAAAGACCGAGGCAGTAAAGAGCCTCTATTTCTACAGACCTCTGTAGTTATTGACCAACACTTTAAAAGCATACCCTTACATGAAACAAATACCTCAATTTCTCTGTACTCTTAATCTTTTATGACAAATTTCCTGCTCTTTTAGCTAGACCCTTTCATTTCTTCTGTGCTGGGATGGGATGTTTCTCCCACCCTCCACTCTGCTCTGCTCTGCCAGTGTGTTGTTTCTTATGTCTATGTCCAGCATTACCTGTTCTGCATTTCAAAAACACTGCTCTGCCTCAGAAAGCTCTCTACTATATTTTGCCCCTCAGGTTTTTATCTTGCTCAGTGTTCAGTATTCCCAAACACCCACTCTGTGCTGCACTTTGCCCAATCAACATTTCTTGAAGCTAGAGAAGACAATTACACCCACATTTCTTTTGGCAGTTTAGGCATCTTCTAGTATCTTGTCTATCATGCTACCCTTGATGAGCGCTGGCTTCTTTTCCCTTAATCAGTTCTCTCTATAATTATTTCTCTCCTTAATCAGTTGTCTGATTACTATTAACTCTCTACCAACATGATTTTTCCCATCATCTGACATTGACAGTCAGCCCCACCTTGCTCATACTAGAAGCTTCCACTCTCAATTTTTTGACACCCACATACTGCTGCTAAAGTTAGTATCAACCTGAGTATCTCATGCAAAATTACAAGTATGGATTGGACAAGTGGTGGGAGTCTGCTGGACCACTTTCACTAAGAATATTGACACCTGTACTCTTCTGCTGAGAGACTGATTTTCAGAAACTCAGTGGAGAACTAAAGTAAAGAATGCTTAAAACAAACAAAAAAGAGTTTGTTTTTTTTTGGTTTTTTTTTTTTTCATTTCTGCTGGGAGATGCTGTGAAGGATTCTTCAACTGGGCAATCTGCAACTTGTTTACTACATCCATTCTTCCCCAGTTCAATTAATAAGCACATTAAAATGTGACTACAGCAAATACCTGCACGGTCTAATTCAAAAATGATGAGGCAGTCTGAGTCTGTAAAATCTAAATGCATTCTGCAACATTATTTAGCGGCAGAAAAAAACCCCACATATTTTACTGAAATTGCTATGAATACTAATAAAATACCAATTTGATTAAGATTTTTCAGATCTGGTAATTTTAGATCCTTGATATGATTACACATGGCTTTTCCTAAATTCCCTTCAGCTGTTATGTTTTCCTCTTTGATATGCAACTGGATACCAGGTTTTCAGGAAACAGATGCTTACCATTTTAAGATGGAAGCTTGTACAATGTCCCATTTTGTTCAAAAATCATTTTGTTCAAAAATATTTCTGAGAATGTCATCTATCTGCAATTTAATTTCCTTTAAGAACATTTGCACTATGTTTGCTGAGTTGTTTCCAGAGTGCTGATAATATGGTGGTGAGTAGTATCATGTTCCACTCCTAAGAGAGCAGCCAGGATTCATAGGTACCTATGATCAAAATGGAAAAACACATGTCAGAAAGGTCTGAAAACATGAAGTCTTGTTAATAAATTATACACACAGCATGGAAATAAGTATGTTAATGCCTTGACTTCTAGTAGTGAAAGAAATAAAAGAGTGAAAGAAAAGACGGAAGGGAGAGAGGGGTTAGATAGGAGAAGAAAGGAGATCACCTGTCCTGGTCCAGAATCAATCCAACCAACAGGGTGTCCAGGATCCTGGGGGGCACATCCAAGGCTTTGTTAGTATACCTTTTAATAGGTATACTAACCCTGAGGCAAAGTTTCCCCACCCTGAGGCAAAGTTTCTCACTTTCCATGCAAATAAGTTATCAGGCACAGCCCATTCTTCTAGGCCTTTCTGGAAATGGGTCAGAGGGCTTCAGGGGTCTTTGGTGTTCTCATCCTACTCTCCTTGACCTCAGTCTTGCACTTAGGCAGTACTGTGTTGGACTTATCTGCAGGAACCAGAACAAGGACATTTATCACAGAAAAGTGCTGTCACAGTATGCCATGGCATGGCCCCTTCACCACCCACAGCCTGTTTTTCCTTTTCTGTTTGCACAGCAGGTTCTTACGCAGCTTTAATGGCTATTGATGTTTGAGACATGATACCCCTTAACCCCTTATTTTCTGGGCTTCTTCAGGTGCTATATGGTTGGAAGCTGTAGTGATCTAATGGGTTCCACTGACAACCATTTTGCTATTCTATCAGAATTCCCTCCATTAAAATCAAAACATTGTTTCTCAGAACAATGACAATCTCTAGCTATTTCTGAAAAAAATGGACAATTTTTTTTGTTGTTGTTGTTTTGGTTTTTTTGTTTTGTTTTGTTTTGTTTTTGTTTTTTTTTTTTGTTTATTTTTTTTGTTTTGTTTTGTTTTGTTTTGTTTTGTTTTGTTTTGGATACTTGTCCATGCTATGTGGTTACTAACACCAGAAAAACTGCAATTTTTCACTCTTGGTTTTCACTCATGGTGAAGGAATGATTTTTAAGCATTAAGTTGGAAATACATGGAGCTCAGATGTCTAAGTAGAACCCAGGGATGAAGTGAATTCAAATATTTATACTCAGATATTTGGGCTGGTTTTTTTTTCCTTCCCCTCTCCAGAGGGAACATTCTTATGCTTCTAAATCCATACTTCGGGATTCCAATAAAATGATCCAACTTTAAAGACAACAATTGACTTCTAGTAACAGATGGTCCTTTTGTGGTGAAGATCTTTTCAATTCAGGCCATATGTATTAGAGATCAAACTCTAGAGTTGAAAGTTTTCAGTAAAATAGAAAGGTAAAACTGCCTCTCAAGGCTTTTCTATGGATTAACAGCTAATGTTTACATAGAAGTAAGAAAGGCTGAAAATATTAGTATTAACATAATACAGGAAATGAGCTACACTTTAAAAAAAAAAAATCATTACAGGGAGCTGTGCATCAAGCACCCTTCACATTGCATTGAACACTGTAGCTCATGTAGTTCACTTGTCATTAACAAACCAGGAGAGTAGGTATTGAAGTACTGCAGCACTGATATAACTTGTCATAATGGAGTACTTCAAAAGGTGCTTAAATATTTTTAAACAATTTGCCATTTTTCTTTATTCAAGCAGCAGCCCTCTGATCAAAGAAAAAATGCAAACCAAGAACAAAAGCAGGCAGAGAGTAAGGAGGTAAAGATCACTCAACATGGATCACTGGTTGTTCAAATTATTTCCAGGTTGCTTGGCAGACCTCCAGGGGTGCAATTCAACTTTGTACAGGTTACAGAGGGAAATCCATTTATGTTTCTAACAGAGCAATTTCACAGCATGATGCTAAAACAAAAACAAGAAAAAACTCTTAAAATGGTCTGATTGTTAATTTTTCAGATGATATTTCTTAGGCATGCTATTTTTTTTAAATTATTCTTTGCAAAAGAAAAATAAAATGGGGACACAGCACTGGAAAATCGACCTGGAATTAATTGGGCAGGTGGGCAATTCTACTTTCCAATTAAATTCTCTGCTTTCTAATAGTATCCTTTTATTCAGTTTGCATGACAAAGTTTTGGAGCATGGGGGGCTACAGGTGTGTTTTCTATGAGAAGCTGTCAGGAGCTTCCCCCATGTTCAACTGAGTCAATGCCAGCTGGCTCCAAGAGGCACCTGCCTCTGGCTGAGGACATACCCATCAGCAATGGGAGTAGCACCTCCAGGATAATGTATTCAAGACAGCAAACAATCCCCCAAACTCCTGCAGAAAAAAACAGCCAGAAAGGAGTGAGAATGTATGAGAGAATCAGCCAGGCAGATGTCAGGGTTGGTGGAGAAATAGTGGGAGGAGGTGCTCCAGGAACTGGAGCTGAGGTTGCATGCGGTCCATAGGTGAAGACCATGGTAAGGTCCACGGAGGTCTACAGGAAAGAAGAGATCCCCCTGCAGCCAATGAAGGCACAACCTCATACTAGTGAAGGTAAATGCCTGAAGGCAGCTATGACCCAGTGGGAAGCCTGTGCTGGATCAGAAGCCTGGCAGGACCTGTGGACTGGTGCAACAAGGAATCCATGCTGGAGCAGGTTTGCTGGCGGGATGTGTGACTGCAAGGGAGACCCACTCTGAAACAACCTATTTCTAAAAGACTGAAGACCATGAAAGGGACCCATTCTGGAGCAGTTCTGGAAGAACTGAAACACGTGGCAAAAATACACATTCATTTTCCTGTGGGAGGGAGCCCATGCCAGAGCAGGCAAGAAATGAAAGGAGTTCTCTCCCTGAGGAGGAAAAAGCAGCAGTGACAACGTGTGATGGACTGACCACAGACCCTATTCCCTGTTCCTCTGCTATTGTGGAAGAGGAAGGTCAGAAAATGCAGAATGATATTGAGATCAGGAAGAAGGGAATGGTACAGGGAAGGGTTTTAAAGATTTGGGTTTTATTTCCCATTACCCTAGTCTGGTTTGGTTGGCCATAAGTTAAAATTAATTTTGCCCAGCAGAGTCTGTTTTGCCTGTGACAGTACCTGGTGAGTGATTCTTCCCTGCCTTTATCTTGACCCATGAGACTTGTATTTTCTCTCCCCTGCCCAGCTGAGAAGAAATGTGAGGGAGAGGTTTTGGTGGGCACCTGGCATCCAGCCAGTGTCAACCCACCCCTATAATTTTCTTATGTTTTTCCATCTCATTGTTTTGTTTGCTTTAGTTTGCTTTTGTCATTTATATAATATTCTACCTGACATCTCCATATTTTATAACTTTTTATCTCTTATGAAAGAGATTTGTAAGATAAATAGTAAAATTAAAGCCTTGAAAATTTCTCCTTGTATTGTGCACTACTTAGCACAATATGGCTCGTTTCTGTGACCAAGGATATGAAATCCAGCATATACAGTAAATTGAAGTAGAAAAGCAGCACATTGGCCATAGGAAAACCAAAAAACTAGTAAATGTATGTCTTTCACAAATCTTACTGCAACATAAGGAGATCAAGGCAATAATAAGCCACAATAAATATAGAACAAATGAATGCACATTTTATTCTTTACAGAATATTATCAGGAAAGGAGGTGTATTTTTGCACTTCACTTTGAGAGTTCTTGTTTCATATTTAGTGTCTGATGTCTGAGTACCAACTTATAAAGCTTTGGAGTGTACTAACAGAACCAGACTCTTATTAGCTGAAGAATTGCTCTGGCCCTGTAGTCCATCACTGAATTAAAAATAGCTGGTGTCCATTGGGGTTGAACTTTCCATGACTGATAGGGCTCTTTCAGCATTTGGAAGTTACTTCTCTTGTCCATTTCAGATAGGTGAAATTTGGAGAGTGTGTTTGAAGGTGTTCTTGCCTTCTTAAGATAGTTATTAAGCATATTGCATTTTGTTGTTACATTTTTTAAATCAGAGGCAGGCTGTGACAGCAATGGATGTTCTGGCTGTCACTAAAGTAAATTATCCAGAAGTCAAAGAGTAATATTATTAGGCATAGTAGCTGGTTAAAACCTTTGTAATCCTGAAAAGAATTTTATCCTTATCCTTTATTTGTAGCTTTTGTTACAAATTGATGGCAAAATCCTCCTTATACTTTCATACTGCAAGGAGAAATAAATTCATAGTAATTTCAAGTAAATATTTCCAAACTTAAGGTCAGAGAAATAAGAAAGTAGTGTTTTCCACTTCTCTGAAAGCAGCTTCTTATGTAATGGCTCTCTCAGTTGGAGTATTATGAATTTGGTTTATCTGGCAGGTGCACAAAGGTGACCAGGAATACTGGAATTTCTTTTCTCAATTCCTTTATGTGCAAGAGAGAAGATTTAACTGCAGATTCTTTCCTACAACCCTAACATACAAAAGTCTTCAAATACAGCAAAGCACCTGACTACTTTTTAAAGAACCAGCTTAAAATACATTTTAAAATACATTCTTAATACTCCACTGTACTTTAACGATGAGCTTGATATTTAGCACATATAAATAGAGCATTGCTGAAATTATATGCTTGTAATTATATGTCTTTTGCTCTTTCCCAGGAAAAGGAAATCAGGACAGAGAAAATTTTGTGAAACAAAAGGAAAATAATGGAATCCTGGCAGAAGAAAGATGGGCAAGCATTGGGTTCTGTGCATCACCAAAATGAACTGACAAACACAATAATCAGTGTATAATTTTAAAGGTCAACTTCTCAGCTTCTTTGCAGAAACTCTGAATATCAGAAGGGTTACTTAAATAGCTTTCTTTTACTCACTAAATCTATCATAGAAATGAAGCATACAGAGTACACTTAATGAGTTTAACCTTCTGCTTTTTGATATTGAAAATTACCTATAAACATCTTTGAAGATTATCATGTAACATTATTGTATCTTAATGCTAAGTTGTTTTGAACATTTACTGCTCATTGACAACTACAATCATTTTATGACAGAGGACAAGTTGATTAATTAATAGCCTATAATAGTTTTATCTTATGTCAAGTGTGGTATTTACAGTGGAAACATCTCATTAAATATATTTAGCTTGCAGATGATTTGCTCTCTTAGTCCACAAAAGCAGGCTTCTTAAAGCTAAAGAGATTTTTCAGGTAGGTTACGCATTACCTGGTACCACATTTTTGTCCACTTATGAGTTTTAATTAGGTTGTCTGTAACTAGTCTTTTAATTCCCTTTGGTAACAAATCAAAACATGTCTGGAACCTGGATGATCATGTAGTAGTGACAAACACCAAGGAATCATTATTCATATTGATTCATCTCCCCCATTTCATTTATCATAGGAAAATCTCCTCCTGTCTTTCACTTCTGGCCTACTGATTGCCTCTTTCACTCTCCAGGCTAGATCCAGCCCTACCTCACTGCATGGGAGTCAGTTCTCTGAGTGCAGATCTCTTCCTCCCATGCTGCCTTTTGCCAAGCATGTTCTTCTTTTCCTGGCCACTCTTCACAGCAGTCAGGACACCAAGGGAAACCCTCATAGTGGTGTCCCATGGATAGGTGTGTGTTGCCACAGGATGTATGTCATATCACAAAACCAGGGCAAACTGGATACTCCCAGATTATCTCTTCCCAGACCTGCCACCCATATCTTTGCTGTGAAGGGAGTGGTTTTCTCTTCCTTTTGAGTGATGTGTCGTATTTAAGACTCTTTATTCTAAACCTCTCATGCTTAACCATGCAGCCTGATGTGGATAGTGAATGGCAATAAATGTAAGCCTCTGAAGTGTCTGTCTAAGCATTGCAGAGAAAAGTGCAGTGCATAGCACTGCATGAGAGTAAGAATCTAAGCTATGGATAACAAGAGAACTGAATTTTAATTTATATGTAAAACAAAGATTGCAGTTATTAAAAAAAAGTCAAACAGCTTTGGAAGAAAAATGGATATTCACTTTTTTCCTTCTTATGTATTAGCATGGGTACTACTATATTTGAATAATAAAAGTAGCTGGAGCATAAAATTAATAATTTTCCACTGACCTCCATATTCATTTAAAATTATTTTTCCTTGCAGACAGGTAAAGCTTTGTGTCAATTCTCATTTTCCTTAAGCTCTAGACAGTTAATCTAATCCAAAAAAATAGAAAGTGAACAAGAGTGTATTAACAGACTGGTAAGTCTCAAATGCCCTGTTAAGTAAAAGTTCAGGACTCAGGACTCATGTGGATGCTGTATATGCACATAAGTGCAAATTTTCATTACATGGCTCTCACACAGAAAATAAATTATTAAAAAACAGTCATATAAAATGTGAAAATTAAGTCAATTTTCAGATACCCTCATGTATACCTTAAATCATATATCCTTCTGGGTTGCAAACCTTTCTGCTAAATTATCAGAAAGTGATTATATTTTATTCAGGTAGCCATAATCTAAATAATTTATTGAAAAACCTCAATGCTTTTCCACTTAATTTTTACATCAATCTTAGAAAAAAAAACACATGTGACTTCATATAACATCTGGAAATATTTTTTCATCCAGTGCTCAAATGTCCTCATTTTTCCTATGCAGACTAGAAATTCTTTAACTAAATGACATCTTCACTGCCATATCAAGTCAGTGACTCCTTATTTCCAAATGTTTCTATCCAATATATACTCAGGAAGGTAATTTGTTATGCTACATGAAAGCCAGGTCCAAACAAACGACAATACATTTTAACTTTATTAATAATAACAAATACATACATTTTTTCTTAATTTCTCTATTTGGTTGATTTAACATAGTTTTCCACAGATCCAGGTGGTAAAGGCAGGAATACCAGAAGAAATATGTATGACATAATAATTAAATAGCATTGTTTATCAATCACCTCAGTTAGTTTCTTGATCTATAGATTAGGGTTCTTTAAAGGTTAACATGTAGCCTGTACAGTCATTATAAATATTTGAAATTAAAAAGCAGAAAGAGGACTGAAATAAAAGGAGAAAGGATTCAAAAGGACAAAGAGATCTAAGATGATAGTACTTAGAGTAGTTTTATTGCAAACTAACATGAACACAGATTAAAATGATAAATTATCATGAAGAAACAAACCACTTTATTAGATTCCATGATTTTATTTCATTTTTTTTTCAAAGAAAAAAAAATTATACAAGTCAGTTTGGATAGGTACACTTTGTTAATCAATACGAAACTAAGGATTCTTAAATAAAGATCCAAATTTATCACCAATCAACTTCTACCAGTAGAATCATAGGACTGCTAAAGTTAGTTCAGTCAAATCATACTAATTAAAATTCAGACATTTAAAGAAGTCACTTAATCATCAAGGACTGTAAGCTCATTTCTAAACCACCTTGCCCCGATGATAGTTGTTGATCAGGTTTATAACTTATCCAACCCAAAAGACTCCCTTACATTATGGTAAGCATCTGGCACATATGTAATAATTTGATGCTAACCTAATTTCTCTGGAATTGCCCAAGGTCTTAAGCCATTTCCCTCAAAAATTCAAGAAGTGGTAAAATTCCTACCTTGCAAGTTAATTCAAAGATTACTTTTTTTCCTTTATCCCTTAGGAGATATAATTTTTCTTGACCATAAAATATATGATTTAAAAAGAAAATCTCTTGGAAACACTCACCACTAAATTTTGATAATCAGCAACAGAAAAAATTAAATGAAAACGTATAAAAGCACCTGTATGTACCTTGGTAGAAATTCACAACAAAATCAAGGGAGCTGTATCATACACAGAACTGCTTCTCTGAAACTGCCCATCCAACTGGTAATCAGGCCTTGGGATCTTACAACAGTTTGAAAGAGTCATCTTAAAAATTTATTTTTCACATTGGCTTTTCAATTTGCAGTTTTAAAGAAATAACCTTCTTTGATATAAATGCTTGTCAGGTGGCCCTTGTTAGAGCTGGGGTTTGTATTTCATATTGATCCAACCTAGTTTAAAGTAGAGAGATGACCAAAACAGCTGTCAGTGCTTTAACTGGTGGGCAAAAAACTTCCACTGAACTGAACTATGCTTCCACCTTTAGTTTTCATATACAGATCCCAAACTGCATCATTAGTATTTCTAAAAATGTTGCATGCATTCTTTTGAGAAAATGACTGTAATATTATATCTTCATTGAGTGCTAATGCTAAAGCATAGCTACATAGCATATGCAATTTTGTAGCAATTTTTGAGTTACACCCAAATTAATAATTAGTCAATTCTTGTCAATGCACTGATATGAATGAACTATAGAATGTTCAGTCTTTACAATTAAAATGTTTCCTCTAAATACTGACTATAATCATCTGCTTATTCTGTGTATAATTTTTTCTTTGTTTCAGAACAAAGAGATTTAAGACCATGCACTTTGAGATTCTACACATATACCTTCTTTTCTGGCCAGCTCTACTTGTTTTTAATTGCAGCAGACTTTCCAATTTTTAAATTAGTAATATGATAGCTTTGAAGAAATGCATAATGCACCACAAAGATGGATGAGATCAAATAAAGGTGAAGTAAATTTCAAAATAGTGCTATTTCTTTGCACTGTTTTGGCTGAGTAGAGTTAGTTTTCTTTACAGTACTTGGTGTGTGGCCATTTTGGGGATTTGTGTTGGAAACAGCATTGATAATACAAAGAAGTTTTAGTCACTGCTGAGCAGCACTTGCAGAGTCAAATTATTTTCTGCTCCTAACCCCGCCCCACCTGTGACGAGGACGGGAGGGTGGCACACAGCTGAGTTGAAAGGGCACCCAGCTGGGACAGCTGAACCCAACTGACCCAAGGGGTATCTCATATCCTATGCCATCATACCCAGCATATACTTCTGGGAGAAGAAGGAAGGGAGGATGTTCAGAGTGATGGCATTTTTCTTCCAAAATCATTGTACCTGTGATGGAGCTCTGCTTTCTTAGGGTTCCTGAACACCTGCCTACCCAGAGGAAGCAGTGAATGGAATCCTTGTTTTGCTTTGCTTGTGTGCATTGCTTTTGCTTTCCCTTTTGTACTGTTGCCTATTAAATCTATTAAACATAAGTTTTCTCTCTTTTCCAATTCTCCCCCCAGTCCCTCTTGGGATGGAGAGAGAGCAAGCAGCTGTGTGGGACTTAATTGTCAGATGAGGTTAAACCATGACATGCTATAATATTTTAACACATAAAATAGTCTGAAGACTTGCATTTTTATTTTGCTGAAGGCAATTTTTAACTTTCAGCTGATATTTAAATTTTGAAATGACAAAATTGCAAAATTAAAAATGGAACCACCAGTTTGAGAAACCCCTGTGTTTCTTCTTGTTATAAACAGGAAATCCAGCAATCAGTTATGCTTCTCTAAGGATGTACATATGTAGTAAATTGATGCAGAGGTTTTCAGTGAGAAATTTTCTGAAGCACTGAGTCCTACAGCTGCTTTATTTTGGAAAAAAATTCCCTTAATCAGCAAATAGTTGGAAATTTACGTCTCCTTCTGGGTGAAAACATATGTGCAAAAAAAATTCCATCTCAGGCAATAAACAGTTATGGAACACTAAAAAATAACAGTAACAATTGCAATAGATTTAGTAAGAAACCTATATGTATGGTATCCAGCTAATGAACCTTGTGGGGTATTCCTGAGGATTCTTTTCCACAATGCTTAGAAAAGAGATGTGAGGAAAATCAGCACAAAAGCTTAAATTAATGAACCCAGTCTGAAGAGTAGAACATCATTTTGTGCTGCGTGCAGAAACATCCTACAAGTCAGAAAACAGCCTGCGAGCATATCTGCTTATTGCCTGGTCTCCTCCAGGAGAATTCTGCATGTCTGAAGTTAGGATGCATGCTGTGGAGGCAGCACACTGTCACACACTTGGTCTCCTATCACACTTACAAGCATGAGAAGTGTATTTTTCTTTCTTCTCTAGACAACCACATGAGAAACTGAACACCTTTACATGTTCCTTCACTGCCTGAGATGTGTAGCAATACTAATCTGTAGGAAATTATTTTTAGTGCTAGAGAAACAGATGGGTGCTAGGTAAACAATCAGACAAGCACTTTGTTCTGTCCCAGGTGCAATATTGTTTTGAGCTCTCTTTCCTCTGCTTGAATGCTCTGGATAAAAGTTGCTGACATCCAAAAAAAAAAAAAAAATCCATATGGTGGGTGTGATACAAATCTATACACATGGAGCACAATACCTAGCTAAAGCTAGACTCAACAAAATTACATGGGAAAAGAAAAAGAAAGTAACTTTATAAATAATGTTCATTTTCCATTAGGAAAAAGTAGAATGCAATTAATTGAAACAACCTTGCTTCAGGATTTATATCTGCAATGTAAGCAGAATATTGGTAAAAGAAAAATTGTGAAAATGTTGAGCAACAAAATCTGAGATGCTTGGGAATGTCTACTGAATATACCTGCTTATGTAAGAAAAACCAACAAGTTTATGGAAACAAAGCTTAATTTGTCCAGCAAGTGCCATGTGTATCCTCCAAAAAACAGCTGAAAATATATCCTGAAATCAGTGAAAAGACAGTATTTATGATATATATTGTGTCTAGTTGTCAGAAATTGTTTATCTGGAAATTATAAACTTTTCAAATGATGTTTTTATAGCCAGGATAAAAACAAGACTCACAAGTCAAGAAATATCATGGCATTTTTCAGTCCTTCCTTCTCTCTTGATTATTCTATAGAATTCTAAAATATTTTTTCCTTGTTTTTATTTCCAATAAAGTTGCTTAAGAAATATTCCTGGTCATTATACACAATGTATTTTAAAGAGAGTTATAGTAAATCTAGGTTAAAAAAAACAAAAAACAAAACTATGCTAAATGCCTTGTAAAACAAAAGCAGTCTTCAATAAGAGACCAAACCACAGTCTTAAAATACTTTAATTACCTCAGACAAAAATCATCCTTTTATTTTTTACAGTCTTGAAACTCTTTAAGGGTAAGACCATACTAGCTCCTTTACACACACAGACATACACACACACACACACACACACACACAAATAGTTGTAATTATGGTTTTAATAATGACAGTTTTTTGTCTTTCTCTCTATAATGGTGCATGTCATAGAAAAAGCAATGATGTTATAGGCATCCAACTACCTGAGACGTACGCATATTCCATTTTAAGTTGTGGAGCAGCAATGAAAGCACTCAGACAAACAAACTGCAGGAGAAATCCAAGTCCAAATAAAGGTGGAGTAAGTGGAGATCACCAGATCAAGTCTGGGAAACAAGACCTTAAGGATTGCTACAACTGCTTCTTTTCCAGGGGTCATAGTAAGACAAAAGGAATGCATGTTCATCTATAACTTGCTCAGAATCAGATCTGTGCCAAGTCTGAAGATAAAGTAATCTTGTAACCCTTTAATCCTAGTGTGCTTCCTGGCCTTATTAACCTCTAAATATTTTTGGCTATAAGTCATATAGTGACTTGTCAAAAGACCACTAGCTGTGACCTGTGAAAAGGTGACCTGTGAAAACATTTTTTTGTCTCAAATTTTTATAATTGTTCTAAAAAGTTGAGCCAAAGTCAATTTCTCAATACTTTGGCTAATATATTGATCATGAAGTCATGAGGATCAACTATTCAGGATAATATCTTAATATTTATCAAAAATCTCCCTTGTGAAGGACAACAACATCAGTAGAGGTTTTGAACAGAACTTTCTTAATAATATAATATCACATAATATAATATCATATAATATTTTACTACATAATAAATCTGAGCTGTGATAGAAAATTTCCAGGCTGTAATATATACAAGAGAAGAACTCAGAGACACTCCTGGTATTCCTAACTTGATAAAAGTTGTGGGTATGAGTTCAGGTTACAGATAAAATAAATGTAATTTTCCATAGTACAGAGTAAATAGCTATTCACCAATCAAACCTCACCCTTAATTGTCTGGACTTTGGGACAATTAAAAATGCTCTAATATACCAGGTAATCAAATTCATTTAAAATAACTTCTAAAATTTATTACACAATTTTATAAATAAGACATATATGTTATAAATATTTATGGAAATATGTATATATACACATACATTCACACATCATTTATAGAAAATCTATACATACAGACAGTCATGTATGCATATATGTGGGTGCTTGTATGTCTGTGTATATATATATATATATGTGCCAACAAATAGTTATGGTCACATAGGGCAGAAGCATTAAAAATGTGTATGATAACTACAAAGATCTTTTGATGTTACTTTGAGAGCCTTTTCTGCTCAAATGCCACATCTATGCCAGTTTTTAATACAGTGAGCTGGTTTATGTGTGTGAGTGTATATTTTTACATATCTGTAAATTCCTTTTTTACGCATGTTTTATTATAACTATTCTTGAAACTTGAACCAATGTCTATTTGTTCAATATTTTGGTGGATACATTACATGAAAAGTCACAGCAGAACAATTAAAAGAATACTGAACTACTTGTGCCTGCCATAGCTGGCTTATTGTTCTTTCTGTTCTACAGATGACTGAGCATCTTACTGGTTCAATAGTCAAAACTCCTCTTTAATAGCTTAAAAATGGTGTGAAGGAGGAAAGGCAATAGTACAATTATTTCCTTTCAATTTTTTCACTCTCTCACTGGAGTCTCTTCTTTCCACTTTTCAAAAAAAAAAAAAAAGTCTTGCAGCTGTTCTGATTGTAGATAATTCCTGCTAACTAGCTCTTCTTTGTTAAACAAACACACAAAATTGTCCATGTTATAAACAGCCTCCCATAGGTCCATTTTTTTCCATGTAAAAATTTCTTTACTGACATAAATAGGGCAGGAGATCTTTCTCCTTTTCAATGCCTTTATTAAAGAGATTCAGCTCAGGTGGGGAGAAATCGACGGGTCGCGCCCACGCCGCCGCTGTCCCCAAGAGTGGCAAGGAGGAGGAGGGTGATGCAGCTCTGTCCGCTGGTCTGCAGGCAGAGCTGGGGACTGCGTCCTCACGGGAGATTGGCAGATTCCTGTTTTTCAGTCCAACACTTCGGGTCCCCTCCTTATGGAACATCTCTTGAGGTCAGGGTGTGAAGCAAAAAGGATCCAAGCAGGCACTGGACTTCACGCCCGTCCTTAGACATCACCTAGGGTCCCCTAATTCTGTGTTGGCTCGTTGTTTTTAGGGGTTTTCTAGGAAAACGGGAAAATTTTGGCGCGGTGCATTTCTCATTTGCGTACGTGGTCCCAGGCCACTCCTATTCTCCTGGGCTGCGTGTCCAGGTGTAGCTCCGGGGCAAGCATTGGGAGAACAATGGCTAAATCACCAACCATTAACGGGCAATTAAAGAACTCTTTACAATTAAGCTAATTTAACAGCAACTGGTCCCACCGTTTTTTTCTCTGTAACCTTAAATAAAAATAGGTATATTTTTATTCATAACATTTACTATGTTCATCTCTCATTTGATATTGTCTTCTTTTAAGTCTAGCACTGCCATTTAAAAAATTAATTTAGGCACATTGGTTTTCTCTAAACATTCAGGTGCATTTTGAGGACACTTAGCATCTCTTTATTTACATTTTTTATTACTAACATTAGGGAATTGATGCAGTATCCTGTAATACAGCTTCTGTGTATAATATTTAATGCATTTCCTAGAGAAAATAAATATGGGCTTTGCTGAACTAGAGTCAGCATATTTTTCTAACTTAGGAATTTTTAAAAGTCTACAGGTAAGACTTCATCCTAAATTTTATTAAATTCAGTTTTTATAAATCATTAAATTCACTGAGTAGTAATACAAAATTTCCCAGAAATTTTCCAAAATACTTTCCTTAAGAAACACCCTAAACTGCTCTTTCAAGGTGTGCACCCAAAACCACCAGTTGCTGTCTTCCAAACAACACTTCTTTTCTAAATGTGCTAATCTAAACTTTGTGCTTTATCTCTAAATGCTGTGGAATGGTGAAAATTAGTTACAACTGCTGTCAAAGAGTTTTCTCAACACTTTAATTTTAGAAGGTAATTGTTAACATTTAATTGATCATTAATTACATAAGATCATTAATGATTTTATGATGCTCTACTTCAGAGAGGTTTAAAATATTCATCACAGAAGGCCTAAGTGAAATGTCTTGGTTTCCTCTTTCTCAAGTTTCAGCTAATTTAGCTGGTTAACTGGACTGGATTAGTCTTAGCTCACCATGGATTTCTAAAACTAGTATTGCTGATGACACCAAACTGGGAGGTGCTGTAGACACCTTCAAGGGCAGAGAGACCTTGCAGAGAGACCTCAACAAATTAGAGGACTGGGCAACCACCCACCATATGAAGTTCAACAAAGAAAGTGCTGAATTCTGCACATGGGATGGAGCAACCCTGGATGTACAGACAGACTGGGGAATGAGATGCTAGAATGTAATGTCAGAAAAAGGGGCTTGGGGGTCCTGGTCAACCTTATACCAGCAAGCTGACCATGAGTCAGCAGTGCCCTGGCAGCCAGGAGGGACAACCCTGTCCTGGGGTGCATAGGCACAGCATGACCAGCCAGGCCAGGGAGGGGATTGTCCTGCTCTGCTCTGGGGTGGGCTCACCTCGAGTGCTGGGGGCAGTTTTGGGAGCCACAGTATAAAAAAACCATTAAGTTATTAGAGAACATCCAAAGCAGGGCCATGAGGATGGTGAAGGGCCTTGAGGGGAAGCCGAATGAGGAGCGGTTGAGATCACTTGGTCTGTTCAGCCTGGAGAAGAGGAGACTGAGGGGAGAGAGAACTCATTGTGGTCTTCAACATCCTCATGAGGGGAAGAGGAGGGGCAGACACTGATCTCTTCTTTGTGTTGACCAGTGACTGAACTTGAGTGAGTGACTTGAAGTTGTGTCAGAGGAGGTTTAGACTGAATATCAGAAAAAGGTTCTTCACCCAGCAGGTGGCTGGCCACTGGAACAGGCTCCGCAGGGAAGTAGTCACAGCACCAGCAAGACAGAGTGCAAGAAGCACATAGGCAGTACTCTCAGGCACATGGTGGGGTTCTTGGGATGTCCTGTGCAAGGCCAGGAGTTCGACTCGATGGTGCTGATGGGTCTCTTCCAACTCAGCTTATTCTATGATACTATGAGATGAATTTACATGACCAGTGTTAGGAAAAGAAGGAATTCTTTTAAACTAAATGACATATTTAGATCAGATATGAGGAAGATATTCTTTACTGTGAAGGTGGTGATACACTGGAACCAGTTGTGCAGAGAAGCCATGGGTGCCTGACCCCTTGAAGTGTTGAATGCCAGGCTGGATGGGGGTCTGAGAAACCTGATCTAGTGGAAGGAGTCCCTGCCTATGCAGTGGGGTTGGAACTAGCTAATTTTTATGGTTCCTTCCAACCCAAGCCATGATTCTATGTTTCTATGATTCTTTGAAATGCTACAAATAAAAGAAAAATTAGAGCTGTGGTTTTAGTCTGCATGGTTTCATAACAGTGACTCATCTGCATACAGACAGTGAAGGTTTTTTGAGCTGCCTATTCCATGGGACATCTTGAAAGACTTAGTGAGGTTCTGAGCTTCCAGTGTCTAGTGTGACTTGATCTTTTCCTTTTTCTTACTTTTCATCCTATCTGTAATAAAAAATCACATGGATGTAGCATGATGAGCAAGCAAGGCTCTAAAATCACCACTTAAACTAATTTCATGCTTGCAACGCTCCTGCCCAGCATATGCATAAATATTTGATGTTGTATGACAACATATGAATTAGGAACATAACATTAGTTTAAGAGTAGGAAAATGAGTTTGTATATACTAAGGCCTGATTCAGATGCTAAATTGCCTGATTTTCTGCTACTTGAAGTGGAGCTGTAAATTATTAATTGCACACGACACTGGAGCTTGTGTTAGCCTGCATATCAATGTCTAATTGATATACTTCTCTCTTCAGAATAAAGACATGACATAAATGCATAAAAATGGATTGATGAACTGTTCCACGTAATTTCTGATTCACAGGTGAATGACTAACTAGCTGTTAGCTTGAATATGTGGCTCTCCTAAAGTCTATAACAACAAACCTCTGAAAAAAATTTTGAGATTATTCTTAGTCACAGGTAAATATACACTATAGGATAATCAATTCATTATATTTATTCATTATACTTCGAGAAAATTCACATTTTCAAGTCCAAGGTATATTTAGTAGTTTCACATCTTGACAGATGAATATTTAAGACTGAATGCAAATTTTCACAATACTGCCTGTTTAGATAGTATGGTTGATTTTCCATTGTCAAAATTTCGACAACCATCCACACTTACCCAAGAACTTTAATGAAGAACATATTTCTGTGTCTTTAAAAAGGAAAAATGTTCCTTTTAAGAGAAAAGTCACAATATTTTATAGCGTATGTAAGAAAAACTTAGTAAATTTGGCACATTTTTCTTCTCACAAATATATTATGATTTTCTCTAATGCATTAATTAAATTAATTGTATATTATTTTAATGAGCTTTTAGAATGTTTTTAGCTCATTTAAATATCCATATTTAATGCTGTATATTTAAGATTTATATACTAAAGTGTGTTGTTCCTGTGATTTGAGTGATTGAGTGAACTCAGTTTGACAATGAAAAGATATGCTTAAAATAAAAGCAGAGAAATAAAATCTTTTCTGAGAAAATAATGATTCAGGCAGACACTTGAGAAAATGGAGTGAAAAAACATAGACTTTTTTTCCAGTGAAAAGTATAAATGTGGATTATTTTGTGAAGCTCTAATGGCTAAAGTCCTGACCCAGATGTCAATTGTCTTTTTGCTCTCAAGTTCTTGTTCCAAATGTCAAACTACTGCTGCATTAAGTTTACCTCAACAAGTAAAATAATCACTAAATTTTAATCTCTCAGAAGGCTGAAAAATTTGGTGGAAATGTGTCAGAAAATCAATGCTCACATAAACAGAGCTTGAAATTTTTGATTAACAGATTAGTTTACTGGATTCTCTTATTGGACAGACTCACTAATATGAGAATATCCTTATAACACAAATAGCTAACATTTTATATGAAGTTTAATTCAATCCATTTACTTTCAAAACGTTAAAACAAAACTTTTAGGACATTTTAAAAAGTCCCCAAACTTCAACCAAGATACTAAAATTAAAAAAACCCCTGTAAATATATTTTCAGCCTCTAGTCTAGATTAAAGCTTATTTCTATACCCATAAATCTTTTTAACTGCTTCATCTGTGCCTGTAATTGTTTTCAGATAAATTAGAAAATTGTATTCACAAATCAAGTAATATTGTAATTCAATTTCCTCAGTGCAGAAAATAATACATTTGAATTATTAAATATGTGGTTGTATATTCAGGGGTTTTAATTTCTGCCTTTATAAGTTTAATGTCAGTTCATTAACAAACATATAGAAGCTTCATCTCTATCTAAGTAGGTAGAGATGGTAGAGAAGGTAGACAATAATCAATAATATCTGTTCCACAGTTTTCAAGATCTAGTTGTGTTTTACCATGATACATTGATGTTAATAGCATTTATGTTTCCAAATTTTGATACATTGTGTATGAAAATTGATGTTCTTATAAACTTTCATGAAAGATTAAAATCTCTGCAAATAGGTTTAAAGATAATATGGCTAAGGAAAGTTTTTTCTGCTCTATTATCCACAGTATTTGTTCCTTCCTTACTTTTTACATGAAACTGAATTGTCATATTTTACTTCCTCAGTAAAAAGCTAGACTGTTCTACCATATACAAAACATATATAATAATATATAACCTAGTTATGGTGATAACATCTTTGTGATCTGAGCCTTTAAAAATGCATGATGAACCACCATGATAGCACACACATGTATTTAGCTAGTCTTTAGAAATCTATGAGCAGAGCTATCACTTAGATAAATATTTACACTAGAATGTACAATTTAAAATACATGCAGTATAAAGCATGTATTTTAAATTGCACATTTATATATTTGTGAAAAATCTATAGCACACTTTTAAGGCAATTTTAAATAAATTTAATGTACAGATTCAGAGATTCTCAGAATATTCTGAGTTGGAAGGGACCTACAAGGATCATAAAGTCCAGGTCTCAACAAGAACATGAAAATCAAACAGAAGGATAATCCAGAAACACAGGACTGCAGGGAAGGAAGACAATAATAAAGTCATAAATTAATGTCTAGTGTTTGAAATCAACATTTTGAGTGTAAATGAAGTAATGTTGAGAAATACCACATTTTAGCTAGAGAAGCTGCAAATGTTAAGTTAATGACAGGAGAAATCGTTCAGATAAAAGTTCAAACAGGGCTCATACAATTCTAGCAAAGCTTTGCTATCACCTGGAATGAACTGTTATTGGGTATAATACTTGAGTATCTTACCTCTAACATAATGCTTAATTTTTTTTTTTTTAATTGTTTGAATCTTGGGAATTATTTAAAATATTCCAACTCCTATACGATTTTTTGTTGTAAATAAAAAAGTACATGTTAAGTATTTTTTGGTGGTATATTAGCTCAAGGAGTACTTTTTTTTTTCTGTGTTATGATATCATTATATGAACAGATGCAAAGGAATAAAGACTTAAGAAAGCAAAATATTCAGGAGAATCTTGGTATAAAGCATGACAGAATCAAGTTTTTTAAAATTTGATCCACACAATTTGCATACTGAGAACTATCTCCACATCTGCCTTTTCTTTTTTTTTTAAATAGTATAAAATGTTAATTATCTGCAGAAGAAACTGCAGGTGTCTCACATTTTGTGTTGCATGTTAAGAACTTTTTAAGAGTTATTTAGGATCTGTTATTACAACAGTCTACCCTGCAACAGCATCCTTACCAAATTTCATTGCCCTTTACTGACAGAGATAGTAAGATCTGTTTCCTGAGAAAATAGCCTTACTCCATTGAATGATACTTTGTTTCTCTTGGCAATGGCAATAATGGCCACCTCCAACTATTCAGACCACAAAACCTTGCTAGAGGTGGAAAATGATGTTAATGATGTTAAAATCTGTGAGAGTTTCAGGAGAAATTCCAGAAAGCCGTAGCTTTGTAAGCCAGAGATGAAAAAGGGAAAGATCTAGGTTAATGTCTATGGAGACCAGGAATCAGGAGTCATTGTTTCATTTACATAATATTTCCTTCCAGTAGAATACATGTTGATTTATAAAAAGCACTTAAAATAAATTGTCTGGATCTATTTCAACTATATAATCTCTCTGATATATGGTTAGCTCTAAATCTCTCTCTTGACCCATTCTGAAAAACCTCATGTCTATAAAAGTGTTCAAAGTTTTAAATTGAAGGTGCAACAACAGGCATATATTAGTTCTGGACAGAATCTAATAGAGTTGATTCTGAGCAACTGTAAGGAAAATTCAGAGCCCCTGAATCAGATTTCTAATATTTAGCGCTCTCATAACTCCTGCTTCTTATTTTAATGAACGTGGCAATATTAATTGAACCAGGCTCATTACAGAATGAACTTACAGCATTTTAAACACTCACCACGGTACAGAAAGAACAGTTATTTCTTTGGTGCACCTACACATTTTTCTTTCTAACAAGATTAATTGTTCTGAGGATAATATAATTAGAAAGTGAAGTTTCTGTTTCGCTATAAAAAAATGATTAAAAATATATATCCTCCTTTGAATATGGAACTCATGCCACACTAAGAAGACAATCTTAAAACCTAAAATAAGTTTCTCTGTAAGTGTTTTGAGTCAGTCCTAATATTTATGTATCAATTGGATCTAGGCGACCACTATGTGGAAATGTGACATATACATGCATGTATATACATATATACATTCTTTCTATAAAGTATAACAGCAAAATTAAATGAGAAGTAAGATATTTTCTTAAAAGACTAGAGTTCATTTATCCAGGAATCCTTCTCTGCATTTCTACTGGTAGACAAGTTTATTAGGTAGATGTTAGCATTGTGTTTGTCCTTCATACTACTTTAGCTCTATGCTTAATGCTCTTCCCATTTACTTTCCAAGAAAAAAATATTTATGTCTAAATATATTATAATTTAGCCAAACTTTTTGCACTCAGCACGGAGCAGAATTTCTCTCAGATAATTTATATTGCAATAGTTGAATATTCTAACAAAGCATCTGGGCTCTGTTGTAGATAACCCAGTGGCATATTGACACATTTGGGGTTGTTCAAGTTCCTGGCTTCTGTCTTCATCCTGGTAGTATCAGAGAGAAAAGCATTTCTCTAGACTAGGAAAGGAAAGAGCAGCTTGTCATATATCATGGTGACTTCTCCTCTGTTTCTTTTTAACAGAGCTATACTAGTTCTTTGTATACAAGGAAAAAGGGATCTTTGTGGGTAGTTATAGCACAATTGTGTTGGAAAAACTACTTCAGAGTTGTAATTACTTATTCACAAGCTTTTAAAATATTTTATTTTCGGTCAACAGGAGTTTGTTGCTTTGCCCTGTCTGAATTCTTGAGAGAATGCAAAGCAAGACAAATACCTCAGGTCCTGCTTAGGCTGCAGAATAAATCAATTAGCAGGTTAAGATTTATGATACAGTATAAAAATGGTTCTTAGACACATGATGTACTTTCCCCTGTCTCTACCTTCCCCCTCTCTCCATTACTTTCTGGGCAAACTCATTTTGATTTATAAATCAATAGTCATGTGTTTTGAAGACAGAATAGAGATGTACTTTAAACACCAGTCTATTTTTAAATCCTTAAATTCCAACAGAATTTTCTATGCTTAAAATGATTATTCCAATTCCATTGGTAGTGTCTTTATGACTAGAATAAATTTTTGATGTACATCCGCTATTCCAGATATCCACAGTGAAGTTCTCTGTAAACTTTACAATGCCAAATACACAGCAATTGAAGACAGCATAAAGGCTCAGGTTCACTTAAGAGCTTCTTAGGCCCTCCATTCTCTGTGCATATATCTTTCTGGTTTTCCTTTGTCGTTTGAAACATTTTTATGCCATGTGGAATTAAAGAAATTATATTATGCTATGTACATGAAAAGCATACAAAAGAAAAAAGTCATATATGTGTATAAGCTTATGACAAGAGACATCTAACTGCTATTGAATAGAAATTTGCAAGCAAAGTATTTTAATAAATACTGTCAATCTAAATGCACATACAGAGAACTCAAATATTTTGAAATTCAATTCCAACTGAAGGATCACTGAAACACACCAGGTAAATCTGATACATTTTAACTTTTGAAAAGAAATTTAAACATAATGAATGTGCTTGCACAGCTAACCAGATTAGTTTTTCCCAGGAGGAAGAAAAGAAACAGACCTGAGCTTTCATCCTCAAAGGAGTATATATAAACATTCAAATATTTCATATTTAAATATCTTACAGAATTACAATAAGAAAATAATACTGAAATATATAAATTTAACATAAAATTAAACAAATCTCATCTAATGGTATACAGTATTTTTCCTTCTTTACCATGATATTGTATGTAAATATTCCTCCATATATGAAGCAACACAACTGTGGTATAAATGTGGTAGGGATATTTATTACATCATTATTGGCCCATAATGCTTGTTCCATCTGTGTGATTTTAAAATAAGAAAGATATTTTATTTGTATATATGGAATAAGTAATCAAGCTGCAGAAGTCAACACTGATATGTAGTATTAAGTCAAGCATGGAAACAGCAATAAAAAGAAAAATTGCTGTCTCTAACAAGTTCTATTTACATGTGCTAAGAAAAAAATTATCATATCACATGCTGAAGGACAAATGCTATGCAGAAACACAGGACCTAGGTTAGCAAATTGTTGCATGGGTGTTATGATCCAATTATAAATGATGCCTCTACTCAAATTAAGGTGCAAATGATACCATAAGCCAAAGTCAATGGTACAGATTTTATTTAAGCATAAATGTGAGGTAGAGAGACAGAAAGAAATAGGAAGAGAGAGTGGGGAGGGGCAATAGAAAGTGAGCAAGAGAGAGAGACATTAAGCAAAATGAATTCCAGCAGTGCCCAGATGGTCCTTCTTCACTCTGGTATTCTTGGTGGTGGGGATCTCTGAGTTGTTTTTCTGGAGGTACCACTTTTATGTAGTCCAAGTCCTGGGCACTCATGAGACATAGATGCCACTCCCATAACTCTGGATAGTACATGGGTAAACAGTTTCGTCTTTTCACCCAGTGTGCCAGTGGGTGAATTTTTGTCTGAATAGGTTACCCAGATCTGCCTCACCAGACCTGGAATCAACATCTTCCTTTTGTTGCCATCTGCACTCATCGAAAGTTCTGTTGTGGTGACTTATCTTATGGTCACAGCATTCTTAAGTCCTCACAATGAATATTTGTCATGGGGTAATTAAGCAGTGGCTGTGGAGTTCTTAGCAGCACTTCACAGCAGAGGAAATCTGCACAGGATCAGTCTTTGCAGTACAGCAGAATCCATATGTGCTGCAAATGGAAACCTAGATAACTATTTTATGCCAGTTTCATGGATCCCATCACATTAGATTTACATTTCCAAAATGTTCATGGGAAAGACCACTATCAAAATAATTCCACCAATGGTTTAATAAGGAAATATTAGCGCCTGAAAATCTGATGCAAAGATGAACCAGCATGCTGAGAAGGTAATTCTTCTTATATTTCCACAAAAAAACCTGAAATAGATAAAATACCATGAGTTTTTGAATGAAAAGGAAAGTAGAGCTAGCTTGACTTGTATGTTTTTACGTGACCCTGGAAATAAAAAAAAATGAGAAAGAATTTCCACTAAAGACATTGACGCAGTTTCTACGGCACAAGAGAACAACACTTATGGACTAAGAGTACTTTTTGCATTAATTTCTTTTGAGAATTTATTGTTGTTAACACTTAGATTGAGGGAGAAATTATATTTCCACAATGTCAAACATTAGTGCCAAGATATCAAATAAATGGCTAAATATTTTTTCATTATTCCTTTTTCGTAGCTAATAGAAAACTAGTATGTTCTCATTTAGTAAGGGTTGTAGGTGATGGGAAAACATATATTACATTTATTGATATATTTGAATTAATGGATTTGTTTTTATTTTCTTTCTAATAGCAGTAATCTAACCTGGAATTTCAAAGTCAATCCATCATTATTTCTTATTCCTGGATGCTTTCATACCTAGGATTTTACCCCATAGAAATGTAGCATAGCTGTGATTTTAAAAATGAAGAGAGATGAAGCAGCTTTTGACACATACTATACAACTTCTCTTATGCTTTCTATTAGTATTTTAATAGGTAAATGAACTTGAAAAAAAAGTTATCTTTATGCTTGAACCATATCATAAACTAAAAATAGCTATAACTAAACTATATAGCTATAACTAAAATGGCTATTGCTCAATTGAGACACTGTGTATGAGGCACTGGGTTATGCAAGAGAACAACACAATCTGCTTACAGCTGGGGTGGGCCTCTTTAGGCCATTTCCATAAAACAACACATTATTTCACTTATTTAAAAGGGCGATACCTAAATTTAAGCTAATCACTCAACACTTCCTGTCAGTCAGCTGGGAGAAGTGAGTACACACACAACTGAGTCATTTGATTTATTTTATATGCTATTTGTGTGAATGACTCACCTTCTTACAACAGGCATTTAAGTCCACTGACTACAAGGGCATACTAGGACATGATGTCTGATATTTGATGTCTGATCTTTTGATATTTGGGTTTGAGAAGGAGTCATCTCACCATCTACGACCGTAACACTCTTTCTTTCTCACCGTCCCCACAAGGCTCAGCCGTTCATGCTCCGAAGATCAACAGCACAGCTCTGATGTGGTATGATTATGTGCTTTTGGCTCAGGCTGCCACAGAGACTCATAGATTGTGGGAAACAGCTGTGAGAAAGCCTGCAGAGACGAGCCTTCTAAGTTATGACTATAGAGTTACAGACAGAGGAAGAACCATAAAGATGAAAGAGCACAAGTAACTGAAAGAATGAAGACTAAAAAACAGCAATGTGGAAAAGCACAAAATCTGAAATGGAAAAAAATAAAATAAAATATGGGAGCATGTGGGTACCATTGAATTTAGTGGATGCTTTCAAGTTACTGATACAACAGGTCCGCTCCTGGGAGCATGGAGACTAATTTGTTTTCTGGCTCATAGCTACCTGGCCAATAAAGACTCCATTGCCCATTCCTGATAAGAAACTGAAAGGCCTTAAGAGTGGGATGAGAATCTGTATTACTTTTTTGTAATTACTTTCGCCTGATTACTTTTGTAATCAGGTAAAACTTAGGTGTCTTTTGTATTTACAAGCCAGAAAAAAATTGCAAACCAAATCTATTTTGTATTTTTAACAGAGATTTTTTTGTGTATGGTTCTAGATGCCTAAACAAAATGGAGAGGAATCATAGTAATATGATTAATGAATAAGCTGTCTAAAGAAATGTGTAAGGCAGACTCTCTAGATGTGTGGTTAAAGCTTATTCAACACTTGCACTCTGAAGCTAGTCAGGCAGAATTTCAGTGCAGTAAGAGGAATCGAAGAAAATGTGCCAATATAAATGAATCATCGGAACAGCTTTCCCCTCATTTTCAGACTGATATCCAGTAAGCAAACTGACATGAAATTGCTTCTTTTTCAGCCTTCTGAGATGAGGCTTCTGAGAGGCTCTTGACTATGTCACAAATATGATGTACACAGCTGTTAGGAAGAAAGCCATTTTTAAGAAACTGTTGAAGACTAAGAAATGGTGCACACAATGCATACTGAAGGACTGCAATACAAGCACTTGTCCCACTGAACTATAAAGACACCACATTAACATATTTGTACACAGCAACTTGAAAGGTTATGAAACCATTCTATTACCTTGTTGATATGAAGGAGAATGTTCCTGATATCTGCAAAAGTGAACCTTGACAAAAATTCTACTGATTGCTGAGCAATTGCTTTCCCTTGATAGTTTTCATCTCACTATGTTTTGGTCTGGAAGATTTTTTTATGTTTATAAGCACATATAGTTTTTAATTTCATATTCTTTAACCCCTTATTTTATACTGTATTGCATTCTGGAAACTCATACGTTACCTTTCACTGGAGAGAGAGACGTTGGCTTGCCAAACAAATATATTTTAGTCCTGTTGATTCTCAGCATTTCCTGAGACCATTTCCTGGCCATACATTTCTTAGTGGTATGAAATCCTCCAATCCACCAAAGCCAATATTTTCTGTCAACACCCTGCCATACTTTAAATATTGCACTCTTAAAAATATATATATAATAAAGTAAAATTAATTCTTCCTCTTACTGATGGTTTAAGTGGAGTAATTAGTACTGAAATTTAAATAAATATGAAATATTTATTCAATATTAATAAAAGCAAAATCATTATTTTATATTTTTAATGAGACCATAAAACTCACAATATTCTCTACATCTGTGTACTATTATTTTATCAAAATAGAAAACCCCAAATATAGAGTGTTTTTTTGTTTGGGTTGCTTGGTTTTGCTTTGCTTTGGTTTTTTTTTTTTTTTTTTTTTTTTTTTTTTTGTGCTTTGTGGGTTTTTTTCTGTTTATTCTTGGCTTTGTTTTTTTTTTTTTTCCTTGCTAAGTGTCAATATGAGTGATTAGTTCTGTGTAGAAATACAAGCAGCAAGTCTTTTATGATTCACAGGTTTGATGCCTTTTGGAAACAATTAGTGTTCCACTAATAATATTAATATAAAAAATTGGAACTGCTGTATTAACCTGCTCAACCCTCACCCTTTTTTGCATTTGCTTAGGTTATTAGCAACAAAAATTTTATCCCCTATTTTGTTGTTGACAACTCATGTAACTGCTTTATGTTTTGTTAGATTTTCATAAGGGAAAGAGGTTGTGCAATTAGAAATAATAGGTACCGAATGCTGTTAAAACAGAGTGAAAACATTTATCTGAACTCGTAGTTATGATATGTCATCATTTAGGCACTTAATTATCACAACATGGGCTTGCTTTTTTTTAATATAATTTGAAGAATATTTTGTTACCAAGGTCATATGTGATATGAATCTTCTAAGCTCTTATTTTCCTCATTTTAGAGAAACTTTAGATCACTTATCAAGACTGGTATTCGTTCTATTTTACAAATTATTTCATTTATGATTTCATTTCTTTATGAACTTCCCTTCAGGATCAGGAGGTACAGCTGACTTGCTAGTGAATATTTTTAATTTTAACAGGGAGAAAGAGAGAAGCTGGAGATTATAGCAGAATGGTTGTTTACATTAAAATAGAACATGATGGTGTGGCTGTTACAGGGACAAAGAGAGACTGATAAACTGCGTTCCCTTTTACTGTATTAGGTGTTTTATACCATCTGTACTTACTTTCCCTGGGAAATAAAAAATTATAAGGGTCAACAAGGTACATCCCAACTATACTTCTGAATTATGGGAAGCATTTTTATTAGTGTTACTGACCTTATGTATAATTAAAATCTATACCCCCACAAGCAAGATCCTCCCTAAATTCCCTAACCAAAATTCCATCTAATCTGACATTTATTATTGTACAGCTGTCTTGGCTTTAAACCCAGAAGGGAATCTCAAAATCAACAGATTCTGTAGGCATTCAGGGAAGCTGTTTGGGCTGGATGGAGCATACAGAGAATTTCTCATTCCCTTTTGCTTTAATTTTACCATTCTTTTCCTTTTTTATTTTAATTTATTTTTAGCATTTCACCAGAATTAATCCATTGCTACAGCTTTTCTTTTTTTCTTTTTTTTTTTTTTTTCTTTGTGGGTTTGGGTTTTTTTCCTACATAATATATTAAGATTTCACTTTCTTTTGCTCTTGAAAAAAAACCAAAAAGACTGTAAAGTCCTTGCCTTTTTTTCAGTCACAATCACATCAGCTATATTAGGATGCTTAGAAAAAAAGCAAAAATTTTTTTATTAGTAGTATTATTCTGGTCTATTCTTGGTTCTCCTGGCAGTTTTAATGCAGAGATTGTAGTTTAGAGATTTTCATTTTAATGTAAGTTGATTTAACAACTGAAAAACAGATTTCTTTTAAACCTTAAAACAATATCTGTAGCTAAAGGATATTGAAACAAAATGTATTTTCTATGCTAGTGAGAAAAATATTACAAGTAGGGTAGCACGCACTACCACTTAATAGCAGAAGAAAGATGTTTGATAATGGATTAGTAGCTTTGTTGTGACTTGTTATGAATTTGGGTAGGATCCAACACTCTTGTGGAAGTGTATTGTAAGAATTTAAGGAATTGTTAGCCAACACCTTTCAAGTCTAAGCAGTAGGCTTGTTGCCAGAGTTACGGCAACTGTAAAATTAGAGTTCCTGACACATCTTTGTTCAGCGTGACAAGAACTTACAATAAACATCAGGCTCCCATCAATAAGTTGTGACAGTCGGTGGCTTATTTCTCATCTTGACATTGTGTTTATTGTGAGTTGTTGGTGCCTAGTCTTACACTGGGAGGAATGTCAAACTCATGTTGGTGATGTCTTTCCCACTCTGGGATCTACTTGGATTCCTTTCTGTCTTTATGCTTGCACACCTTGGTTTCTCCTCATTGACCTGCATCTCCATGTTATGTCTAAATTTAGTATATATAGTGCCTTTCACATACGTCACTTTCCAATACTATTACTTTGTTCCCCAAAAGAACAAAATAATACCCAAACCATTTTTGTCCAGATCTACATATCTTTAAGCTGACCATTTGCCCTTTTTTACATCTCTGTGGTCCCCAGTGCCACCCTGACCATCCCACATGTGTGCTTCCTGTGAAGTGTCTTCTATCCCTGCTTGAAAGGCTCCACCATCGCACCAGCTCTGTACCTCTCAGTATTGCATTACAGTCACAAAACCATGGCAGCACCATATGAAGACGAGAAACAGTGCAAGAAGTTAGCCAATTAGAAAATTAGAATTAGTCAATTAGAAAATTGCTGTTGCAACAGCTACAAGTAAACAAAAAAATGCTGCAGGCACTTCAGCAGAAGGTTCAGACTGAGCAGGCCTGGAAACCTTCAGTCCCAAGGCAGTGCAAACTCAGTATGAAACTGACAGCCTGTTACTGGCACAGGGCAACATGTGAGAGCAGAGCAGATTGTGCCAAACATGACAAAGGGCACTAATGTGGAGTGCTGGCCATGGCTTGTTAGGGGTGCAGTGATAATTGCTATGTGTTGTACACATAACGCAGAATGTGTCCCAGAAGATGGGACTGAAATAACAGCATCTTTTTGAAGGGTCAGGAACACTGAAGAAGTTTGTTTAAAAAACAAACATTTAAAATTCAAATGAAAGTGAAAAGAATGTCTTTTTCATCTGCTTTATGGTGGAAGATCCGATCTGAAGTTGAAGCTGAGGGCTTCCTAGAAACTTAAGAAAATAAATCACACAAACCCTATATTAAAATATTTTTCTGTATTCAATTATATACACAACTGTGAAAATCCAATATAAACGTTGCTTGATCATAGCTTTCTGAGGTTTCAACTAAACAGACAATTCTTCTAAGAAGTAGAAGTGTGAAGTATCCTTGAAAGATAATGTTTACTGGAGCCAAAATAACACCCTACAGCCCAAGATCACTGTTGTTTGCTTCAAAAGAAAACAATCCACTTCCTCAGGCCACAAGCGACACTGAACAGAGAACAGTAGAGCTATCATTGCCTAGAGATATTGTGAACAGTCCATCCCTGAAAGTCAAGGCTAGGTTGGATAAGGCTTTGAGAAATCTGGTCTAGTTAAAGGTCTCCCTGCTTGTGAAAATTTAACTATTTTATGATTCTATGATCAGGAGTCCAATGAAGAAACACTGAATAGTCTAAGTAGTGGAAATGTTACCAACAAAGAAATGGTGTTTCTAGGAAGAACAGAGGGTAGATTTAATCTCTGAAGGCATATTTGGAAGTAAGTGCAACTTCTGCATAGTCTCTCAGGTTTGGAGAAACACCCTCTAAATGGGGATTTCTCATGCTACATATTTAATTTGTTGAACACCATAATCTTGAGCAGCTGCCACAGAGGAGAAGTTCAAGAAAGCCTCCTTGTCCTGCATTCTTATTATGACACTGATAAACAATCACAAAGCCACAATAAAAATCTACTTGAGAACTAAATAAACAAGTTAATAGTAAGTTAGACTCTTCTATTAGGCTGTCCAACTAGAAAAATAAAATGTCTACAAGGAGATTCAAAAGAGTCTGGTAGCTCCAAGAAGGTCACATCCTTCTTCCTTTTGTCTGGAAAAAGGAAATATATTATTTCACAGTTCTGGGTGGTACAGAGCTGAGGCTTTCTTTCTTACCTTACACCTGCCCAGAGTGTTATTTTTGCCTGCCAGAAAGGGAGATAGGATGTAAGCCTTAGCCCTTTTCCATCTCTTGCATTACTTCATTCTTTTTCTCATAGGAAATGTCACACTTCTATGAAGTGTCAGACTTCATTCTGTCAACCAAAGTAATAAGGAGAGATTTTACCCCCAAATCACTGAGCATCCAAGGACAAACCAGTCCTAGCTGCCACAAAACCGTTTACTAGAAAATAATATGAAGTAGCAGCTAGGAATAACTTTCCAGATAGAGAGATCATTTGTATCCACAGAATCCTAGAGCTTCTCAGAATAGGGCATTTATCTTCAAATAAATAAAGCTATGCAGAACATCTTGTAGCAATATATAGCAAACTAGCAAGCAGTTATTTTTCTCCAAAAGCATTTAGTTTATGACTTCCAGCTGCTTATTTCTTTGCAGCAATAATAGAGTGCCAGGCTTTTATTTTTGGCTCAGCATGCAGCTTTTAACTGTTGATAAACAACTATTAATAATATTTAAGAATAGACAACCATGTAATATACACATTAGTTTGTGCCAGAGAAAAGGTGGAAATAACCACACAAGAAAATGTGGGTTTGTGATAAATGCTCCAGAAAGATTGTCTGAGATCAAAAAGTGAGTCTAATTCTGATTTCAGAGTGGTGAGACCACGTATTAACCACATTGGAATATATCATCATTCTCATGTCAGATATGATCAACAGAAGCAAGTGCACCAATATTGACATAAAATATCATAGCAGTGTTACAACCCAAAGAGACATCAAGAGAATGTCTTAATACTTCATCCTTAAGATATTATTTTGTCATACCTAGAATGCTTTATGACCTAAACATTATATTCTAGGAGTCATCAAAACTGTAGCATTTAAGTGTATTTTGTTTGAAATTAATTCAATTAGAACTGCTGGATATTCTGTCAAAGATGCAGGTAAAATAAATCTGATTTTGTGTTTAAATTTTAAACATATTCGGAAAAAAGAAAAGTTCTTGATTTGGTGAAGTTATACTTTTTTTTTTTTTAATGTGCACATCCACAAGTAACCCTCTGTATAGATTTTATAGCTGGTTTTGTTATTTTTGTTATTTTAGATGAGAAAGATACACTTTATTGGTTACAGGCTTCATGTGAAATTTAAAACATATTAGACAAGGATGTGAAAGAATCTCTTCTAAACACAGTGGCCAGAATACCCAGTTTGAATTTTTGCAGTTTAAGAGACAGAAGTTTCAAGATGATGCCTGTGAACCAAACAAAATAAAATTAATAAAGAAAAAAAATTCATTTAAGCTCCATGTGTAAGAAAAGTTTTGTATTTTAAAACACTATTCTAAATTATTGTATATAAAAGCATGTAGATTTTGCATCTCTCAGTGTTTTCCCATACCCTTCATACAGACTCAGATTTTCTTCGATTTCTTTTTTTCAAAATTCCCACTGAGAAAGAATTTCATTGCCATGACAATTACTCTCTATGAGAATTAACTCATTATGAAAAATCAGCAGGAAAATATGTATAAACCAAGCCCTGGAGTGGTTACAACAGTGGTAAAAAGGCTGTATCACATCAGCAGATACTGCCATATCCTACTCAGTGCACAGTGGGTGGTAAAATAGACAGTGGCCATTAAAACCTCAAAGGACCAAGGTCCTAAGACATAAATAAGTGAAAAAAATACAAATATTTTAAAAATTATTTAATTAAAAAACAACAACAACAACAAAAAAGAAAAAAAAAAAACAAAAAAAAAAAAAAAAAAAAAACAATAAAACCAGTATGTGAAAAAACAGACAGCATGGATTCTTCATAATACTGCAATCATGGTAGCTGTGCTGCAGAGGTATGTCACTAGCAAGAGACAATGCAAAAGCTGGATCTCTGACTTGGCAGATAATCTGCCTGGATATTACATGTAGTCTGGGGACAGCTCTGGTAAAGAAATGCTAATCTGTGGAGGTGATAAGGGTTGCCACGGCAAATTTGCAGTTGTAATGGAAAAAGAGAAAGTTCTGCTTTTTTTTTTTTTCTTGAATTCATGTCAAATGCTTTTTACTACTTAGCACAATAATCCATCAAGTGATCCCTGTAGTATTTTCTAAATCTTCATTAAGTTTAACATGCAGAATGGTTATAGAGCTTGTAAACGGTTATGTTAATTCCCTGACACAGCGTTGTTTCCTTCATAGAATCCTGTGAGAAGCATTGGTGCTGCACCTGTGAGAAGAGAGACAGATGAGGAAAGGGCAGGGACTGACAAAGCTCCCGATGTCCAAGAGCAGGAATCAATTATTTTCTCAAAACATTTGAACAACATGCGGGGGGAAAAAAAAAAAAAACAAAAAACAAAAAAAAAAAAAAAAAAAAAAAAAAAAAAAAAAAAAAAAAAACACAAAACCAAAAAGAAAAACAGGTAGGGAAACATTTTTGCTACCTCAAGTTTACTTCTAGTACTCTTTTATAGGGTTTTCTATAGCTGGTTTAACAACTTACTTCAGGAGCCTGAATCCAAAACTGCATGGCAGAATCAAATGGGTATTAATATTCAAGGGAAGCATTATGTCCTCACAGGGAAATTGAGAATCTTCACAGATGACCATGAAAGCAGTGAATTTCATTACTTTTCTCAGACACTATGATTTTGTTTCAACTAAAAATTATGAAGCATGCACTGCTATTGTTCCTGCTATTCAGAATCAACTGCATGGAAATTGTCAGACAATATAAGGATTGCAGAAAAATAAAAGGAGTGTTTCTTTTGAAAGAAGTACAATTGCAAATGCTTCATGGAACAATAAATGTGCTATTACTGGTAAATATACCACCCAATCAGAACCATACACATCTAACACAACACAAAAGAGCAGCCATTAAAAAACTATGAAAGAGCAAGGATATTGACTAGCCAAAAGTAAAATTTCCCCTGTAACCAAGGACTGTGATAGCAATTAAATTATAAGTAAGATTAGGCCCATTGTCAGAACTTCAAACAGTTGGAAGAAAAAAGTTCAGAATTTCCCCAGATTATAGTAGCATCAGCAAGTACAAAAGTCGTGTGAAAGACACAAAAGTAGAGCTAGCTCAAATAAAATATTTTACTAACTAACTGTAATATTCTATTAAAAGTAATGCTTAGAATTTCAGAAAACAGGTTTGTGAACAAAGGCAGGATTAGTGTTTCAGCATATACCAAAAAACATGTTCCAAGTGAATAGTAGGGACCTTCCCTGATATTGTAGAAAGTTTAAACATCTTCTATGCTATTTACTAAATATCAGAATTTATTTGCTAAAAAGCCATCTGGGTCCTAAAGTACTTTCATTTAATCTAATTAGATTTAATTTTGTTTCTTTGTAAGCTTTCATTTGTCTGTAATCAGAGAGCTAAGTTGGGCCTTATCTTTGGTTCTGCTGAGAGAGCTGCCTGCTATTTTCAGCTTTTCCCAAGAGGTGAAGCAGAGCACTGTGTACGTTCCTTTTACCATTTTACACAGCCAGAGCACAAGGCAAAATCATGGCCAGTGACCAACTTGTAGTCGAGGGGTACAGGAAAGTGGACTTGACTTCTGTCTCTGTGGAAAGCAGCACAACAGCCGAGACCTTATAAAGTGAAAGCTAGAGAGTTAAAAGCTCTTTCATTTTTGGTAGTGCCATTATATATAAAACCCTAAGATGAGTTGCAAGTATCATTATAAATACTGCAGTCCATGTTACTGACTCCACTGAGCACAGCAAAGATGTGAAATCCAGCATCATATCAAAACATCTCAGCTAAAAATAAAATTAGCTAATATTTATTTATCAGTATGATTTCCAGCTAAGAATTAAAATTTACAGAGTAGATGAAAGTGAAGATGAGAATTTGAATAAATTAAGGTTGCTAGATAATTTCAAGGCTCTTGCTGTGAAATCTGGTCCCACTGAGCACAACAGTATAATGGTTTTAGAATGCCATTCTGGATTGCTGTAAGACGCACTGACACCTACATGGGTGACAGCCTGTCACACTGATAGTGCTGATGACTACCACCAAGAGAGTCTTTATTCACAAGCAATCACAGACATCATTAAATACAATGGGTGGGCCAGCTACTTTTTCCAGGGCCAAGTGGAAGTAGCAATTAAACCCTCAGAGACACACATATGAAATGCAGAAACTGTACAGAAAAAAGCATAAAAGTATGCTAGCTTCCCTCCTAAAACAGGACTCTATGCAGCCTGCTTCCTTTGGAGAAGGTATATACAATGCATTGAAGGATGAGAATATGGAATGTCATTACAGGGAAGGATTTTAGAAAGATCTGCTAAGAATGGCACATTTTCAGAAACTTTTTAAGGCAAAAGGACAGTGGTGGGTCCATCTTGAAAATATCTGACACTGGCTTTGCTAGACACGAGGAAAGCTTCTGGCAACTTCTCACAGAAGCCACCCCTGTAGCTCCCCCCCACCAATCCTTGCCATGTAAACCAAACATATAACCATAAAAAGTATAAACTGAATTTTCTCCACATTAGAAATAGAAAAATATGATTTTGTATCAATAAAGATATCTGTAATGAGTTCACGACTGGGACATGGGAAAGTTAAAGGCTCCAAAGAGTTTCTTTTAAACTACTGTAGAGAACACCGATGTATAAAATAGAGCAATTCCTGTCCAAATAAGCAACTTGAAAAATATCTGTGAAAAGCATCATCAAAAGAGATGAAAAATCTGTTATTTATATCTGTACATATACACAACAAAATCCTTCATTCCAAAAGTAAACACAGTGGTCTCAGATTGGCAACTAATTTCATGTGTAAGAACAAGCATTCTCTTCTGTAATAAACAAATAATCTTGAGGAGATATCACAAAAAGTGATAGTGTACAAGTGACAAGTACAACACAAAAAACTAGAATATTTTCAATATTCCTCAAAATGTGGTTCTAAAAATCAATTCATGATGACATGAGACCAAATCAATTATACACCACCTGGACCATATCTAGCAGGGGAAAACCACAAATCTCTGCTTCAAAACAAGAAATTTACAGCTTCAGCACTGACACACAGTTCTTTTCAGCAACAAATATACTTAATTTTGCATCTAATTTGCACTCTTAAAGCTCTTATTTACATAAGAAAGAGCTGAATGCACTTGAAAGAATGTGACATCAGAAATGCCAAAGTGCCAAGCTAAGTTCTGGTATAAGACATTCTCTGGTAGTCTTAAACAATAGTCATAATCCAAACAGAACACGTGCAAAAGATACAGGAGGCTATTTAACATATTATTAAAAAGACTCAGTTGAAATGAACAATCTACTTTAAGCAAAAGACTATTTATGGCTGCAAATACTGCTAGATGAAATAACACCAAGAACTGGCTCCATGAACATGAACTCCTTGCTACTCACAGTCTGTACATGTTAGGTCAACTCCCACACTGATCTCAGAACAGTCCAACTGCCTTTCTCTGAAATGGAAACTTGAAGCAGTTCAAGAGTATGATAGCTCAGGGAATTTTCAGTTGCCGAATGTTTGTGACTAGTTACAGAGAGCTCCTCTTGGTATTTTAGATGGTCTCTCAGCAGGTGACATTCTCCAGTCCCTTCCCAAAAAATTTAGAAATGTAAGGAACAACACAAGGCTAGGAGTAGTTTTATCTCTATTTCACCCATTGTGGATGTGGTGCATGGATGGGAAATAAGAGAGCTTTGTCTAACCTGTTGTATGACTGTCCACAAAATTAAGGTAGCCTGGCAGGATTTGGGTGCCATGGAGGACCAGGACATGTTATATCTGTCCCTATTATGACAAACTGTATGTAATGTCTTGTCAAGAGTATTTTATGAAACCTGTGGTTATCCATGAATCACAAAGCCTATGTCTCTACTTGAGCAGGGATAAGGAAGAAGGAATATCCAGAGAGAGGTCATCTCTGCAAATGGGCCATAATGGCTTGACAGCCCCAACATAATAGGCAGCTGCAATGACTATAAAGGACTTCAAAAATATCCTATGATAATTACAGGATTACATCATTCCACTGTGAAACTCCTCAAGGTGGGGAGAGGTACAGAGCATTCCTGCCTGAATCTGAGCATATATAATCTTGAGATTTGGGGACTTGAACTATCACAACCAACACCACTTAATGGACTCAGAGGAGAACCAGACCTTCCACAGGACCACCACTTTCAACAAGAACTGCAACCATCACTTCAACAGGACTGCAACCGCTGCTAAACTGGACTGCAACCACCACCCTGAGCAAAAGGATGCCAGGTTGTACTATTTTGACTTTGTGGGTTTAAGCCAGTTTTTCTGTATCATTACATTTTTTGTAATCTTTCTATTAAAATGTAACTCTGACCTGAAATATTTCTCAAGGTATTTGCATGCAATTCATTTTCCCCACAGGTTTACTTTCAAACCAGCACAATGTAGTAGATAAGGCAATGGTCCATCCGTGAGCACATGTGAAAAAAAAAATAGCGAACTCTTGACAGATGAACAAGGTTATAATACAGTACTTGCCCAGATCTATAGTATGGACCCATGCAGACTAAAGAAAGAATTCTTAAAACAGAAAAAAGTCCAAAGACTAGAGAAGAAAAAGCATAGTGGAAAGGGAAAAGAGAAGGTTGAGAAAGAAAGGCAATTAAACACAAACAGCAGTCAGGAATGAGGCTGGATAAAGGGATTAGGTAAAGCAAACAAATCCACATCTAAACAAAATGTTCTTTTGATCTGTATCTAGCACTGAGTTTGAAATAAATACAACCACACCCCTGTTAGCAATGATCTTTATTGAACACCCATCAAGGAATTAGACTGCACCCTTTAATCACCTCAAATGACATTTTTTGCTAAAAAATAAATTGAATTCTCAGTTACATCAAGAACTTCTTTCAGGATCTCCTAAATGTAAAAAACGTATTTTTACATTTAATCTTTACAAAATGAAGACAAGGTTCATTATCAAAATCCCATTTTTCAAAACCAACTGTCTATTTGTAAAGACAAACTTAGCCTGTACAAGCAACAGAATCAACACGAATACTTTTTAAAAATATTACTGGAATTACCCTAATAAACTAAATTATATGGATATCCATCTTTACAATTTCTGACAAGAACAGAGATTTGGTTAGTGTTAGCTTCAGTAATTCAAAGCCTACAGTAAAATGATTATTTTAGAAACATCAAATAAAAAAAAACTTTCAAGCATTGAAAATTCATTTGACAGAATGAGCTAGCAGGGGATAAATGCTAATTTTATTTTTTACTCTCAGTTAATGCCTTAGAAGATTTACTTATTCATAAGATTTTGATTGTACAAAGATATCTAAAAAATATTTAAAGTCATAGGTGCTGTTGATAGGGAATCAGATTTTCTATTTGTCAGGGATGGAAGGAATTTGTTAAATTGCTCTATGCCTTATTCAAATTCTTGGTGGTAAAATACAACTAACTACTGCTATGTTCAATACTCCTGTTGTATCTCATTAATTATGGTAAGTGCAGAGAAACATCAGACCATGGTTTTTGAATATATGTAACTTACCATCCTAGGACATCTAATAGCACAACCAAAGGCAATTACAATTTTGGTGTGCAAAAAAATGAAAGGAATCACTCCATACTGCAGAAGTAACAGTCTCCTCTCTGATTCCAGGTTATTGACAAGGGGAGATGCTTTTCCATTCTAAATGTTTTGTTACAAGAAGGAAACAAATGTAATGCAAGGAACTGACAGAAATATGAAATTATTATTAATAGAAGGGAAGAAAGGCAGATGTTAATGATCTTATTCAACAAATATTTAATGCTTCTTAACAGTAAGATCTAATGGATCTTTTTAGTCAGTATGACACAAAAAAAAAAAGTGTGGGAAAAATTAGATGAAATTAAGGAAGAATTTTTCTTGATTATTCAGAAGATATTTCAGAACACAATATATTTGAGGACATAAATCTGTATTTTAAGTCATAAATGAGGAAACATCTCAGAAAGTAAAGTTATCACACATATTAACTTTAGAGAATATTCATTAGGGACCTAACAACAGAAGAAAGTCTCAGGGGTATGCACAGACTTCTGAAAACACAGTGAGGGAAGAGAGCCCTAAAGGACACATCTTCAAACAGGGTAAGTGGGCAGCCACAGGCTACCAGCTACATGCTTTTTGCAGTGCTGCAATTATCTGCCTCCCCAGGATAGATTGGGGGTTATGCATTCACAATGGGTGAAGAGAAGTGCCATTAGTCTCTTAGAGGGGAGACTACTGGAACACAGTGTATTTAATTTGAATAAAATCACCCATGCTTCAGAGCATGGACTTATGAATTACACATTTTTAGCAATTAATGTCTATAGTCACAGTCTTGCCTTTTTGCGTTATTTTCATAGCTGCAGAAATGCATAATCAAGAGTTAATTTAATCGAGTTGATATATAGACATTAAATTCATATATTTATTATAGTGTATAAACAACTTTGTGCTAATGTGAAAACCAATGCTATTATGTTAATTTGTTGCCTATATTTCAGTTAATAGTCTTAAATATTTTAGTATAGAAGTAATTTTTTTTAAAATTAGGTTTGGGCTATTAATGAAAAATTATGATTGGAAAATATTTAATGTAGAACAACATTGGTAAAAAGGACTCATATATTTTACACTGAAAAGTAGAAATATTCATTTTGTTAGAACACTAATTGTAGAATGACATATAATGAAATAGGAGATTTGATATTAGAGAAACAAGAAAAATAAACAAGTTACAAAATGCACAGAGTTTGTTGCTGGTTACAAAAGTTGCAAGTGGAATTCAATAGATGATAGACCTAGATTTCAAGGCAATTATCTTCACATTATCTTTTGATTCACTTTCAGAAAAACAAAGCTCAGAAAGAATTTAGAATGTGTGGAGAAAAAGAAAATACAAAGACTCATAAAATATGAATAATAAATCATTTGAATAGTGGAAAGATAAAGCAATTCCTGACCAGTCTATGAGATAAAAAATGTCACTTCTAAATTTAAAGTGATCTCAAACTTTTGCTGCAGGGTGAAGAAAGTGAGAACATCAGTAACTGACCTCTTCAAAATGAGTGTAAAAACAAAAAAAGATGTTTCAGAACTCAGCATTGGGGGTCTGGATCTACTTTCCTGCTCTACAGAAGTAAGAAAGTCTGGAGTACCTGGCCAGAAGATACCTATGCTGAGCTTTGGCAACCAGGAGGGGAGACAATCCAGGGCAAGGGCATGCTTGACTTGTGGCATTCAGCCAGCTCTGGCTGACACAGAAAAGTAAAGTTCAGATTATTCTGTGCATATCTGGGAATGGTTGCAGTTTGCAGAGAAAAATAGCAGCAGGCTTTTGCAAAAAGTGAACAATGCATTTTGACACAGCCAAGGTCTTTGCTGAGCACCACAAATTGTGAGCAATAGTGAATGTGCATCTCAAGGAAGTCTCTTCTCTTGCAGACACCTGCACCTGAAGGTGTGGGATAACCAGTACACTCCTCTGTGGGATCAGCTGCTGTGGAAGGCAGCAGTTTTTAAAAAGAAAACATGTACCTACCAGCATCCTCCTGGTGCACTGAAGATCCAAGTAGAAGGAGAATTGTTTGTTTCTACATAGTATATCCCTGGTATTTCCTTGACTTGCTATAAGCCCTGGGCAGCTCAGATGTCTCTGCGATTTCTGTTATGCTGCAAGTGAACAGTGCTCAGGGGCTGTGGGGATCCCTATCCCTTTTGGCAGAAGAAGCAACATAGTGGCAAGATATGATAGTAGCATGAGGTATCATGAGGGAGAAATGCCAGGTTTATGAAGGAGAACTGCCAGGTGTTGGTTGGGGGCAAAAGGCTAGGGTTTTTGCTTGGTTTAGTTTTTCCTCTGACAAGAACCTTCCTGTTATTCAGAATTTTGAAAGCCTAGCTATACATGGTCTAAAGGACATCATTGCATGGCTATTGGCAATGCTCTGTCTCAGAGCAGAGGTCACAAAGCAGTACCTGAACTTCCATTACCTCCAAAATCTCCTTCTAACTTTCTTGATAAATGGACAATATATGCAGATGTTTTCTGAGCTGTATTGCTGCATTCATGCAGCAGTTCAATGAAGGATGACCTGAAAAACAGTATATTTCCCCACAATACTTTTGTGTTCTTGGAAGAAAAGGTTTTTGGGACCTCCTCTAGTAGAGAGAGTAAATGTAGCTATGGAAAAGGTTGTGAAGGATGGTGAAATTCCAGCCCCACTCATAACTCCTAAACTCATCACTACTCCCCCAAATCCATCTTTGGTTTCTTCCATTTACCTAAATGGAATGCAGCTGTTACAAAGTTGCATTTTACACATATCTATCAACTTTCAGAGGAAAACGTCTCTTTTAGCAGCGTTCAGAAAAGAGTGTTTGGTAAAGCTATTCAAACTATCCCTGTACTGCACTTACTCCACCCTGTACATTTTTGACCGAAAGACTCTTCTGCTTTTTGGTTGGATTTTTAAAAGTCCAGGTGTATTTTATTTAACACTGGACATTCTTGATATCAGAACAAATTAACATCTTAAGCATGCTTCCACCTTTCCCACTCTCCTCTATGTAATGAACTTGATGTGTCTCACCCACCAAAAAAAAAAAAAAAAATTCAGCCTATCTCCTTTTTTATTATCTCTGTGTTAAAGATATTTATTTTTAATCAGTTTATTAGCAGGAGAGAGATAAATTGTGGAAGCTATAACATAAAATCATATTAACAGAACTACTAAGAAATCTTTTCAACAAGAACCAAACGCCTCATTATTAAGAACTGTACAACATTTTACTTCCTCTAAATCATGATAGTTACTTGCTTAAGTGTACACGCTTTCCCTGAATATAATTTCTAAAAGAAGTTGATGTCAAGTGATCCTAAATGTCTCATTCTGCCATGAGAAATTATTCAAACATTTTAACTTATTACAAATGATGCTAAAAATCTAATGCATTTAAAATATACAGAAAATTAAAATAATTTCAAATACATTCTTGAAGATTTTCTCCTAAGTTGGTTCACACAAGAACTGTTCCAAATATCACTTAAAGAAAGCAGGAAAGATGAAAATGCTATCAAATTACAAACCAGCAAACTTGGAGGCAAGACCTTGAGGATATTCAATAACTGATTTTGTTGGCTAAGTACAAGTATCTATATTCTATCTACATTCACTTCCTAAGAAAATCTCTATGTTTCTGTACAACTGAGATCCAGAGCAACTTTACCCATTTGCTCACTGACAGATTTTATGGGATTCTTTTCCTGAAACACACGCACAGTATTTTGTCTTAGAGACAAGTGGTTAGGCAACAGCTGCATGCAGTGAGACAGAGCAATTCAAGGAAAGAGACAGGTAAAAGCCACAAGACACTTCAAGTCACTGTATCTACAAGTGATACAGCCCAAAGGTGGGCTTTACCTTGAAAACATCAATGCAGTGCCATGCTATTTTCCATGGATAGGACCATATGCATCATGTGGCACACTCAGATAACACCTGCAAAAAAACACTCCATGTAATCTCTTTAATGCCTTCTAGGTATCCCAAAGTGGGTCAGATAGTGCCAGGTGGGAGGTGTCAGTGGCTCTGTCAATGGTTGATGCCATGCTTTCCAGATTGTGTAAAGCCACCTGTCACTGCATGAATCAATCTTTCCAAGCAAGGTGAGAAAAAGTTAGGACAGAATAAAATAAAGAAAAGAGAGAGTGTTTCTGGTCAGTATGCCTTTTGTGTGGTCGTCACACAACTGAGACTGAACATAACATCTGTCATGGATTGACCCTGGCACAGTGCCAGTGCCCCCATGAAAGGTGTATTTCCAAAATGGTTACTGTGAGATGTGACCCGGAAACAGAACAAAGCAGGCTCCAACTTGGGAATGGAGGGGGAAAAAACAACACTTTATTAATCTACATAGACACAAAAGGGAAAAAAGAAAGAAAACACACACAACAATCCACAATGGAACACTTTCAAAACACTCCTCCTCCCTCCAGTCCTCTAACACTCAAATCCCCTCTAACATTCAATTCTCACTCCAATACCCTCCTTCACACAAGCTCCCCCCGGTTCATCAGGAGAGAGGAGTCTCCCTCTCGCACCATGGGCCTCCCCAGGAAACACAACAGAACTTCCTGTGCTTCCATGTCACACACGGCAGCCGCTCAAAGAGAAATCTGCCATGGTGACCATCTTCCTTCCATGTCCAGTGCTCTCACCACTGTCCATGGATCCAAACTACTCCTTAGGTCCTTTTTAAGAATGCTTTTCACCCAGTTCCAAGAAGTGGCCGTCTCTCACCATTTGGGACACCTGTCTCCCCCATATTCAGTCCCCTGGGGCCTGGGGCTCAGGAACAGAGATCCTTCGCTGAAGGCCAAGGGCTCCACCACACCCTTCCCCTCAGTCTCTGTTCCTTCTACTTCTCCTCGCGGCCTTGTCATTCTTGGCTTCTGGCCAGCCGCCTCCCCCAAGGTGCAGTCTCTGCATTATCGGAAGAAATTGGTTTTGCCTGTGGCCATGTAAGAGAAAAGTCCGGCCAAAGCCACTCCAATCATCTCCTCCATCTAGGGCACTCTCATCTGCTGACATTTCTTCACCTACTCAAACCTTCTTCTTCTTTCCTATCCTCCGTCCCCTCTCAGTTCTCAGCTGGGGAGGATCAATGTTTTTACAGCTTCCATTGTTTCATTACCAAAAGAGTTAAAAGCTCAACCCAGTCTGCCAGCGGCTGGACATCTTGCTTCCCCGCCCCTCCCCCACCCTTCTCCTCCTGGCCGTGGTGCTGGCACGAGATATCAAATTTCCAGCCTGCACAGTCTCTATCACTCTCTCCCGGGGGGGCTGCCAAAACCATCCCAGGTCTCCTCCACCCCTGCACCTTGCAGGGCTCCGGCCTCCCTTCCCTCAGGCCGCATGGCCTCCCTCTGCCCCACCCAGACACAGCTGGGCAGGGGAGGAGATCAGATCCGCACACCTGCCGGACTCCAAAGAGGAAGTCTCTCTGGGAATGCTCTGCTTTTAACCCCTGTGTGTTCTCAGAGGCATATCCAAGTCCCCAGTGGCCACACCAGGTGCCAATTTCAAATCTGCCCACTGATAAGTTTGACCATAACTTTCCCAGAAAGTCACTTCCTGGTCAAACCATGACACATCAAATCTCAACTGCCTTCTGCTCATTAACGTCTTTTAAAAATTAGTTCCAAATTGCCTATGAGTTGGCCTGTTACCCAAATGATGCAGGAAACTGATGTCTTTGGAGAGGTATGTGCATACAGAGTGGCATGCAGGGTACAACTGAAGTATATACAAGTAGCAATTGCACTATGTAATTTTACCTTCCTCTGTAGCTGCTCGATGTCTGTGAGGCTGTTTTATGAACTTAACCAAGGAACCTTTCTGACTAAAAGAAGTAGCCCTAAAAAAACCTGCTTCAGGCTGATTAGTTTCTTACCTACTTCATGAAGCAGTGGCATAAACAGTTTTGTTCTCTTCATGCAAAGAAAATGTAAAAAGAAAGAGACATCCATTCACTGGTCCTATAGCAGTATTAATCTTGCCTGGATACTGGAGAAGGAAAGTATTGCAACAGACAACAGTTATTCTGTTAAAATCTGCTTCTGCAGATTTTAGGTTTCAGTCTTCAAACTATAACTGGCAGATACATTTCTGGGGTTTAGACTGACATGTGGAGGTGAAATTTCCAAAACATTTACTGCAAGATTAGTGCAAGTCCAGCTAACCTTTTGCTTTTTGACAAAGAACAATCTAGAATCATAACCTACAAGATTGTCCCATTACTACTTCTAGTCTTTTGAAGGCAAATGACAAGAAGCCTAGACATTGTGTTTTCAGATGTTCAGGGGTATTTTTCTGAGATCTTTGGATTATCTTCTAGATAAGGAAATTAAACTTCGCTAATATAAGATGGCTGACCAAACCCAATGTCTTAGATTATTAATCAGCTGCCTATTACTTGCAGATGAAAATTCTTTTCAGTATTCTCATCGTGTGAGCAGATTACTTCATGTGATCATTCACACAGTTTTAGACTCCTCAGGCTTCAGAGGAGAAAAAGTCATAGCATACTTGATTGCTCTTTGTTTAAAATGAGATGTGGCAAGAAAAGAGAGTCTGAAATGCTAACCTCAGATTATGATCTCAAAATTTGGGCCATACCTACCATCACGTTGAGATTTAACAGACTGTATTTTAAGCTTACTTCTGTAAAAGTCCAATTGCCATCTGCTATTGCTACTGACATAGTATGCACATTTTTGCATACCTATAATTCACAGTTTTGAGCAAACTCCTCTTAAAAAAAAACCCCAAAATATTTTATCCTAAAATAGAACAACAGAAGTGAGAGAGAAATTAGTGTAACTGATCCAATAAATAAGAGTATTAGATAAGTAAGAAGTAAAGTTAAGACTGTTGTACATCATTAGGTTGGAAGGAAATTTCAAGAGAACTACAAAAAGTACATCTACTCTACTTGATGACTCAAAATGAAGGTCAACCAGAGTGTTTTATAAATAGAAGTTGTCTGACAAAACACCATGAAGCCTGTAAAAACAAAGAAGTTTCTTCTGAAAAAAGTAATTATGCACTTTTATGTATGAGCAGATTTTCTCCAGCAGAAAGGAGAGGAACATCAACAATGTACAACATGTCAACAATTAATTCCGTCACAATGGTATCCTGTTGTGGTGTGTTTTCATTCTCTTTATTTGGTATATTTTACTGTTTGATTTGTGGGGGTTTTGGCCCCTCTGTGTTTTTCTTCCCCTGCCTTTGGAGTGGCACAGGTTCCCCATTTTGTATCTTACGTTGCTAAATTCAGACTCACCCCCTTATTGTTATTCAGCTCGGTTAACTGTCAGTTCTTGTTTGTTGCCTGTCCACTCCCCGCTAAATTGTCAATCCCGCTTGTCCCTACCCTTTTTCCCCAAAACCTTCCCTGCTCCTCCCCTCCTCAGATGTCAATCCCTTCCTAAACCTGCCCTTCCCTCCAGAACCTTCTGTGTCAGTTTTGTATCCTTTGAAATCCCATTGGTTTATTTAAGCCTTTCCCCTCCCTTAAGATCATCTATTGGTTTACAGATTGTATTTCCCCGCCTTGTGTTCCACCCTCAGTCCTCCTGATTGGTCAAAAATTGTATCCTCCCCCAAGACCGCCCCTGTTTATAAGTTAGTGCCTGCCCTTGGTTCAGAGTTTTGGGACCTTGGATCTGGGGAGTTGTGTCGTGGAATAAAGCTACCCCTGTTCCGACCCTAGGACCTGTGCTCCTGCCTCTTTGTTCATCTGCGCCGAACCTCTGCCAGCAGCTGGAATTGTGCAGGGTCTGCCAGAGGGATCTGTCGCGCCCCTGTTGTCACCGCTGCTGGGCTGGGGGCACGTAGACCCCGCACCGCGACAGTATCCTGCCATAGCAAAATACCTCTGAAAAACTCAACTCACTGAATGTTTTATTTTCTTATATCAATACTAGTACTCTGCTATTAAAGAGTCAACAGCTGAATTCTTGAAGGAATTTCCCTAGCAGAAATATGACTCTTATCCGGACAGTGTTAAAAGAATAACAAGTTTGAATTTTAAGCAATAGAAAAAAGAAATAAAACCTTTTCATCCATAAGCTTTGATAATTACTTTTAACCATAAAGATATTTTTATTCTTAAAAAAAGGTCATTTGTCAATTTTGAAGCAGATTAAACTATCTTGAGGAACACTTAGAATCTGATCACTTAGAATCAATTAAGTTGCCTAATCAGTTAGTGCTTTGTTACAATTTCTCAAAGCAAATTGTACTGCTTAAAGTTAAAATTGACAATCAGAAATTTGATCAAGCGGAAAGATATTGTTTGCTGGCCTGGCACTACCATGATTCACAAACCAGGGTCTTATATCCATTTTACAAAGCAGTTCCATGCCTGTAAATGCAGTACCCTGTGCTTAGTTGGCTTGTTTTCATGATTCACGTTCAGTGCTTAATGAAAGCTCTGATTTCTTGATAGAAAGTTGATTTTCTTTATAGAAAAATTTGTATGTCTAGGTAGAGGAGGATGTCCTGTACTAATAATGAGCAGATATACCAGGATGGCAGGACAGCTATTTTAAATTCGAACCTGTCAAATTTATGGGAATGAAGGCAAGATCAGCTGTTCGCACAGTTTTTTCTTAAACTTCACAAATTCATTAGGGAGTTTCACAGAAAAGACAGCAAATTTGCCTAGCAGATATTAGGGATCCATTTTAAGAGCAGCTAGGTGGAAGAGAGTCTTACTGTTATATCACAGGTGAACTTTCCTCTGGAAGGCCAAGTATCTGACTTGGAGAAAGAGAAAATTTGTTGAAATAGTCAGAATAACTGGAGTTAACAAATTCTCTTCTGTAACAGAGATTTCAAGCTGTCACAACTTATGAAATATGGTGAATGGTTATTAATACTGTAAACAGCTCCCACAGGTACTGACAACAAGTGTTTCAGACAGTTGCTAGTACAGCCCCACTGTTGTTATCACATCTACTCAGTTCACCCTGTTCTCCATTCATGACATTGTAATAAATACACCTTTTGGCAAATTTGACTAAGCAACACCTTTCAACAGGAAGGGGTTCAAGATTGATTCTTGACAAATGAGGGGTGGTGATGTTGGTGGCAGAGGGGCAGAAAGAGATAAGGAAGAAAAACCAACTCTAACTAAAAATTAATTTTAAAATTCTAATTAAAATAACAATTCTAGCCATTAGCACTTCAAACTCATGGGCATAAACTATATTGCCTGTCCAAGACTAGGTACTATTCCTTGAGTTGCTGTCTAGTTCATAAATAGAAATGTGGTATCAGCACTCCCCTATCAATTTTATACTGCGGAGAACCAGGTCTTGCATGACCATCATGTGAAAGTCTCTTTCATCCATATCAGTCTGGTTCTTTGTCTCCAACTGTACCATTGAAACAGAAGCCCAGCACTTCATCATGAAGGTTTATCCATATTTGAAGGGAAATACTTGCTTCTATAAGAAACAAAACTGTCTCGGGCCTAGAAAAAAGGAACTGGCTTGCATAAAAAACCTGTCTCTATAAGGAGATGAAAACCATGCAGAAGGCTGGGCATACAGTATTCAGCCTACAGTACTGGAAGCCTCGTGCAGAAGACCAGAGAATAAGCTTGATTTTGGCATAGTCTGTGCCCTTTTTATATATGAATATTTAAATGCATAGCCGCTCTGATTAGCCAGTCTTGAGTGCACCTTATAAAGAAATAAGTTTTAGGGCATAAAAAGAATTTAATTACGGCACAGCTGTGTGAGTAACAGTATTATTTATATTGTTAGAAAGGCAAATTCTCAGGAGTGCTGAGAAAAACTGGAGTAATCAGTTGAAAGGAACCATGTGTATTGAAAGATAAGTAAGAGGGATTTAGATTTTTCTGGTAGTATTTCAGGGGTTACCTAATTATACCATGCACAGAACTGCAGAACCCAAACCTGTGAAGATTAAATAACTGACAGCAATGGCAATGCTGTCTTCCAACCATCTATGCAAGTTCATACACACTGAGCAAACAATATAGTTGCCTTGTCGCATTACTTAAGACATACAAGTATAGATCTGTTGAGTCTGGCATCTTACAACTCTGATGCTACAAATGACAGAGGATTTTTATTTTTAAAGGGAAACAGGTTTATTGCTTCTATTTGTTCTGGCACCTTGCCTTTGAGCCTAGTTTGCAATGTAACTGTAACAATGCTTAGGCAACAGAATGGGGTCATTAATATCTATCTTTATTAAGAATAAACTCTTATTGGAGGCACAAGGGAACATTGTCTTTTCTGAATTGTGGAATAATTTAGTTTAGGATTAACCATTCAAGTTCATCTCATTCAACCTCATTATGAAATCAGAGCTTCATGTGCTAATATATTATTATATTCATTATGTCATGTATAGCAATAAAGTATATGTTTTCACATTTAGACCCTAATGATTTTCAGTTAGAAACTGTACAAGGGAAAAACATGTTTTATTCTGATGCTCGCATAGCCGGTGGTGTTGTAATAGGACTTAGATCCATGAGTAGGACCTCTAGATACTACAGGAATCCAAGTAATAGAGTTAAGGAAAGACAAATAAGCAGAGCATTTCATAGACAGACTAGCAATGCAGTTAGTGCTCTAGCAACTCTTAGTCATATTGCCTTTGTCTAACAATATTTGGTCCAGCCCCATATAAATGCAGTAAATTATCTTTTACCTCCTTAGGAAAACCAAAAATTTACATGCTGCTACAATAAAACAAAGACCATAGAAAAATTACAGTAAATTATAAAGATGTTCATATTTAAATGTAATTGAAGCAAATCTAATCTTCAGGGTCAATCTGATTTCAAACGATCTGTGTCAATGATGTAACAGACCAAAGTTTTGTGGATGCTTTTTGTATCACACTCTTAAGACATAAAAATTTGCTTCATTTTTAGTAAGTTTTAGCTAGTTAGCATTTGCCAACCCACAGAGGACTTTAAACACTGTTGACAACAGTGATCAAAAAGCCATTATTTTTAATTCAATTGTATTTTTTTTCTTCTATTACACTACTAGTAGAATTGCTTATTGTTGGCTTTGTCTTTTCTTTCATAATCCTTCTTTTTCTTCTGATATTTGCTAAACTAGACCCATAAAAAGGAGTACATTCTTCTGAGAAGGGTTATAGTCACACATGCATATATTCCAAGCTTGGAGGGAATTGGAAGCTGTGTTCTGAACTGAAGGTACTATTTTTCAGCATTTCTGCAAAGAACAGAAGAGCTTTTTCAAGTTCTTTTAGCATAAGTTCTCCCATGAGAACAAGTGTGTTCATGTTACTTCTAGAAGACCAAACAAGAGCAAGAGCCTTCTACAGAGGTGGCAGCTTCTGGAAATTAAGTTTTGTTGAACAACTTCATTTACTTCATTGTTTGCAGCAGGATGTATTATTCAAGGCCAGTCAACTTGCTTCAAGATACTTCCTTCCATCCTGCGAGATAGTTCCCCCATCTTTGTCATAGGAAGAGGAGGCTTGGCAATAGCTCCTCTAAGTCAGTGTTCTACTCCAATTCAGAGAAGAATATTTATAGGATAGACAAACATGTTTACTCCTGAGAGCAACATCAAGTGTTTCTCAAATTAGAATATACTCCTCATCTGCCCTCTCAGTCAACGAAGAATATGAGCTGAATATTGTGAAAATGCATTTAAGTGCTCCTCAATATTGTCAAGTAAGACTGAAGGTGAGACAGGAAGGTTTATTCATGAAAGGAAAACTTTTATATGTAAGAAATTTAGAAAATAAGCTTTTACAATTCCTTATTTTGTTGTCAGCTTGCTGTAACAAGCAGTACCATGTGGGGCAGAGCTGACCAGATTATTATGCATTTCATCATGCAGAGCAATCTCAGTTTCCAAAATGGGAAGAAAACAGATGCAAGTGATCATGACAGGAAATGAGAAGCTGTAGTTAGTGTAATGTTGCCTGACAGCAGGTGGCCACAAGCTGCCTTCACATATCATCTTTTAGTCTAACACTGTTCCAAAGCCATATTTTTCCCAAGAGGAATAACTGTTCAAATGCAGAAAAAGAAATGGAAGTACTGAAGAAAATACATATTTGGCAGCATAGTGGCCTGTCAAAATGGCATTCAGTGCTGTTTATAGAAATGTACTCACAAGAAAATAAAAACATAGAAAAAAATTTGGTACATATGATACCAAGAAATCTGTGTAACATTTTAGATTCATGAGATGAGGCTCAGGACAATTGTGTGAAAAGATAAAAAGAAAATATATCAATTTAGAAATCCATCTGCAATTAGATGGAATCAGCTATTGCCAAATTGTTACACAGATAATACATGTCTTCTCACCTACCTAAGTGAATTAAGATGCAAAAATTTACAGCCATTTGATGCATTGTTTCAAAAATGTTATTTCTTTAGTGTGCTTGACAGAACAGGTTCTGACATTCTCTTATATAAAGACTCTGACACCAAGATTTGTTAAGAGACATTTTTCCTACTTCCAGTGTAGTATTTTTCAAAAATTTTGTCTTGCAAAATCATCTCTAGCAATTTCATTCTTCCCTGGTTTTAACATGAAAAATCTGTAGCAACTAAAGATTAAATACAAAAATAAAGATAAACCTACAGGTTTTTAGTAACAGCACTTTAAAAGCCTATCATGAAAGAGTCCTTAATTTTAATACTTTCTTTTTCTGCAAATGAAAAGAAACAATTTAAATAAAATTTCGAATCAGGTAATATTTCTCTCCATATGTTCAGTGTTTCTGGAATTAAAAAAAAAAAAAAAAAAAGCAAACTGCCTTTAGAGTTGTACTGAGAAAGGGCAAGACATGCATATCTTTTATATTGTCCCTAATTTTTACTATAGAGACTCACATTTTATTCCATAGACTCACATTCGCAATGCAAAAAAATACATACAGAAAAGCCATGAGCCAAAATCACAAAATTTTCCATATGTTCCTTTTACTTCAATTTCTTCATGGAATATTTTTAAACATTGTGGAAGGCAGTAGATTCTAAAAGAAGTTTGCCAAGTCTTTTTAAAAGAAAATTTTTCCCAATAAGGCAATTTTGGTAGAAAGAAATAATAAGATTTACTGAATATAAAATACACATTGGAAGAAAAATATTCTTAAATGAAGGATTTCCACTAGAAAACTCAGACAGTAACCATCTATGGAAACTGTTTTAAGAAAAATTGCATAAACGTCTTTTTTTTTTTCCAGCAATATACCTCAAGAAAAGTGCACAGAAGATTCAGATTAAATGCCTGTAATTAGTCTAAAGCTAATAAAAATTAAGGAATTTTAAAAAAAACCCAAACAAACAAAAACCAAAAACAGTGAGTCAAATTTTTCTGACAATTCTGTTAAACAGAGACCATTAGAAATTAATTCTGTTTTTCATTTTAAGTGCTTATTCGTTTCAAAATAATAATTTGCTTAGCTCATATAATTCCTGAAATTTTTGCACCATTTATAGGCATGTATATGTATTCATTATGTTGTTTTGATTTTACAATTAGAATGCTGTGTCAGGAGAAAAAATGAGTTAATCTTTGCCATGTTTTACCATTCCACAAGTCCCAAATGAAAGTGAGAAATTATCTCAGAGGATTAATAGATATTTCTGTTCTTTAAGATTCCTTTAGCTTTAGGGTTCTTCCTCAATAAACCTGGTTACAAAACAGAAGCTCCAAACAATACAGCCTTTGTTTGCGCAGTTAATCCTACTGAAAAAAAAAAAAAAAAAAAGAGCTAATAATTTTCCAGTTTTGCTTGTATTCTGATGCATTGCCAGACTGTGCTTTACATATCTAAACTGATGAATGTGTATGTGTACATTTTGATTTTATTTATAAGACAAATGCTTTCCAGTGCGCTATTACGCAAATGCTGATGTACTCAGAGTGATTTCTCCCTAAGAGAAATTAAATGCTTGTTTGACATTATTTATAAGAATTTCATTGGGAAGCACTGGCCAAAGGGAAGAGTAAATCAGTGTACAAATTTCCATGTTGTTGCAACCAGACATCTTTTGGTACCCAAGCAGTACTTTTTTGAAGTTCACACCTTACAGTACATTGCACTAGGGAACAAACAGAGCTAATCTCAATATAGGAACAGAAAGGCAGCTTGTTTTAGCAGATAAACCAAGAACATGCAAAATTCTTCCAAAATGCTCCTAAACATGATTGTACAACAGTTGGAATAGTCAGACAGACAAAGAGTTTTGCTGTTTCATAATTTGCTAGCACCGCTGCTAAAATTCTCTCAACTAAGTACCTCCCTATTTAGAATGAGAGACCAACATTCAGTATGATTGTTTAGTCCTCCTTTTCCTACAGCAAAAAAACACCAATGAAAGTGGAAGGCATTTTCAGAATAAGAAGAACAACGATTTTGTTTGTTGAAACAGTGTGCTTTTCACTCAGACAAAAGGCAAAGTGTCTAATGAAGACCAACTGATCCAAAGTAGAATAAACACTGTAAGTAGCAGTTGAAAACTAAATGCAATACCTTTTCTTTTCCCTAGTTCAAGCTCTCTAATACTTTAAAAGATTTTTCTAGATTAAACACAATGTAAGAAGGAATAACCAGATCCTTCCATCCACGTGACCTGCTTCAGACAAGTATAGAAAAACCTTTTACTCCCAGAGTGCTCTGTTAACAATTCGCAGTCTCATGGGATTGTTGGGCTGCACAAATGACAGAGTCCTTCTGTTTTGAGCAGGTGACTGTGTTGCAACAGTGATTTGAATTCCTTCTCTAGCAGACTTCTGTTAAATTAAAAACAGATAGATGAAGTGGGAACAAGCCCTTGGCTTTCATCTGTGCCTCTGACAGCTGTCACCACCCCCAAGGCAAGAGGATCAGATCTGCTCATGAGCAGCCAGTTATCAGACTGACTTATTAAGCTAAACTGGATTTCAACATAAGGGTTTTAAGGTTTTCAAATAATTTCAACGAGGCAGAGAACATATCTGGAATAATAATATTAAGCAGTGAACTAGCCAGCTGAGAATGGAATATAAAGAAAATTGAAAACAGCAGGGAACAAAAGCATACAGCATTGATTCTTCTGAACATGAACTGCCATAATAATTCTCCCAATTAGAAACTGTTCACAATCAAAAGCATGTTATGTTAGATTGGCTATAAAGTTCTTTAAAAAAAATCAGAACATTTGGACTCTGAAATAAAAAGATGATGGAGGTTATTTAATTAATGATGGATATCATTTGAATTTCACCCAATTCTTGATAAATGACTGAATTTTAAATGTTTTAGAGAATCAGTAGAATTTATCTTAAAGATCAAATAACCTAGTTTTAAATTAATGAGAATTATGACTGTACTCTCCAAAGAATTCACTCACTATAGGTGAGGTTAGAAAGTGTTTAGACTCTGTTGATAAGAGAAAAACATTGGGTTTTTTTCCCCAGCTCTACATGGTTACACTATGTACATGACAGTAAATTTCCAGATGAAACATATTTTGTGCAAGTTCCAAATTAATTGCTGCTCTTCAACAAGAAAAACCTGCTTTATTCCAAAAAATTTTGCTATGAAAAAGACAATATAGTTGTCCCTTCTTCCTTCTAGTGATTTTGGGAATGATAGTCAAGTAAAGCTCTTTCCTGAATTCAAGTCCAGTCAGATAATAGTGAGAATCTCTTGTCCCTAAGAAAGGCCTCATCATTATAAATCCTCATAGGTTTTCCCTAAGTGGAGATTAGGAAATGTTATGTCTTGGATAAAACAGGAAGCCTCAGTATCTTTCAACAGAATTTTGAACCGTAAACCAGATGGAAATTACTTTCACATGGTAGGAAAGCTGTGTTACTGTCCAGGTTCATGCCAACAGTGGTGCATCACTGTCATTGCAGTCCTCAGCAACATTATTGCCAGGTCATGAAACCTGATCCAAATGGTGGTGAGGCCAATCATGGCAGGTGATAGGAATTGTAGTTGCAGACAGACATGAATGCCATTCTGTTGTATAACAAAAGTCAGGCATTGAGGTTCTATCAGCCCACTCTATTGAACCAAACCAATATAAAGATCAAAAGATTAAAAATAAATATTGTCCTGATCCGCCTCCACACCTCTAGCTCAGTTTTCTTCCTTTTAACAGAAGAGTTTAATGAGTTCTGACACAAGCAGGTAAACTTTGATTGTTTGAGGTTGCTGCATATGCAGCCTGCTCTGTGATGCCTTGTGATAAGCAGGTTTCTCTCTCAAGCAAACAAAACAAGTTCATGAAAATCAGGCATAGATAAGTATGGAACAGAATTTCAGAGGCAGGACACATTCATTGTGGAGTCAAAATTCAGCTACTGATTTATTGTCTTATTTTCAAATACATTATGCTGCTGGAAAAACATTAATGTTCCTGCATGAAGAGGTTTTTCATAAATCAGATCTGGAAGGAGTCAAGATTACTTCAAGATGACAAAATGCCATAGTTCAATAATTAAAGTAATTTGTACAAAGACTCTTAAATAAAACAATACTTTGGGTCACAATAGAAATACTATGACAGTGATACTTCATTACGAAGGATAAATATTTACTGTTTTCCATTGTTGCATGCTCTTATGCAAATGTTTCACTGAAAGAAATATAGTAGAGTTCAAATTGCTCAATGCAAAGCAAGACTTTATTTCATATAATGCATAAGTGCAGACTTTAGCAAGGGAGAATACAGAGTATTGTTGAACATTCCTCCTTGCTCAAGATGTACAGATACAATGCAGCCAGCTGGTTGTGCTAAACAAACCTCAGCTTGACTACAAAGATAATATAATTAGTTTATTCACCAGCACTTCCTTGAATCTATGTTCCTTTGACAGCTATAACTGTTGAGTCAGCCTAGAGTTACAAAAGATGGCACCTTGTGGAAGTTGCTACTACAGGAAAAGTTACACTTCGTGCTTAAACATCTCAGGCATGTAGTGACATTTTCAGCACCAGGAGTATCCCAGTTCCTCCCACAATGTCACAAGATTTTGTTCCTGAGAGTTTGGGTGCAGCTGAGAGCCTGGAAATTAGGTTTTAGCAGAACAGTAACATTGTCAGGATTGTAGGTTCACTCCTATTCAGATCTTGGAGACAGCACTAACTAGCAGAAACAAGAACAAGGATAGAGAGGCTTGTATTTTCTATAAAACATAATATCTTCCTCCTAAGAGTTTTATCCAGGATAGGAGCAGACAACTCTAAGGCACATTTGCTGTCCATCTAAGGAAGTGACTTGATTTCACAAAAGAGAAGAAACAATCAAAGACCAAGACAGTCAAAAGTGGTGCAGGGGTGTAGGGTCTGAAAAGGCCATCTAACAGTGCAACCCGAGGAACTATATTGCAAAAATCCAGTTTGCCATCTGTAAAGGCCTGTTTCTTTTTTTTTTATTGGTTGCTTTTTTGAGTTCCTTTGTGGGCTTTTTTGTTTGTTTACTTGTTTTGGTTTCTTGCCTGTTTGTCAAAGCTTTTATTTCAGTAAGCATAAACAGCTCCTTCTGAGAAGGTGATACAAAAAGACACTCTTTGGGTGTAGTCTACCATCTGTGGAATTTGGGTGTGAAAAATGCAAAATACCTAGTACAGATAGTCCACAATCCAGAAGAATCAAGGCAAAAGAAGTCATGCTTTTAGCTGTGTCTATTTTCAGGCTTAGCAAATTGCAAGATTTACATGCTTTGCCCGAAATATCCTCCTAAACCTAAGACTCCCATGCTTGCTTTGGTTATCCCACAACCCAACTTGCTCTCCTTAAATGTATTAAAACTGGAAATACTATTGATACAAATGAATGACTGTGGTCAACACAGAACAGATCATGGCACAAGCAGTGCTCAAAAATGAGAATGTCTACATTTTTAGTACTGCATTTGTCTTGAGACATAAGGCAAGGTGTCATGCCCAAACTAACTGCAGTTGCATTTTTTAAGTGCCTTAAAATCAGTGGTTGGTTTCATCTAGACTGTCAGTATGTCATCCAGGCCCCTAGCTTCAAGATTTTAATTAGGTTTTGACAACATACCGAGACACTTATGTTACTAGATCCAATTCATTTAACCTTTTCCAAAGCAATACTCCAGTTCTGTAATGGAATGAAATTCAGTGTAATTGATGTATACAGAACTTAACTGAAGCTCCTCTTCAGCTCTCCCAGTACTGGAGGTTAGCTGTGGTACTGCACAGTTATTGCAAATGGAAGTTGGTATTCTGGGTTCTGTGGTGGTATTTGGTGAGATAGTTGATGAACATGGGATATAAATATGGCTTACAGAAATATTTGACATAACTAGTGTCCCCAAAGTGTAGATGCTGAGAGAGAGAAATGGATAGTTTCCCAGGCATCATTCTGAGAAAAGCTGTGACAAGCTCAGAGAAAAGAACTAAAACATTTCTTATTTTAAGGCTCTGCCGCTGGTGTTTTGAACATATGTTTCTCATTAGATGTTTACCAAAGGGCGGTTCCTAATTAACCAATAGGTGACAGGTGTTATTAAGAACCAATCAGGTGTTGGGTGAACAATGTTGGTTATAAATATCGGGAGTTTGTAATTAAGTTTTTTATGCCTTCTGAAAATGCATAGAGTGTGCCGCCTTTCTTCCCTTTCCTAACTCAATAGTGACGCCAAAGTCCTGCAGTATTCCATGGAAGTGAGCTATGAAACTGCAACAGTCTACACTAACACCTTGGTTCAGCCTTTGCTCCTCTGGTTAATGAAAACGGGGTGTGCTGAACACCTGCTTATGAACTGCTTTATGTCGAGTTAGTTGCTGACCTGAGTTTAGATGGTTTTCGTTTGTTTAAATTAAAGTCTTATAATAAGTTACTCAAATGCTTGATTGCAATGCCAGTAAAGCAAACCAAAGGGTCATCCTTACTTCATGCTTGCAGTAGCCAAAATTGTAAATGAGACCTTGTTAGCAGAATGACACAGTATTACTGCCTCTCATACTTACGTGCACAGCAGAATGACACAGTATTACTTCCTCTCACACTTACGTGCACATCACACTGCCTTCAAGCTTTCATTCAAAGGAAACTCTTGTGTCTCCACCAAGCATAACTAAAAAGGCTTTCTAGACAGTTCTTCACCCACCCAACAGAATCAGTGTAAAACAGACTGTATCTGAAACATTCTTTTCCTAAATAATATAATATTGCCCAACACTGTCATACTGGGTAAAACTGTTGCCTACTGGAAAAATAACTGGGTCAAACACTGCTAAACTAAGATATATGACCATTCCAGCTAAACTGTTGCCTACTGGAAAAATAACTGGGTCAAACACTGCTAAACTAAGATATATGACCCTTCCAGCTAAGGTGAGAAATGACCATTTCTACTTGTTCAAAAGGTCTCTGTCTGGCCCAAGTAGACCTTGAGACATGTACCTCTTCTTTCCTCAGAAATATAATTGGTGCACACCAGGCATCACAGACTCTGACTTTCGCCTTATTTAGAATAACTTCTTTTGCCCAGTACCATTCATTCCCAAGGTTCAATTGTCTTCCTTGGACTCCCAAAACCTAGCATCAGCTAGATAGCTAGAGAGATGAGGGAGATTTCTGGGACAAAGGAGAAGTTGCCAATGAACAGCTTAATGAGGCAGCTTGGCAGTAAGTGAGCAGGATCATCAAGGGAAAGAGGTGGCTGATCTCATTAGGCTCTATACCAAATGCAGACTATTCATGTTAATCCCAGCCAGACTGGGAATTACAAAACACATGGGCTCCTCAGAGTGCCACAGAACACCTGTCATCAGTGGCAGTAAGGATGCTGCAATTACCTGCAATTGACACGAGCACACAACAGGAAAAGCCCTTCCTGTTGCTGAAGAACCAGGGATAGCCACAGAGACCAGCTTGCATATGTTAGGCAACTAAATCAGCCAGTGAAATTCCTCCTTACCTCAGTTCTTCCATTCTCATTTCCATTTACCAGTACTCACGTATCAAACACCCTTAAAACGGAAACAAATATGATGTGAGACTCATCTGACTCAAATATCTGACCGGACTAAATGTGTCATTCATTACTGGCAATTAGACAACCTTATGAGCATTAGCTATCTGGGGGTGAAAACTGCTGACTGAATACATGGCATACAAACCCATGCAACATAGCCATAGTGTGTGGACATTTAAGAAAGTAAAATCATGATCTCTTGCTTGGAGCACTGTGTGTGTGATATTGTACCTCACCAGGGTTACACTTTAGTTTAAAGCATACCATTAGCTATCAGCCTTTGAATACAATTTACAGATAGTGGGAGGACTAAGTAGGCCCATGTAAGACACATGCAAGACACAACATCATGATACATTAGTCACCAGTTTAAGTAACTGGAAAATCCACTCCCTGCTGAGCCCACATAGCTCCTTAGAAAGAGTCCTTGATAACAGAGGAAGACAGAGCACAGGTAGGAGCATGGTTGTTTTTTTCCCATGTGCTGCACCACGCAAAATAGCTTTGTGGTATTCCAACAGAAAGCCTCATTTCTGTCATTGCCCACGTGCTGCCACACACATCCATATGTCCCACTCAGGATTACAATTCACTTAGGTTTTTAAAGTGAACTCTTTACAGTTAAGACAATTTTACTTGAATTCAGGACTCACCAAGAACATTCACTACAGATTGCTTCCAAGAATCCTACTTTTCAAAAGCCATATAAGTTAATATGGAGTCATAAAAGGCTTTTTTCTTCCAGCTGCATCACTTGGCTACAGCTAACAAATCCGGTTATAAACTCCCATTGACTTTCAAATGACAGATTAGATAGTAGTTATTATACTATTAACTAAGACCAGAAACATTACAGACGATGAGAAAAACAACACTGCTATGAAGTTTTGTTTAAGTTAGGATGGTTCTCAGAAAAAATCACCAGAGAAAGGTAGTTCCATGTAATAACTTCAAACATAAAAGCTTCAGGACAAGACAGTGGAATCAGAGCAGAAGAAAATAAATTTCAAGTTCCCAAGCTACAAGATTAATCAAAACAGTAAGGGTCTTTCTTTACTCCAAAAACCTTTGATATAAATTACCTCTTTCACATCCTACAAAAATAACCCCCACCCCCTTCTTCCCAAGTATTTTTAGTGCTTTTTCAAGTATTTGTCAGACAAAGAACTTACTCAAATCCATCCAAGGATCAAGGCAGCAGAAAATAACTCTATCAACTTCTATGTACGGTGGAACTAAGGTCAGATCTGAACTTAAATGAAGCCATCAGCATGATGGACACAGGGAACGGGTGAGGGTCCTGACTGAAGCTGATCAGGGCAATTAAGTACCATCAGGACATTGACAACTGGTAGGCAAAGTATGAAAGAAAACCAAACAAACACCTTCTTAATCTTTGGTGAAAAGTTAGTAAGTCAATTGCAAAAATGTAGTAGCAACATGGCAGAAACAGCTTGTCATCTTGGTGGTTTCCTAAAGGGTTCAATACTTTTATCCTGAAAAGTATGTGAAGTTAATATATGCAGTGAAAAAAAGAGCAATAAATTTATCAAGAACTGCAACAATAAGATACAGTAAGATATAGAAGTAAGCAGAGTTTGCACTTCAGAGAATCTCTATTTTTGTAAAGAAAAAATAAAAAAAAAATCCACTGGCACAACATGATGTTATCAAGGCTGAAAGACAAGGACACGGCTAACAAACACTGTCAACTGGTATCATACTGAAAAATGTAAGTAGTGGCTAAAATCGTGCTATGACAAACCTAAACACACTTCAGGTGGAAGAGTTTCTTCTGTGATGATGATCTAATTTAAAAGCCAGTTTTAAAAAATCAGCCCCCTATCTGTAGGTGAGTATCAAGAAAATATATGAAAAATATTCTTGAACTGATATTTAATACTGCTTATAAAATAAAAATATAAAAAAAAAAAGGAAGTCCAAATTGTATCTGGAAGAACACTTAAAAAAAGAAACAAAAACCAGCATATGTTTTGTAGTGTCATTTCAGCCATGATATAGGAATCAATACATGTGAATAGTCTTTTAAATTATTTTAGTTTAACTTTGTAATGATATGTATAAAATTTTCATATGAACCCATTTATCAGAAAAATGTTCAGAAACTATATATATTTTTACAAGTGGGAAAAGAATGAAAAATATGCTCTAAATGATACAGAATAAATAAAATTCTAAACCCTTCCTCTAAATATGGACTTTGGTGTTTATTTAAGCTTTGTTTTATTTAATCTTCTTCAGATTCAAATAATTTTATATTGTACATTTAAAATACAACTTTTTTTTCTGAAGTATTGAGGTGATTACATTAAATTTTAGTATCTAATGATACTTGTGATAATACTTAACCTGGAGGAACTCAATTTTCTCTTTAAAGCATGTGAATTAAGTATTTTATAGAGTTTGAAACATATGTGATAATTAGTTTTCTTTAGAAGAAATGCTGAAATTTCACTTTTTTGGAGCATAATTTCTCTTCAAATCCTGCCTACTATTTTGGTCACAGAAAAGGTTCCTATGGTTGTATTGTTACAAATGTTCTCCATGTGGAAAATACCAATGAGAGTTCAAGTCCTATTTGAATCAGCACTAAAAATGTACTGTGAATTTGTACATGGTGTGAACAGTTTCCTGTGACAGAGCAAGAATCAAAGTCTATGGAAAGCTTTCAGAAGAGATTTTTAAATGGTCAAGTCAAAATAATTTCAGGACTTATTTTAGGAATCAATTTTATAATCTAATTTAATCATAAATACCTAGATACTTCTAGCAGCAAAACACATACACGCACAATAAAAAATGATTCTGTGTTTCTCCTGTTGTTTCTCCCTTTTACTGTCAGTTGTCAGAGATTAGACTTCCATAATGTTATTATTCTAAAATGAGTCCAGTAAGTCAATTCAGAAAGATCAGCAACATTTTAGAGAGCAGAGAGATGTAGTATAAAATAAAACTGTTACCTGTGTTACCCAAACTTAAATTCTGCCCTTAGTTCTTTTACAAACAGAAAGCCTAAATACTACAAAATAATAAAAATTAGGGTATGAATCTGAATTTAAGTTTTGAAAGACTCAAAGATGAGTTTATTTCCAAACTCCTTAGATTATTTAGGGTGAGTCAATAGCAAGTACTTTTCTTTCAGTTATTGTTGTTGATTTCTGGGTGCTTTATTAGTAGAAGGTAGTATGTCGTTTTTGCAAGATTTACTGTCCAGCCTCAGTGAGATATATATCCAGCATCCTCTTCAAAATCTTTTCCTACTCTGAGGTAGCAATAGGCTCATTACTAAACCAAAATTTTTACACTTTTACTTGGTGCTTTGGTTTGAGACAGCAGAAGACATTAACCTCCCCAGTATATAACACACTAAATTTACAACAAATATGAGTATTGTTCCTAAAAAGAGTCCCCTGCTGCCTCATAAGATTTTCAATTTTTCCTCATATGTCTGTGTTGTATTGTACTAAATACTTACATGTTAATGGATTTAAATGTCTGGACTCACTGACCTGAGTATTGATTTCTAATTTGCCTGAGGATTAAAAGAAAGCCAGTGACACCCCAGTCCTCAAAATGTCAAGAGGGAGGATCCAGGGCAGTACTGGCCAGTCAGTCTCATCTCAGTCCTTAGAAAAGTGACAGAGCACCTCATTCTGGAGGCCGTGTCTGAGCACATGGATGACAACCAGGTAACTCATGCTGACTACCCATGGTAACTAGGGTAGTCAGCATGGATTCTCTAAAGGTAAATCATACTTGATGAATCTGATTGCCTTTTACAATGAAAAAAATCACCAGGATGAATGAGAAGAGAGCGGTTATACCATCTATCTCAACAAGGATTTCAACACAATGTCCTTACAATGCCCTCATAGATAAACTCAGGAAGTGTGCACTGGATGAGTGAGCAGTGAGGTGGATTGAGAACTGGCTGGATGGCAGATCCCAGAGAGTCACAGTCAGATTTAGGGACTGGAAGGTCTGTCTTATGAAGAAAGGCTGAGGGACCTGGGCCTGTTTAGTCCTGAGAAGGGACAATTGAGTGGGCACCTCAAGAATATCTGTAAGTATCTGAAGGGAGGGTGTTATGAAGATGGGGTCTTCTAGGTGGTGCCAAGTATTAGCACAAGAGGCAATGGGCAGAAAGATGCACAGAAGGTCCACCTGAATATGAGCAAGTACTTCTTTACTGTGCAGACCATTGACACTGACACTGGCTGCCCTGAAAGTCTCTGGAGTCTCCTTCCCTCAAGGTACTCAAGAGACATCTGAACATAATCCAAAGTAACATGCCATATGGGACCCTGCTGGAGCAGTGACCTTGGACCTGGTGACTTCCAGTGCTCCCTTCCAGCCTACCCATTTTATTATTCTGTGGTATTTTCACCAGTTCTGCTTATTTTACCTCCCACATCAAAAGACTTAAATTCTATATGGCATTTATAGAAGTATATCCTTAGAAATAATTTGCTTCTTTGAGTTTGCAATCACAAATTCAATTCAAGGAGCCTTGACACAAGTTAGAGATCAAAAACTGCCAGAAGATTAATAATACTTGAAAAGGTGAGTTGTGATTTTATTAAGGATGGATCTGATTGACAGGTCTGGCTGCAGTGTCCCACTCCCAGGAGATATCAGAAGATTGCCACAGGGCTGTTTGTCACAGACTAAACACAGAATGCATGAGGTGGGACCATGACCATGCTGCTGGGCTGGACCATTGCCCTGTGTTCAGAGCAGCATTCTGTTTCCATGGTAGGGTTCATTTGATGGCTCAGATGTTGCAGTGAATGCATTTGTGGGCATGAGTTCGAGAAGATGATCACCTTTCCCCAGAGCACCTCATGTGGTGCTAAATTGAACTTAGCAAATCATGTTATTTGGTATTCCTCTCCCTCCCTCTGCTTTGACATCCCTGTCTGCATACTTTTTTTTTTTTTTTCTGGATTGCTTTCATTAGCTTGAAGTTTTTTCCGTTTACAGTAAGTCTACTTCAAAATACAAATCTACAGCAAGGATAACAGCTTCATGTTGACAATTCCAGATTTCTTCTTTGCATTTGACATCAAAATCCCAAAGGTGTTCTTTGCCTCCAATAAAGACAAAGTATTGACATGATTTGATTGGTCTGTATATTGTTTTATCATCAATCCACTGCAAATTTTTAATGTCCTATATAAATAACCAGAACAAAAAAGATATTTTTTTAGATATGTAGAAAATAGTTTTACATTAATACTTCTAAGCAAGAAGCTTCCACGTTGAATATTCTTAAGACATAAACCAGGCTATACAACCAACATTCAGTAACTGCAAATCCAGCCAATGTCCTGAACCACAACAAATAAATGCAGACTGAGAAAATTGGTAGTTAACAATACTTCATGAAAATAACTTCTTATCAGTCCTATCTTCATCTGATTGTGCTCAAAAAGATTTAGATATTTTTCCAAACAGTTTTTTCCCCCATTTTGGTTTTTTTTCCAATATGCGTTCTTTGGACAATGAGATCAGCTCAATTGGTTGAGCATAGTGCTAATAATGGCAAGGTTGCAGATTCAATCGATATACAGATAATTGGCTTCAAAGTTGTACTCAATGATCCTTGTGGATCCCTTCCAACTCAGAAGAATAGTCTGTGATTCTGTAAAATTTAACTTAATTTCCAACTGTTTTCAGTTCAATTACATAAAATTTACTGAAAACTACACAATTAAATGGAACTAAACAATAAGCATAAGGTATCATCTTCAATGATGGATGTGGCTCAGAATAAAAAAGGTTCATTAATGGAACTTCTTCAAGAGTACAAAGATCCCGTGACGGCTGCTGCAATTGCAAAGGAACTTCTCTCATGATTAGATGCAAATTCATGGGCAAAAGACTCTTTCTTTACCAGACATGACTTCTGGAAGTCTCTAACATTATCTCATTAGATTATAGCTAAAGTGCTAAATTGATGGTGATAAGTCACACCTGCATAAGGACCTACTTTGTGATCTAAGCAATACTTGTGAAGAAAAGAGGAGAGGATTAACAGGAAAAAAATTTACTTCTGTCTGAGGGTAGAATTTGAGACCATTTTGCAAAACTGCTGACTTTCAACTTTTCAATTTGTACTTTTAAGGCACTTAAAGTAAAAGCTGTACTTTTTACTTTATCAATAAAACAAAGTTATGCATTTAAAAAGAATTTATTCTCCTAACATTATCTAGAGTCTGAAGGACTAACTTGCCCCAGGCTTATTTTCTGCTGAATTTATAAATATCTCTATACTTTCTCACAGGTACACCAATTGAAGTGCTCTCTTTTTCTGCTCATTTTGCTGATTAGAGCAGCTCATTGTAGAATCTGGTAACTTCCTATAACTGCCAGGACAATTAAGGACTGCACAGCTGGACAGCTCAAAGTCTTAGTTTTTATCATATTTTTTTAACTCAGCTTTTTCTTTTACTTTTTAAATGGATAAATAAAACAGAAAACTAATTTTGAAGCACACAGAAAAAATATATTTTAGTTTTATTCAAATAAGCATACTGTCTTATCAATGAATGCTTAAGGCAAAACAAAGTATGTGCTGGTCTAACTCTTCTTGAGTTTAAGAAAACTTTATTTCCTCTATTATGTTATATATGTAATGGTTTGGTTTTAGGGGATTTTTTTGGTGTTGTATAGAGTTGTTTGACAGACACCTATAATCCCTATAATTTTACTCAGATCCCTAGTTAGTTTATCAATATTTGCACACATAGTTATGCATGACCTACCAATTTGTTTAGTTAGGAATGTATTTTCTCCATTTTGCACATGTAAATCTCTAACATGAAATGGTTTTTTGCATTAAATTTTGTCTTTGATAAACAGTTGATCAGTCTCCCATTACTTCAATTGCAAAGTCATATAACCACCCCCTCAATCTTCCCAGTGCATATAATATCGACTAAGACTAAAATTTTGGTTTATAATGCTATGATTTTTGTTAATTTGGAATAAATATTGTCAAGCTAAGATATTTTTTTCCCTTGGGATTTATAAGTATTTTTTACAAAAAAAAAAAAGGCAAATTTTATAAGAAACTACAAATTGATCTCTTCAAGATGTATGAATTGGCAGCACCAAAAAGTAAGAAACCAGCAGTTTTTGGCAATTACAAGATACAAAATTTAAAACAATACGAGTTTATTTTAATTCCTGACATTTTAAAGAACTGTTTGTAAACTATCATGGGTAGTTTGTAACCTATCATGCAGAGTTGGAAGAACTGATGCAACAAAGATTGATCAGTACCTCTAAGCAGAATTCCCAGCCTTTTTAATTTAAAAAGGTGTTATTCTAATTTTAAAAAAATCACCAAATTATGGATAAAAGAGTGAACAAGAGGATTGAAAATTTTGTAGAAGTGAAGAGATGGTTAAAACCATGTTTTCTTAAAAGCAAAAAATGGAAAACAATATACTAGTGAGAAAACTAAATTGAAAGAAAGAAAATATGTACACAATTCTCTTTCTATTTTTAATCATGTAAGAATATGTTGAGAACAGAGAAAGAATAGAGTTTGTATTACTGACTAGAATAAATCATCATTCAGTCCATATCAGTTCCTGCAGGAGGATGTAGAAAAAACTGTTCTGCCCGACAGGTTGAACTTCTTTGAACAAATTCTGGGAAGCAACAATCAGATTAAGCTTTTTGTGCTGCACTGGTGAATATGGCCTGAAATGAAGGCTGAGCATCTCAAAACTTCTTTCAGTACATTAGTCTTGACAAATGTGGACAAACTCGAAGCATTGGAATATATTGAAGTTAACATCAGATTCTAGGCTGCTTCAAGAGAGTGTGGCTACCAAGTAAGTAGAAGGCTTCAGAATGGTGTTTTAATGGATGATATATCTGGATCTGGATTTTGTTTATACACAAAATTGCAGGAAATATCATAGCTGATGAATGAGTGCTTAACAATCTGATCACTGATATTTCTGGTATACAGAAATATCTATAGTTTTTCTAAATATGATGAATATTTATTATTGCATAAAAAATTCAAATTCTTTGGGATTTAACATTAGAATATCTGTAAGCTTGAAGAGTGCTAAATGCATATTTGGTGATGCTTACATTTTTTCTGAGATCACTGGTGTGTATTAATCATTAAAATCCTAGGAATATGCAGGAAGACAATATGGAAAACATACATTTTAAGAAGTTTAAAATTAATTTTTATTTTATTTAAGATGAGTAAGATGGGTAAAATGTCTTTACTTTTTTTAATTGCTTCAATTATTTTTTAAAATATAAAATGTTTTTCTATATTTATATGAGAGATTTTTTCCTGGTCTCAAAATGTCTGAAACACTTTGAAATTGTATTGAAAAGACCTGCTTGTAAGAAAACAGTTCACTTGGAATGGAAATATTTTTTGTAATCTCTGTCTAGATATAAGAAAATAAATTTATTAAATGAGAGAGCTGGAAAACCTACAGGGCAATGCTTACAGATAAAATCATTAAAAAGTCTGCTGGCTACATATTTAGCTATTGCTTATTTGAACACAGGTAAATTAATTGTTTTTAGATGACAGAAAAGTGAACTTTAGACAAAAGCGTGCTAATATAATGTTTTTTGAAGTGAAATGTAAGAAAAATGAAACTTAGAGAGACTGGACATGAATAATTTTAAAATGTTAACTTTAAAGTGTTAGTGAAGTGATTATCACACTATCCAAACTGGTCACAAAAGTTCTTAATGAATGCTTCTGGACAGCCAAACTAAGGAAAAATAAATAACTGTTTTCTGTTATTTTGCAGTAAAATGAATACAGGTACTCTCTGTGCAGGAGGGGATTAATGTATTATATATCTGTATTGTGTCACATGTGTTTATGTTGTGTTAGCTCCTTGTCCAGTGAATCAGAGAACAGTCACATTACTTCTGTCTGGGGATTATCTTGAATTTTCAAACCTTGCTTGCAATTTATTTGAATTCAAAAGTTTTAGCTGATTCTGAAATGTCCAACAATGAGGAGGAAATTACCTGGCTCCCAAAGACTGCTTTCTGAGATAAAAAATAGCACTTTGCACATTTCTATCAGCAACGAAGTTGCATCTGCCAAGGGTCCTCCTAGTAGCTAGTAAGTGTTAGTCTAGTGGCTGGGAATTGCTTCTTGAGTTAGTAGAAAAAAAAAAAGGAAAGGTGAAATATGAAGATAATGTATACATAAAAATAAAAAGAATACATGGAAATACAATGCAGAGAAGGCAAAGTAAAACAGGAATATGATTTAAAGATGCAAAATATCAAAAGAAATACAAGCAGATGTAAGGTCAGGATTGTCCAAGGAGTGAATTTGTAGATGTTTGGCACTGAAGGCTAAATGGAAAGCTACACTCAGCACTTCTTTCTCTGTACAGTCCACAGATCAGCTGAAAGATTTCCTTTGTTAGCTCCTGTGGGTGCCATCACTATCAAATAGCTCGTGCATGCTCTGTGCCTAAGAAAGGATTTCTGGTACTTCACACCCATATTAAGTTTTGACTCAGTGGAAGTGTGGTCACATTGTTATTTTCAGACATGGTTTCCTGTGAAGAAATCCAACTGTATAAAGTAAAATTGCTGAGGCCTGAAGCAATATGAGACAACCGGAGATTATTTGAATTCATATCAAGGACTCAGGCTACTGATATAAATGAGGAAACTGATTTTCCTGTGAAGGAAGCAAAGAGTATGTTAATTGCAGAGGACACTGCTGAAGTTGTGCTAGATGCTGAAGAGATACTGATTAAAGAACAAATTCTGGAAATGTTATGGTGCATGTACTGTCTCATTTGGCATCCTTTGCATGAAATATTGTTCTATCTTTTGTCAAGAATAAATTGGGAGACCTGGCAGTAGAGGAATTGGAGCACCTTTCAAGATTAGTGTTTTGACTATCAGAAACTTCTTGCATTAAGAATTTTACTTGACATTTTAAGAAGAAAATATCAACTGAAATGGTGTTTAGTGAACTCCAAGCACAACATTTAACAGTGTTACGGGAAAAATTGCAGAAGCTGCTTTTCCATTCTGATCATATGGTGTAGGAATTCTCTTCAGTTTGAAGATCTGATGTTGAGAAAAACAAAAATATCTAATGTGCAAGACATTTAGCATGGCTAAAAGACTATTTTTTAGATCTGCTTAGTGTACAGTATGTGGAACTATTGCCACCTGAAACATCTTTTCAAGTAAGTACCTTAAAATTCGAACTGTAAAATATGACAAAACACTGCAGGAATTTTAGTTCTCTTGGGGAAAATTCAGTAATTTCTTTTCATCAATCAGAATCAAACTAATATTCATGCAAATCCAGGTGAAATATTTTCACCATATTCTGAACATGACTTGTGCTGAGACTGGTTTTGCAGCTGGGTAAGCCTTTAGGGGAGCTTTGATCTAAACATGAATCTGCAGTATTCTCATTTGATGATATACACATAAAAATGCTGGTAAATTTGAATTAGTTCTAAACTTGATTGAAACTTCTAATTTCCATTTCTCAGGCAACATTTTAATGTAAGATTTATGCCTGTGAGGCAGAAACTTTTTATAAATGCTATACATCATGGAATTTGCAAATTGACTCAGGAAAATACTTGGCATCTTGTGGGAAGATTTCACACTTTGTTTACACAACACCTTCATAATGTGCTTGTTGAAGCTTGCTTGAGAGGCAGAGACAGTAAAAATAAAAAATATCATCACTTTAGAGTCATTCCTCTTGAACTTTTTATTTCCTTTTCAATAAGACTATAGTCACCACTCACATACTTTAGTCAGCACAATTGACTGTTCGCTAGAAACTTTGATCAGCTAATTGACAACCACAACCAAAGCTAGCTGCATGATTTTATTTGATTTTCACTAGAGAGTACAGACTTTTTTTTTTCTTTACAAACCACAACTGAATATAATAGACTATAGCTACACCACCTTTGCTAGTTTTGACCTGCTCAGAAATAAGAAAATATAGTTACTAGAATTACAATATTTATGTCAGTCCCTAGCTGTTATAGTTACTTCCTTCTCATCACCTGGATCATTGCTTCCATCAGTAATAACAAATAGGGCCTTCATGAAATGAGCAGCAGCTCTGTTAGTGCAATTGACAAACCATTTTGTCCAGATGCAGAAATATTGGTGATGTTACTGTCTAAGATCATGGTTTTGTAAAGTGATCAAGTACCTGCAAATGGAAAATTGTGTTTTACAAGGAAAGTAGAAAGCAATATCTCAGTCTCAATAACTGTCCGAAGTGAAAAGTGGTTTTATCATCCTAGAAATAAAAGGGTATACAAAAGGTGAGTACTGTCTTTAAATCTGAAGCAAAATAACTTTCCTAAAAATGGTGGCAACTCTGAATCCTTTTCTGCTTCACAGTGGTTAGTAGAGGAAAGGGAATGCTTCCTCTGTTCACATACATGAATGTTTTTTTAATATTGCTACTGCTATTTGTGCTGTGTAATGAAAGCCACTGATTTCTCAAGGTTAATTTGCTACATGTGGTCAACCCATGCTTTATTATTTGAAAACTTAAGAGATAAAACACTATGTCAAAAGTAGTTACTTGTAGAGGACAGCAGCAATTGAAGAAAATTGTGGTTTGAGAGAAGATTCTGTTGAAGTTTTTGTGCCTCTGCTAGGGTTGAGACAGCATTCTATATTTTGGGGCATTTAAAATTTCCTGACCACACCTTTTTATATAGTACATTGCTATTATCTTGATCACAGAATCATAGAATATCCTGTGTTGGAAGGGACCCACAAGGATCATCAAGTCCAGCTACTGGCCTGGCACAGGACCACCCCAAAAATGTACCTGTGAGCATTGTCCAAATGCTTCTTGAACACTGCCAGGTTGGTGCTGTTACCACTTCTCTAAGGAGCCTATTCCAGTGGCGAACCACCCTCTGATTGAAGAACCTTTTCCTAATATCTAAGCTAAATCTGCCCTGACACAGCTTCATATTATTTCTTCTGGTCCTGTCACCAGAGAAGAGATCAGTGTCTACACCTCCACTCCTCCTTATGACCAAGATGTAGATTGCTATGAGGTCTCCCCTCAGTCTCCTCCAGGCTGAACAGACCAAGTGCCCTCAGCTGCTCCTCATACAGCTTCACCTCTAAACCCTTCACCACCCTCACAGACTTTCTTTGGAAACTCTCTAACACCTTTATACCTTTCTGAAATTCTAAAACAGCACACAACACTTGAGGTGAGCACTCCACAGTTCTGTGCCCATACAAGCTATACCTCTTCTTTGTTTCCCTGATCCCTGATAAACAGAGGAGTATTCCAATATGAAGTTCTAGTATGAAAGTTCTTCCTTTCCTTTGCTTTTACTTTATTAGGTTCATGCTTTCCACAGTCATTCAACACCAAATCTTGATTTTACTGAAGCGAAATCATGGAAAAGAAAGTACTATAGGGAAAGCTAGAAGAAAACAAGTTTATTTATTAAAGCCCCCCCTTAGGGCTGTGTCTATTCTAGTAAATTAAACATTACCAGGGACCTTATCACTCTCTTCAACTACCTGAAGGGTGGCTGTGGTGAGCTAGGGGTCGGTCTCTTTCTCCGGACAACAACAGATAGAACAAGAGGACACAGTCTCAAGCTGTGCCAAGGGAGATACAGACTAGACTTCAGGAGGAAGTTTTTCACAGAAAGAGTGGTGATATTTATGGTTTATCAACCATAAATATCAAATAAATAACAGAACAAAGGACAATGGAGAAAGATTAAACAGCTGTGGGATGTTAATTTGGAAGAATATAAATTTGGGTGTGGTTGGAATTGTTTGGCGATATCTTTTAAGCAACCTTGCACCTGATGAAGACAAACAAGAAAAAAATTATTTCTCAGGCTACGTGCATATGCTTTTGCTGTCAAAAGGCGAACACCTTTTTCCTGGTAATGCTGATTAAAGATTGCCCAGACAAGAAAGACTGAACTTCTTATTATTACCCTTCATATCAAAATAGCATGAGCATTGGTTGCCTTTCTCAAAGAGAGGAATTAGGAATGGAGACCAATACCAACAACTTTTTATGATGTATATTGATCTCAACTTCTTTTGTGGTCAAAAGCACCCATTGACTTTTTCTCTCAAGTAAGATGCTCCAGCACTTACTTCAGCCTATTCCAAGTTGCCTAAACTGGTGAAGGGTAAAGCAAGGCAGCTGGGCAGTGGTATCCCTTGATTTTTTCATGAATAAAGAGATTCTCTACTCATTATATGATGATACTGCTTAATGAAGTAAATGCTCCTAATTTTAGCTTCCCACTCTGAAAACATCTGTGCACTTCTGAGTCAGACAACAGGACCATGAGCTTCCTGGTTCCTGTCATAGTCCTGATTACATTGAGTAAGGATGCTATTGGTAGTGTGTGGGAGGTGTTATTTAAATTTTGAGCTTCATAGTACTTTCTTGTGCTGAAATTAGACACTGCACCATCATTTCTGCTTAGCTATATGTTTGCTTAAAACATGCATAGCATATAAAGTGACACTGAGTGCAATCTTGAACAATTGTATGTTACCTTACATGAACCCTAGAAATAGCTGAGAAGATCAATATTTTCCAGAGGAAAAGAAATTAAAGACCAAGAAATCTGAGAATTTTAAGAGGTGAGAAGTTTCCTTTGCAGCATAAACAATAGCTACCATCCCAATTGCAGCTACTATTCTCTTTTACAAAATTATCTGTGTTCTTATTCTGAGTTTGCCTGCTAGCTATATTAACTTACCAAGTTGCTACAAGGTTATTTTCACATTTGATTTAGTAGAAAAGACGGTAATAATCTGTGTTAAACATGCACTATGACTTTGTTTTCTTATAGTATGTTTTTTCCATGATAAAACTGATACGGCAAAAAGAATGTTTGATTTATAACTCCAAGAGAACTACTTGCTTCTATTCAAGCTGAAAATAAAATCCAAAGCTGCTGTTAGGTAAGCTGGGAAAACTTCCTTGAATATTCTGCATCTGCTAATATAGTATTGAAAAAAAGATATTTGGAGACTCATGGAAACCCTTTCCAACATCCTACAGAAATTAATTTTCTTGGTGCTCCTCACAGACTAAATTCAGCTTGAACATATGGACCATGTTAAGAATAAATGCCTCACTCTAGGATATATATACATGAAAGAAGATCAATTAAAGCTATGATTTGTTCTTATCTTTTGTTGAGTCAACCTGATGGTTAGTGGTTAATTTGAGTGAAAAATATTGCCATTTCATTTTACTCAGTATTTCTTTACAATGAAAAATAAAGTGACTTTTTCCCTTTTCTTGTACTTAAGGGGATGGGAAATGTGCTCATTTCCCATTAAGGTGGAGATTGCATTTACTTCAGACTTAGAACCAACATCAGTAGCATTCTATAAAGGACCTTTTTTCTTCAAAAGTTTAGATACCCTCTTTTGGAAGTTGAACTTCAGTTGTTCAGAGCATAATTTTTAAACTTCTGTTTTCTCTTCACTTTTCATTCACTTTGCATCATTTTTCCCCCTTTAATCTCTGTCCTTTTACATGCTGCTGTTAGAGGCCGACTTAATATATTTGTAGAATTCTTATTAATTTCAATGGGACTTTCTCATGCCGAGGCTTCATCATGATCAAAGTTGTCAGTGTAATCTGTAATGTATACCGGAATTAAAGAATATTAAATACACAGTTTCTGCCTGTAGTGTGTGCTACTGTGAAACAAATATATGTACTATTACCAAACATGCATAATCATGTTTTTTATTTTTGCCTATTTTGTATTACATTATTTCAGAATCCCACAGTCACCTCTTACAGAAAAGCAAAGGCACAGGACAACAGAAAAATGCTGTAAAATGAATGAGAATCATCAATTCTGAAAGTTTTTTTGTAGTGCTAGTTCAGTAATTCCACATCAAAGGATCCAAGATACCCAGGTTACAAAAAAGTACATTTAAAGTATATGAAATACACACAAATAAGAGCTATTTAAAGTTATGGAGACATTAATCTATCAGATTATATAAAATTATTATTGAACAAAACAAGTTAGAGTTGCTCTACATTAAAGGGAAAAACTGTCACAAACTTTATTTTTAAAGGTATTCCTTACATTATTCTGACTGAAGGAAGTTTATGGGTCACGACATTTTGTGTTGCATCTGATGGCAGAATTTTAATAAAAAATTTTTTCAAGCCAGAAAACTAATGTGAGAGACCTAACCTCAAAATTATTACATCCTAAAGTCATCTGAAAAAAAGTTATGATAATATTTGTATCTATCTCTTAAGCTTTTTTATAGTACTGCATAGTGCTACCTTGTAGTGGCACTTTTAGAACAGGGAAGTCAGCTTATGAGGCAAAGTAATCACTAAGTGTTTGCTGAGAAGCATTATAAAATGGAAATGTCTAACAAGCAAGACTCTTGGTTTACTTGCTGACATAGACAATCTAGTTATTTCCCACATTTTAGTTGATTTTGTTGCTCTTCTCTTGCAAAGAAAACTTCAAGAAGGATTATTTTCAGCTGTAGTGATGTAAGAGAAATACAGTTTATCTGTGAAACAAGTGAAATACACTTTCTTCAGGAAAAAGAAGAATCTTTTTCCAGTGCAGATACAGTTTCACTGCTTCCTAGATAGCTTTTTGCCTGCATTAACACTTCCCTGCCAAGACAGAATATCTGATCAAGATTTTTAAAATACAACTGTACTGTCTACATCCCCATGTGTTTTTCGTCTTGCTTTTACATAGTTTTGATCAGTGCCTGCCCAAATTCCCTCTGGGTCTCTCAGTCCTTCTCTTGCTGCCCGTATTGTGTCTCAAGTACAAAAAGTTTACGTGATGGCAAACTTTAAAACATGCCATAATCATGATGCCTCCTGTGGCCAACTGAATTCCCTGGTAAAGTTTGGTGACCCAGAGATTTTATTCCACTGGGACCCTCAGCTAAGTAACAGCCATGATCATTCCAGGACAAACAGGTAGCAACTCCCTTTTACAGAAATGTCAGGTTCTCTCATGGCAAAATCTGTTCAACTTTGATTTGTTAAGATTAGACGGGAAATGCAAAGAGGTGCATGATGAAATACAATTTTGATGTGCAATTTGTTTTACCTAAATGGCAAGGCAATAGGCCATTACAAGTGTATTCAAGGACAGCAGGTAGACACCACTCTTTCAGAGGGATCTTTAGATATCTTTTACAAAATCTTTATATGGGAATGAGCCCTGGTATTAAGGACAGAATAAAAGCAGGAAAAGTGTCCTTGCCTGAACTGGCTCTATTACAATTCTGAATAATCCCTCCCAAGGATGGATAGATTTTTGTTCTCATCTTTTACATAATACCAGTCTTACTCAAGACCTAATAAGAAGTATAATAAGCACAAAAAGTAATCCTTCCCTTGGTTTCTCTGAACTTCAGAATTAGCTAGCTCCACTCTTTAATGAGAAGTCAGTATCCCTTGACAGTACAAGTCTTTTAGCTACAGCTTTAAAGTCTGTGTTTGAGGATTGGCCAGACACAAGTCAGCAACAATATGTGTCTATCTGGCCATCTATGTACTTACTTGATTAGCAAATATCTTTTGCTACCTCTGTAGGCTTTATTTTTTGCAAGGAGCAAAAGGACTTAGAAACATTATGAAACTGTTGTCTCATCAAGGACTAAACAATTTGCTTCTGAAATCCTTTGTGCTGGAAATCCCATATGAAGAGTAACACATGGTTGCCTTGACAAAATCACAATATTTGCCTCCTGTTTAAAGACCGTATATCACTATTAAATTATCTTTTGAAAATAGTAAGACTAGTTAAAGTGCTCATCTTGACATCTGTATACAGTTCTCAGCAGATTTGGGGTTTTTTTCCTGTGTAAAGCTGTCAGGAAGAAATTTATACTCCTGAGGGCAAAAAGACCCTCGTTAGCTGTACATCCAGCTGTGCATTCAGTGTGGGATTACCTCAGCAAATGCACTTCTTCCATGACTAGGACTGGTGTTAAGATGAAAAAACTAATTTTAAATAAGATTTATAGCTATCTGAGAAATTAAGTACATTTTATTTTATGAGGGTGGTGGAAAACGTACTTTTAAAATGTTGCCATTATCACACTAGGCAGATTGACAGCCTTGACATGAAGATGTTGCGTGGCCACTGGAGCAGAACCACGCCAGTCATTGACCTAAAACCAAAACTTTGTTTGGCAGGGTGGACCTGGTGAGCATATAATAATTCCTTTTCTGCGAAAACACACATGTACACCAAACATTCAGACCAGAATAGCCTACAGAGTTCTTGGTGTACTCACAGACTTTGAGTTTTGCTTTCTGCTGTCTTTAAACCTGTTGTTCGTTAGGGAATATGGGGAATTGATTCACTTCCCAGTGATATGGGGATTAATGCACTTCCCAGATTACATAGGTTACACTTTTGAGAAATGTGATTGTAAAACTAATAAAATACTAGTTTAATAAAAAAGCTGTAAACAGAATAAATAAGCAACCCTCCCCGCTCCCCAAAATAATTTTTTTAATTGAGATGAGTAATTCATAAACAAAGATGTCTAAAAAGAGAAATTAAAATCTTCCTTATGAATGTTTATTTTATTCCAGCTGAACCAAGTTCCTTGTCTCTGAATTCCTTTACTAAATGCAGCTTGATAATTCAGTATTAAAGACTATTTTCCAGGAGTGACCATGTATTCACTATGCACAGCTTGCGAAATTAAAACAATATTGAAACATTCATAGAGATTTCTGCTCATCAGAAAGCCAGCCTCTGGGAGGTTTCACCTTCACCAGTTATGTTGAGGTTGTGTAAAACAGCAGCCAAGTAATACTGTTCTGGATTCCAGAGACAGCATAGTCCTATGGATTGTTCCATAGGCCAGTTACAAAAAATTTTATGTGGGCACAATTTTTTCTGAAGCACTGTCATCCAGAGCTCTCTGCCAAGAGTGAATGCTTTCCCCGTGTCATTAGCTCATCATGTTCCAGACACCAGAGCCAGTCACGAGAACTGTGATAATAATGTTCTGCAGCCTTTTTTGTGTGCCTATTCTGACTTCTGTCAGTCATCAATCTCTGGGCTACAGCAACCTACTGCTGGAAAGGTGGCAACTGAGGCCTCTGAGGCTGTCAGTCAGTTTTCCCTCTGACAAAAGGTACCCCTGGGGAGCACTCAGTCACACAAATCTCCATCCTGACGTCAGATGTCTGGAGCCATTTGCAGGGTTTTCATTCTTGCCCTCTGAGCTTTCACTGTACAAACTAAAAGCATTCCTTCTCTAAAGCTTGGGGGCCATCAAGGGACATTTAATAATTTCATTGATAGCTTTATTGTCTGATGTCATGACACCTATGTTTTCTGAAAAAAATGAGGGATGCTAGCAACCTCATCTTCCTGTATGAATCAGATCTCTTAACATGTCTGAATGCCCATATGAGTCCTGAGAAATTCTGTCTACCCCATGCTGGAGGGAGAAGCCCTGGACTGCTCAGATCACATGGATTGTTCAGCCAAGTATTATCTCTCTAAGCATGGATGGAGAGGAAATGTGCATTTGGTCATCTCACTGCACAGTCTGGGAATGACATTATGTTCTATCAAATCCAATGATATCAAGGCAATTTAATTCTGCCTTTTCACTCTGCGAGGAAGTGAACTCTCTACCCAGACTATGCTCATTAAGAACAAGTACTTAAGTTACAATTTTTCCTCCTTCCATTATCTTCTGCTAGCAGTCACAGTACCCAGGATGTCATAAGTTCCTGATGCATTTCCCTCTTAGAGAAATGTAGGTTTTACCAGAAAACAGCCATTTTTCAAATGTCCCTTATAGTGGTTTACCAGTACTCCTATGATCCTTTCTGTCAGTACAACTAGGGCTGCAGCTACTCATTTTAGCAAGCACTTTACATTTTCTCCCCATGCATCTGAGAGAGCACTCAGCCTTGTTTGTTGACCTGTTGCTTCACAGTTTGCAGTTTATTTCATAACCTACTATTCCCATTTCAAGCCAAATCTCTGAAATGAACATGTGCTATGTAAACACTCACCACTAGGACGTAGCAGCACCAGCACTACCAGTGAGTGATTAACTTTTTCTGTGTGTTTTCTACCCATCACTATTTAAAGATGAGCTGACAACCTAATGCATCCTCTGACCTCTCCATGTGTAGAGACAGAAGCTTCCAGCAAATTCTGCCCTTTAGTACAAATCTGCTATATGGTGGTGAGATCCTCATTCACAACTGAGAATTTTAACTTGGGTTTAGGATCACTTTACCATTTTTGGGATGCTTTGAGCTCTTCCCTTTAGTAACCAGAAACCAGAGAGAACTTGTTGAGAGGGAATTATGTCTACATCTCTAGCCAAACTCAGGTTGTAATCTGCTGTCCTGTAGACACTCTTCCAGCAGAGGTACAAAGATGTAAGATAACAGTGATGTTGCCAGGCTGACAAGGACAGATTGCTTCCTCCACACATTGTCTCACCATGTGTTGCCTGGCTTAACACTGCCCTGGTTTGCTAGTTTCTCAAATGAAGAAGACACAGATGTCAGCTGCAACTGCAACCTAAGTGGACAGCTGCCTTTTAAAAATATAAAAGGAGATTATCTGCAAGCTAAAATTGTATCAGCGTCTGGGACACCTGTAATCAGTACTGTTAGTACTAGGTCATGCTGGTTCCCTTCACCCCTTAAATCTGTAAAAGGGAATGAGTGATACTTGGTTTACTGTAGATCCTTCTAAGGGTCCTGATTGCTGTTCTGCAAAATAATATTACACTATGATACCAATTAATCTGTAATTGACAATTTCTTTTGTTTTAGGGAGTACAGAGGCTCCCTAAAATGCATATGATCCAGAAACAAGTGTCAGCTGTGTAGGTTGGTGCCACAAATAACATCAACTCCTTGCATTCTGCATGGAGTGCAGTGTAGAAAAGAACTCTAATTGCATCTGCACGGAATCTGTGTAACATTTTTATGATAGCATCCTCAGCAAGTTCACTAAATAGAGGTAACTTTGCCAGAATTATATACACCTAATAAAAATTACATACACCTATATAAACCTCAAATAAGTGCACACTTCCACACAGGCTAATACATGCATGTTTGCAACTTAAGTTGTTAAAATTTTAAACATTATTTTTCATGGGCTTAAAGTATCTTTTGCTGATTGATAAGATTTCTGTGTATCTCATGAACTTGTTGAAATTAAACATTTTTTTTTTTGCTGTTAACTTTTGTTATGATTCTAGGAAAGTGACCTGAAACTAAGATGGTATTATTATGTTGTGAAGTACACTGATAGCCTGATAAGGCTTGTCATACATTAGACATTGGTATGTAGGACCTAAAGTGAATAACCAGGTCAATAGCACAGCATCAAAAGACAATAGGCTCCTCTGGAGCAGAAAGACAGAAGAACAGGAGAAATTTCTGACAAGCTCCATACTATCCAAGAAAAAAGAAGAGTATATACCCAAGGGATTGTTTAAAATATATTTTTTTTTTTTGTGCAAAGCAGTAAACAAGCACATTTATCACCAGTGCAAATTGCTAAAACACAGATTCTATTTGCTATACACATATTATAACATATGATCACTAGCACCAGTTTCTGCTGCCCCTATCTTTCTTTTGCTGTCATCATGATCACCTAAAACAACACCTCTTATTGTAATGGAGCTGTAAAATACTGACAGCCGAGTCCTTTAGACTATGGCGCTGAGGATGCTCTATCATTCTTGCAGAACCATGGGATGGGCTGCACAATGCCAAGGCTCACAGCAAGAGTGCCTCACGTTATCTGCTCTTCACAAGCACAAGTTCCAACCATACTGCTGTGCTCCTCATCTGGCAGCAGAGAAGGATACTGGTAGTCTTCCTAGGCTGGAAGCTACTGACTAGCACGTAGTTATCTCAAGATGATTGTTGTGTGGGTGGTATCATGTTGTTTTCTGCAGAGGTGGCTGCTCAGACATCCACTAGGCAAATTAATGTATATCAAACCACTGAGAGCTCAATTTTTGTTAATTAATTCAGCAAAGACAATTGGTAAATATGTGACTAATTTAGTGTGTTTATTCAAGTGGTAGAAAAATTTCAAGGTAATCAAAAAAGAAGTCTGCAAAATCTGAGAAATCTCCAAAAGTAAATACTCTGACTTCTTACATTGCATGTCATCAGGTGTGGTTGCATTTATATATTGATGGAGGTATATCCAGAGTAAATACCAAAACTAAGAGTGTCACTGAGACAGCCACTCAGTGGTGGGGGAAAATGCAACTTTTCATTACCTATGGAGCAGACAGTTAAATATCCAGTATGTATTGCTAGATGCCACAAATCCCAAGCATTAGCAGAGGCATAAAAATTCTGAAAGAGAGCAGAGCTTAAAGACAGCAACTTGACTTTCAAAGTAATCTAAAATATGTGGTTATCACTTTCCCCATAATGTGTGATGGAGAAACTTCAATGCATTGTCTAACATCACATATGTATCACTTCAGGGATTAGTGGAGCATCAGGATATCTAAAAGAAATATCATCAGAGAGCTTATACATGCATGCATGTATATTAAATATTCCATGTTGGCATGGTGTGATATAATTGTTGTCATTGTACTGAAAATATTAACAAATTCATACCTCAAAAAATTAATGGCTGCTGTTACTTCATTAACATAAACAGTCTCTGTTATGTTTAAGGCAACCTGTTAAGTGCTTTTTCTGTTATATTTGTTATTGAAAAAAACCTCCACACCATTAATTTGTCCCCACAAAATTCTAATTTGTTTCTATTTGTCTATCACCCTAACTGTCATTGTTAAAAGCCTTTGGAAAACCAGTAAGTACTTTAAAAGATAGCAGTACAATGTTTTAAGATACAGTAAATAGAAGACCTGGAGGACCTGCAGTAACACGTCTGGTTGAAACTGTCCTTCAGTCACACTTCCATGATTTTCACTTATTTTTAAGCAAACAGGAAAAAGCACAGGGAGGGACTCTAAACAAAACATTTTTCATTATGGAAAAATTCAGAATAAAGTATGTGTGCTGTCTTTTTGAGTTTTATGAGGTTTTTCCAAGATATGGGAAAAGGTAAATGCAGAGCTTCCAAAAAAGAAACTTATTTACACACACCTTCTACAAACACTGATAAAGTAGTACTGATGTGTTCACAACACCTTCAAGAATTAGTAAATCAGTCTGAAACAGATCTACTCAAAAACAGCTGGAATGACTGGAGGAGTGGAGCCTCTAACATTTGATGACAAATTAAAGGAGCTAATCTTGTGTAACCACAAATAAGAATATGCCAGAGCCTATTTAGCTCTGGAGTACAAATAGGTGAATAAAGGGTCTCACCTACTAGCAAATGTAAATTACTGATGAATAACTTTATTTCTGTAATTAGAAAAGTTTTCTAAGTATTCAAAGCCAGTTGGCTTTAGAGAAATGTTGTAATTAACAACAGGGTAGAAAAAGTACATTTAGTATCAAGCTGGAGCTTAGTATTAGAATTTACCAATGTAAAGAAGTGCATATCTTAAAACTTAAGAAGCAATGACCTATTTAAAGTAAATTAATTCTAAAATTAGCTAGACTCTTTGTAATTAGACAGTTTGATGCAGAGTTACAAGACATACCCAAATCCCTAGTCTAAGGTGCAACTAAAAGTACATATTAAACCAATGAACTTGATCAGACAAGTCCTTGGCAAGCCTATTTTAAAGATCACTAATGCCTTAGAGATTGACTGTGGATAAGTTTCACACATTCTCATCATGCACTCTACTGCATATTGTACTTTAGTGACTGATAGAGTTTATATCAGTGAGCCCATTTTCTCAAGAAAAGGGATGCAGTTATGGAAATAAGTTAAACTACATATTTCAAGGTTGGCAGAGTTTTTAAAATTGAAAGACCCATTAGCAATAAGATAATTTCCCAGCAGTTTTGGGGAAGCAGATTTCAATAATAAATATGGAAGGGATCACAATCTCTTATTTAGATAGTAATGAAGTTTCTGCATCATTCTGATAGTAATGTGATGAGGTTTTCAGTGTTCTGTGGCGGGGGAAAGACATGTAGAAGAATTTTTGGTTTAATTTCATTGCTCATATTCCTTTTGATGTGATCTGACAGGTGGAAAATAGTGGAGCATTAGTCACTGAAATAAGAACTGAGAGGGTACCAATATATTTTCTGTGCCTTATGCATGGAAAACTCCACAACTGTTTAATAGTCACCATGTCTCTCTGTATTATTCAAAACTTTCATCCATCATTAGAAACAAAGAATTTCAAAATCCTGTTTTGACTAGAGTTTGCAATAGGTGCTGCTATTCAGCCTAGGTGTATGTGATTATTCATTGCAGTTGAGCCTTCAGCTGAGTTAAATGAAGTGCATTTAAATGCTCCCTCTTCCCCTGTCATTAACTGCTCTACGGCAGCTTCTAGTTGGGTCCTACAGATCAATGTTTCTCAAACTGCAGGCTATAAAAGAACTCAAAGGGGATTTCCAACTGTTAGACAGCAACAGTCAGCAGCAGTTCAGTTCCCTAAGTCTGCAGCAGATCTTTTTTCACCGTAGTGGAGAATAAGGAAACTGGCTGCACACATTTATTCTATCCAGGAAACTGCTAGCTATCTTTGGCTGCTGTCAGTGCCTAATTTCCATCAGAGTAGACAGTACATAATAGTGGGGTTTCAATCTCTTGACGTAGAAAAACTGATCTGTTATGAACTTTGGTGATTATATTGAAACAGTAAATTGTAGATACTTGACATACTGTATTGAGCATAGATTGTAGTGCCAAAAGGTTTGGGAAGCAATCTGGCCTTTAGATTATTCTTGGAGAGAGTAAAAGCTTTCTCACTACTACTTTCACCACCTGGATGTCTCAGGAGACATTCAGATGACTCTATATTTCTGTATGAGTATTCAGAAACTCACTTTCCTCTTTTGTTTCAGTTTCTTCTCCCATTTTTTCACTGCACACCTCCTCTACATAAGTGTCTTTGTTACAGCATGCTGCAAATAGACCACCCTCCTTGCCTCAAAAGGCACTGCTCTACAGGATTGTAATATGGTCAGGATCTTTTATCACACTTGGAAGTGAGCTCAGTGACACATGATCTTATTCTTTAGTCACCTGTGATTCTGTCAGTAAGTATATTGACATTTCTGGTGAGAAAAGCAGTGCATTACACCTCTTCCCCAGGAAATTTCCAGGCTGAGATGACCAGTTCTGCTTTTTTCTCTCTGGTGATAAATCCCACAGTTCAGGTTTCTCTTTCTTTCTTCTAACTGCACTCACCCGGCACATTAGCCTGCAACTCTAAGCAGACACTAAAAACAGATATATCTTTAATCATCATGCTGCGAATGGGAATATGCTCATAACACAAAACTTCTTGAATTTTAGGATTGCAGCCTTTAACACTCAAGAAGACGCACAAGGTGAAACCAGCACTTCCTGCAAAAAGAATAAAAGCCTGTGAGAGAGTGTGGCTCGTAAGATAAATAATCTGTTGTGACTAATAGGAAAAGGTGGAGAGAGATGGTCCTTAATTACTCTTCCTGAAAGGAGACACCTGTGGGTTGAGCACAGCGTGTCCTCATTAGAAAGTGATCACAGTGGGAGCAGGACACCTGCTTCACTGCTGTCTGGAGCTAGATCATTTGTCCTCTGCCAAGACCAAGCCCTGAAACAGTATGGGGCATCTGGGGACAGCAAAGGGTTTTGAAACAAACTAGTACCAGATGAAGCTGCATGGTTAGTACATGGAGTGCTAGCAGAGCAGCAAACAGCAATCCATCACCAGCACTGGCAGAGTCTGCCCGAGCTGAGCTGTGCCCTCTGCCATCCTTCAGGCTGCAAACCTCAGCGTGTGTTTCCAAGGGCTCACATTTGCTTAACCTTTGGTGCCCATCAGTCTCTGTACTGTGGGCATGCTGGTGCTGTAGGTGGTAGCCAAGTGGGAGGAGGAGGTGCAAGCATGACCATGGTGCAGCTTTACTAGCATTAGAAGCAGAAAGAATTGAGAATCAGCATTAGGCATTTATGAATGTCAGTTTTGTTCTATCCAGGGAGTTGATTAATGTCCTAATTATCTCAACACAGCAGGATTCCTCTAGGATTCTCCCTCCTGCAGTTGAATAGCTTTCACATTATTTCAAGGTTTCCTGTTTAGTACTAGAATTTAAAATTCTATTTTTTCCTCTGTCAAAGAGGAGGGTAAAAACCTAAAATGCATGCTGAACACAAAAATTCCTAAGAGGTTCTCTATATGCATTCTATAATTCTTCTGATTGGTCTGCCACTGAGATGTAGGATGGATCACAGAGGTTTTTCTGAAATAGTCATACTGCTTTTTTATCTCTTTTGAAAAACAGAGGGTTTTCCATCCAAGGAATTTCACCAGTTTCCTCATATTCAAGCTTGAAGATCTGAATATTCTTTTATTTCCATGGTTCTAGCATTGGATAAAAAGATTTAGGGGACATGGGAAAAAGTTTTTCTAGGTTTTCTTTTCCTTCATATTGGCACATGTGGTATTTCATTCTTGCAGTCTAGTATCAACATTCACACTATTGTTTTGGATTACAAAGTTTTTCCAAGAATTTTAATTGCACTTTTCTGGACATGGCACAGGAATCTGCCAAAGAAAAGTTATCATTGAAGACAAAGTAATGCAATATACCAGTCTGGATTACAGGAGTAAGGAAAATGTCCAGCTTAAATTTTTAAGTAGGGCAGGTTATTTCAATATTTTTTTTTGTTTAAAAAACTCTTCTGTAAGCTTATCTTCAGGTTTGTTTTGAGGTTTGGGGTTTTTTCCACTTACAGTGAGATAAAGTGAGAGTCCAGATATCAGATTTTTCTTTCTTGCATCATGAAGTTGTACAATACTGAGAACTGATTTTGACTATAAAACTTCCATCAATTAAACATAAATTATTAAGTTCCTGAAAACAGCTAAATCAGATATTGAGCTCTTGAAATATTTATTCATTTTCAAATTACAGTAGTTTTCACAATTTTTTTTGCTTTTTTTTTGTAATTTGAATCACTATACCAGTGTGACCCCTTCAATTAAAGAAAAAAACAATCAAAAACTCAAAACCTACAACCCTCCCAAACAAGAAGAAAACTCCCCAAAAAACCAGTAAAACTCAAGCAAAACTGTCTCTCTCTCTCTCTCTCTCTCTCTCAAACACACTCACACAACCTCACAAAACATCCCAAAACCACAAAAATTAAGAAAATAAGGTACCAATTTTTACCCATTAAAAGGCACAGAATAATAGTTCCTCACCTTCGGTTATTTGGCCTATGTCCTCTTCTGCAATTTTGTTTTATGGAGTACAATAATGACATCAATCACTTTAGGATTATCAATCACTTTAGGATTATTAATCACTGATCACAGCCAATCTTTATAACTTATTTTGATGTGGTTTTTAGAATTACAAAAAAAAAAAGAAAAAGAAAAAAAGTCTTTCCTCTTCCAAAAAAAGACTGATGGGAGTACCCAGAAAGGTATAACCGCAATTTGTGAAGCAGGTCATGGATTATTGTAATAGTTGCTGATGCCAAAATTGATCTAGATGTACATTCCTGGTATCATTGGGGTGCCTGAACAGTCAAAGGCATCTGATCACTGTAGTTATCTTTCAGTAATTTCTCTTTTTGGAGATAAAGACTTTACAGTTTGTAGACATATCCTGAACACTTACAAAACTAGTCCTGTGTTTGGATTAGCTCCTCAAAAGTTTGCCCAATAAATCATAACTATCTCCTGTTTCACAGAGAATCTCAGTTTCCTCTAACAGATCTCCAGTTTCACTGAGCTTAATTCCTTGCTTACTACTCATTCATTTTTTATCCCCCAAGTTGTTTTACATTTCTCAGTGTGGCTCTGCTGATTAAGAGCTGCCCTGTGAATCCAGTGTAAAACCAGCCTGTCTTTATAATTCCCTCTTCAAACAACCCTTAGATTATTCTTAAAAATTGCTGACAGTATTTGACATTAGAACCAGCAATATTAAATACATGAAATTCATTTTTCTGTAGTTTGTGTGTTTATGGTGCAACAGAAGCCATAATGCAGTTTGTTCTTGTGATGATTCCTGCCTATCCTTCACCATATATTTGAAACAGAACAGCAGTCTACAAGCAATTATGTGCAAAGCAGTAAGAAAGAAAAAGATGCCATTTTTATCTCCAGCAGCTACATGGCATCATTACCAATAGCAAGGGTTTCCATTCAACAACACTGAAGCTCCACTGATGAAATACAGTGATGAAATTTCATCAGAGTTAGGACAAATTCATTCAAGCGACAGATCCAGGCTGCATCCATCAAAGGCATCCTGAATAGGACAAAGACATGATAGAGCATTTCACTGCACGCAGCACTCCCACTGGTAACTGAAAGTCACTGCCCTAAAGGCACAAGTAACAGACAATCATGAAGGGACTTAAAAAAGCTTGCAGAGCAGACACTGACCAAAACCCTCAAAGTTAATGGCTCAGCTACAGCCTTGAAGATTGGGAGATGGTGAAAACTGACTGTCACAGCTGTTTAGAACAGAATCAGCATCAGGGCAGAAACGTCTTTTTATAAAATTTATAAATTTATAAATTTTTATAAATTTTTCTATTTAATAAGCTCTACATGTGCTGCCTTTTTACTTAGGCTGAATTTATTATCCCCCAAATCTCCCTAGCTCTCAGATAAATCTCTTTCAGGTTATGAGGAGCACCTGGTTGTTTTTTTTTGCTTCAAGTGTATTATGACTCACTATATTGTCAAGTCTAGAGGCCTCTGCAGCCCTCAATAATGTTCTTTTCCTTAATATGACATTGGGTGATGCAAGTAATAGGCTGAAGAGGAATGAAGGGATAATATAGGAATAAGACTGCTAGCTTAGTGCTGGGGAACTGAGCCAGAACAGGCACGCGAATATATACAGCATTAGCTAAACTGCCAATGGAAATATTTGTTGCTATGTGCTGGGAATTGTTTTGGAGCATTCAGATGCATCAAACTACAGCCAGAGATTGCTGTAACCTTTTATAAGCAATTGTCTTCCTAACAGGCAGGAATTGGGCACTATTAAATTTACTAGTTTAGGAAGAGCCAGAGGAGGTTGATCATGTTTAATTTACTCTGAATATTTGATATTCTTTGTTGCTGACACATGATGGTTACTGGTGAGACAAATCAGATGGTATCCTGGATTAAATGTCTTCTCACCTCATAACAAAACCTATTTTTTGGGTTGAATTTAAAATGCCTTTTGTAAACATTCCTACTGCTAATTAATACATTGGATATTACTTTTCCCCTTCATGTAAAAGACTCATAAAACTCTTATAAACTATTTGTCATTTTAAAGGAATGATGGGTACATAATTTGTGTATGGTGCCAGGCATGACAATTCTGAATGTGGGATGCTGCAGAATCTCTTCACCATAGCAAAGAATCATATGAAATTTCACACCCAGGATAAGAAGCTGAGAAATTTGCCTGTAATCAGCAGCTTGGTTGCCAGAAATGATACCTTAATTCAAGTAAAAAAAAAAGTATGCACGTGGATTTTTTAAAGTTTAGTCAAACCCCCTGACGTAATTAAGGTTTAGCAATGGGAATTAGTATATTGCTGAATCAGGGCCTCAGGGGGTATAATGGGACTTCCTTGATTATCTGTATTTATGTACACAAATACTGTAGACTGTTCATGACTTGTTTGCCCTGTTTAACAAGAAAGAAAGGATAAATTCCCATGATAGAGGTCTTTTGGTTTGATGCAGCACATACTTTATTACCTAAGTTCTTGCAATAATTAAAATGTGTATCAAATGTGCAAGCAGGGTGAGGGTTTTTTTTCCCCTTTTTCTTCTAAATGCATGGATTGGTTAAGCAATGTTTCTGTACTTTAATTAGACAGTAGAAATCTATGAGATTGCCTTCATTTGGCTTTCAGCTGTTTACTTTGCATCAGTAAAATCCATACACTTTAAAGGAGATCTCAACTATAATTAAAAGTGTTATTGAACTAAACACAATTACCAATGTTTATCTCATTATGTAACGCTGTTGGCACAAAATGCGGAATTCAAACGTGCTTTCTTTTTGGCATTGTTGTTTTGCAGAGTTTAAAACAATGCCTGTAATTTAATCAGGTAATGAAAAATACTGTTGTCAGTCTTGGGAATATTTGGTGCCTTCTAAGTTCACATGTTTCAGCTATGCTCTAGGTATTGAGGCATGTCGAATCCAAAAGGCACAAAACTTGGAAATTAGACCCATAAATATTTTTCCCCAGTACATCTTCTACTGGAATTTGACATATGGAATTTTTATTCATTTGTACAAAAAGACAAAATACCACCAGGTAATCTTCTAGCTGCTAGAAGTATTTCGCTGAATTTTGCAATGTGAATTGATATTTATATAATATTGTATTATGCATGAAGTTCTTTTAAGCTCAGAAATCTATAAAAAAGTTTGCATGACAAACATTTAGGCATATACAGCAAGCAGAAGTCAGGCACCTGTTCAAGACTTTCTTCTTGCCTCTTGTACTTATAATGCCAGGAACTGTAGCAGATATTAAATAATATGTAAAATACATAGAGTTTTCCTCTAAATAGAAGTTTCTTGATTTTCAAGCTCATTTATTGTATGTGGAATCTCCAGTGACTGGAAGTGTTAAAATCCAGTGACACATGTCTAGCCAAGGTCTTCTGTAGATACATCCTTTGGAGACTATCATCCTGATGGGAACCTGCAAGCTTTAGTTTCCCTCAGTCTCTTTTCCCCAATCTGTTCCAGTGCTCAGGGTTGGCCTGGTTCACTCCATCTTTCTCACTTCTTGATTATACCTCCCCAGCAGCCACCACAGCCCACTGGACCCTCTTCCCATGCAACAGGACCATTGCACAGCAGCACTAGGTACAGGGAAGGTTAGGACTCAGGTAGACTGAAGATATTCCCCATAAGAGCGTTTCAGTAGTCTTTGTCTTGTCATTTGGCAGAAAAAACCAAATGAACTTCCATTCAAGTAAGTTGTGAGATCTTGAGTCAGACTTAAGAAAGACATGCAGACTTGAGCCTTACCTCATAGGAATTCTGGATTGCACTGCACACCTGCATAAATATTGGCAATGACTAAACTCTGTTCAGACATGAGAAAGTAAAAGGTAAATTTTCTCTCATATTTCTCAAAATTTTTACTTCTCTTAAGACTGTGCTTTTTTTGCCCATATCTTGTTAGTCCTGACAATGTTATGTGCATCCTCACTGTCCTAACAGACCTTAAAATTGGCTCTTACAGAGTGGCTTTAATGAAAGAAATTAACTACTCTTACCTAGTTGTGCATAGTGCAGTTAAGGACTGGGGTTGAAAGATTGTAGAAGTAGATTTAGATTTTGATTAACTAGGCTCAAAACATTTCAAGTTCAAGAAAAATGAAACCTGGTGGAAAGATGGTTTGGGAACATAAGGTAGCCTTTTGGACACTGGCAGTTATATGTACTGCAGAAAGTTTTCTCACTAGTTACTGACTGCCTTAGTTTGAATTTATGATGATACTTTATTCCCTGATTGTCTGCTTTATGCCCAGAAATGGCTGCTGTAGCTTTAAGATAAACCCTGTAACTTTAAGGCGTGTGGCAGGGAGTGTTGGCCTCCTGCCTGGTTTGATTCAAACCCACGCCTTCCAGCATGCTTGGGCTGCAGCATTGACCAGTATGTAACATTATTCCTTTTGTTGGATTAGTTTTCTTGCTAGCTTGAAGCAAGAAGTTTTCTTTTTTTCTTTTTTTTTCTTTTTTTTTTTTTTTTTAAATTTCCCCTAGCCTGGAGGCTGTGCCAGGAATCCTTTCCATGGCTTTTTGTTTTGGGTTTTTTTTTTTTTCCTTGAACTATTTCAGCTTGGTTTTTCTTTTTCCTTTCGGCCCATCCAGGGGGCTGGTGGGGAGGTCATCCCAAAAATGAGACCTCAGGGACGCTGAACCAATACGAGAAAAGACACTAGAACCCACCAGCTCCTCCTGCTGTGGGGAGGAGACTAGCACCAGAAAGATTTCCATCTATTCTGCCGGAGTGGCTGTGTGAACTCCTGGCCCTCAAAGACAAAGAGGGCAGCAGCCATCTTCACCTCATGGCAACCCAGTCTGGTGGGGGATGGGGTTTCAGGTTTAGAAATTTCAATAACTAATGTTTATTCAATCCTTGTCTGTGCCTTGTGGGCATCCTTTTGGTTTTGGGGTTTTTATTTTTGGTTGTTGTTTTTAATAAACCTTTTGGTTTTGTTTTTTTTTTTTTTTTTCACTTTTACACACTGGTATTCATTTCCCTCATAGGCAAATGGGATTATTGAAACCCTTCTCTTTAGAGGAAACACTCATTACAGGGTGTTTTCTCCTAAAATTTGTCTCTCAGCCAAGACACTGACACTCTAAAAGAGGCCATGCTAACAGTGACACTTGGTTTCACAGGCCACAGCATAAGAAAATAACTTTTAGGAGAGAAACTATTCTCAGCTCAAAGTCAGTAGTAGTCTTGAACTAAAGCAACTGTAAGATAGATTGGTTATGCTGGTTTTTTACTAATGTAACTCCAGAGCTGTGCAGACATGCTGAACTTTATTAAAGGACCTTTGTTAACATGTCTCAATGGCCTATATTAATTGCTATATATTGTGTGAAAGGTATGCTATCCCAGTGAGATGAAAGCTTACAGAAGCATCTGCATTATTTCTCACTGGCATCTTATAGATACTGCAAGTGTAAGCAACACAACAGCCTCCAAATAAGGAAAAGATCGATCTGCAACTTGTGGTAATGGACAGCCCTGGATGGCAGATCTGAACTGCAGATACCAGGGAAAAACTTCCATGTGTTACCCTCTCTTCTTCATCATCACAAAAGCTGAAGCAAGCTCAGAAGCTTATAATGCCATGAATATTTGTGCATGTAGTTTCAAAACCATTTTTATCCCAAAATGCTGTAGTGGCAGTTCTCACACTGGGAGTGCGTAGATATATCTGACACATCATGATCTGTCAAACCATCTTCAGATACCATGTTTTCAGGCTCCTGGAGAAATGGGGAAAGGGTATTTTTGGGCTTTCTGGAGACATCAAAACAATATATCACATTTGGAAATGCTTCTTGCTAGACGATCAATTCTTTGTATTTGCTTTCATATGTAGCACTGGGAATTGGCTTTGGGTTTTTTTTGTTTAAATTTTTTTTTTCTTGACATAGGATTTCCAGAGCAACTCTTCACAAAAATTTTCATTTTTCTATTTTCAAACATCTGTGTATAAATTGAGCTCATTGGACCCTTCTGCACAGTTTCTGAATTTACACAAAGTGTTTAATGTGAGGGAACAGTCATAGTTCTCATATTTAATAATACAAATTCATGGGTGTATCCTGACCATCCCTTTTTTAGATTCAGTTTAAATGCACTGCTATTCAAAATACGAATGCTTTTCTCTATTTGTGACTCATTATCCTGCCTGGTTTATGGTCCTGTGGTTACTACTAGTTGCTTGTGAAGTATTCCATTATTATTATGTAAGATTTTGGAGCCCCATAGGTCATTCATACGTCATTCACTTATTCCCTGTGAAAATGATACTTTAATAAACATTCAAGAAATTTAGAACGATGTATCTCTTTTGTGAGAAATGGATTTAAATAATATTTGTATTTTCAAAAAAAATATATTCCTGCTGATGTTAGGTAAACTGAAATAGAAGGTGGGGTTTTGTGACTTTGGTTTTTAACCAGTAATTGAAATTGCCATTAAGACTACTTGTGAATGTAAGTCAGGTACTTACCCATATATCAGGGACATTTTTAAGACACATTTTTAAAGTGGATTTAGTACTTTGTTAAATAATTTGTTTAAACTTATGAAATTCATGTTATGTTTTTTGTATATATGTATATATATACACACATGTTATACAAGACTTCAGAGTTACTTCATCTTTTATGAAGATAAGGCTGATTGTCCAAGCTACCTTTCAGAGAGAACCTGTCATGTAGTGAAACTTGTAAGGGCAAGTAGTTTGATCTGAAGTCTTTAAATTCTGTAGAATTAGAACTTCTCTTCTTCAAAGTAAATCTTGGCAGGGGAACTGAGCCACTCTGGTACCAGCAGAGAAGGGTCCTGCCCAGATGCTTTAATGGTGCCTACTGGAGAAAACAAACACCAAAGATGTTGCTGTATAAATCTTTGAGCCTGCATATATATAAATATATTCACACATATATAGTCATATAGCATACTAGACATCTCTCCTCAAGCTGCCTCTAGGGTATGTGTTAGCTTTAGGATTCAGAGAACCATAGTCTACAGCTCAAGGTACATTGTGGCTGCAAAAGGAACACCAAGGAGGTTGAGGCGCTGCACCAACATTTCTCCTTCCACAGCTTTCCCATCTGGACCATCCAAGATGCTGGTGACCTCAGCCTCTGACCCCAGATGACATTAGGTTTAGAGTTCAGAGAACCACTGAGCCTACAGCTGCAGAGACCTGGGGGCTGCAAAAGGCATGTTTGGTTTTCTCCTTCTTCCTTTTGCCCATATTCGTTCTACTGTTATTTTCATTCTATTCGGATAGTCAGTAGTTTTAACTGTTGGAAGTTTTATGCATTAAGCTGAGAGGACAACTTTTCAAGATGGATGCATGCAGATATAAGTAAACCTTGGAGACATGGTAGAAACTCAAGAGAAAAAAGTAATAATCATAAGCATTAAAACTATTATGCTTTTCAAACATGGTTTCTTCACTCCTTTGCCCTGATATTTCACAGCCTGGGAGTCATTAATGAAGGCAGACCCTGTGTTCTATTTCACCACTAAGTAAGCTACAGAAAGGCAGGATTGGGAAGAATGCCAGTACAGAAGTGCTTTTAGTGCCAGGGAAGAAAAAACCCTGGACAGTTGCTATTCAGGAAAAATGGTTCCTAATATGAGGTTACGTAGTGGGCTGGTTCCTTCAGCAATTTGCTGACTGCTTTCAACTTCCACACATCAGTGATAATAAAACATGAGTGGTGTTGAAATAAAGGTTCAAAATAGCACCACAGTTTTTTTGATGAACAGAAGTAGCAGAAAGGCAATAAAAGATTTAAATAAGGGACAGATAGTGCTGTATAATTAGAGACACAGATTAAAAAGTGCAGTGAAAGTCAGAAACTACTTCACAAAAAAGTAGCCTATGGAAAAGAGGCTTCCCATATATATATATATATATAATATAAATACTTTGCAATGTAATTAAAGACTATGTCTTCACACCCATCTATTTATTTATCTCCTGCTTTGTCACCTGTGGAACAATAGACATTTATCCTCACATCATTGTGGGAATAAGGGGAAAGTAAAGGCTCTTTGGGATGAAAAAATAAAGGAAAAAATTACCACCCTCAAGACAGATATCATCAAACTATAACCACTTTCTTACCCAGTTTGACCTTGGGAACCAGACAAATGTCTTCTGTAGGATACAGGTTACAATTTTATTAATAAGAATTTTTAAAAATATATTCTCTCTTTTCACAAAGCTTTAAAAACCTCAGTTTGCTGTACAGAAACAAAAATCAGTATCAAGTCTGGGGGAAGGAGCACTTCAAAAATAATGAGAAACTTAGCTACATGGTCCATTCACCATGTTGCCATCTGAGTCTCTTAGTTGGAACTGTGGCTTTAAAATGAGCATATGGGAATTAGGATGCTTATCCATCTGTCCTGCCCAAAGGAAGCTCAAGTAAAGTACAAATTGACTCAGAGCTGTATTCTATGACATACTTGTTTTATTCAGCTTTTTAAAACTCTCAGAACTCTAGCCCAGGAGTATGGCTTACAAAAGACAGCAACAGATTGCTGTTTAGCCTACTGGCTCCAAGATTTTATTGTACTGGGAATTGAGTTTAAAAGGTCTTTCTTCGATTAAACCCAGGCCCAAAGGCTGCTAAGTTGTCTTTGCAGCATCCAAGAAGAGTAGCCCAGCTCTGGAATGGGTAATAGTAGCAGAAAACCTACCTCTGTGACTTAGTATTTTAGAGTGGGAACAACAGAGATGGAGCAACTTGGAGCTTTATTTGTGCCCACAGCTCAAAGGCTCCTGAAGAGGGAGATAGAGGTCTCAGTGCTGACTGACTGACCTAGAAATTAACCCAGGTAAAGGACTAGACATGCACAGAACTAGACATGGGACTTGATATTTAAGACATTAATTATAACAGCAGAAAAAAAAATTCTCTATCAGAAATAGATTGTCACTACAGAAATAGATATGTAAATTTTATATGCAGGATGCAAGTATTTCCAGATTGTAAACTCCTGTCAGACACATCAGTGGGACTCCTTAAAAAGCTGTGTTTGCAAAGAAATAATCACATTTTCTATTATTTTTTTCTTTTTCCTGTCTTGATAGCAGTAAGAAGACTATGACGAACACTGTCATACTGTAGTCATCAACAAAGTAGATGTGTGTCCTTCATGATGAAAGTGCAATATCCTATTTCAGACAGATCATGCAATGAACCCTAGAAATTACCATAGAGTTTTGTTTTGTTATTGGAACATTAGCTGTGAAGATGTTTCCTGCACAAGCCAGGTAGTGTTTCACATGTGAGAACCTTTGGTATAGAGGCAGGTCTTCTTTGGTAGCCAAAGAATTTTGTGTATTTGTCCACCTAGACTCTTCAGATATCAGAAGTAGGAAGAATTACCAGGGAAATATTTACATACTATGTGCAAGTTAGTACTTCTTGCTGAGGAAATGACAGCATTCACCATATCTAGCCAGTTACCTGTGGTGTCTTTTATCTCTTCTTACAACTCAAATTGGATTCCTTTCCATTCACCAGTGTATTCTTAACCTACTTCATCCTGCAAACTGCTAAAGGCCTTAATTGCAAAAGAGTGATCAAGAGTGTTTTTAAATGTTGAAAGTCGTCCAGAAGTCTCAGTAGAAGCGTAGGAAGGAGAGGAAAGAATCTGTTACAAAATAAAAACACAGCAATGAATGTCTGATTAGTAATTTTAGTAGAAGCATTGAATCCACTGGTGTATCTATTAGATTTTTCTCTAAAATGTTTAAACTAGTTGTGTACTGTATGAGCACTATTCTAGGACCTGCAAGATGACAGATTTTTATTCTGTACTTTTAGATCCAACATACCAGAATTATATATGGTTTTAAAATTCTGTAATTGTTTAAGTTTCTGTGTTTATTTCTAACAGCTCTGTATTTTTTATTATATATAATAAAAATTGGTCTGTTATACTCGTACAAGTAAAACAATTATATGTATTATATATTATATGTAATTTCTTTTGAATGATAAGCCGTTGTGAAAGAGTTCCTTTACTTTTAAAACGTCTTCTTGTGTTTGGTTGACTAATAAGCTGTGCATAACATAGCCTGTTTAAATCATGTTGAAATTCCTATAGGGTGTACCTGTCATAGAGTTTTTATATTTAATGTGCATAGCAGGAGGTACCCAGCATGGATATTAGCCATGTTCAGACATTCTGTTTCTTCACTATATTTCACATTGATTACTATAGTTTGTGAGAAATGTACTCTCCTATTTTTTTCCTTTTTCTGTTCTCAAAATATTCGTTTCTTCTAAAAAATAACACTTCATTCAACATTTACGTTATGATAATTTTGATCTCATACTCAGCCTTTTAACTCTTTATTGATACAAGGGCTTCTGGGGAGAAGGTATGGTGTCCTGGGTAGGATAAGGGAGTCCTAGGGTAGGAGGGCAGGGACAGAAGGGCCTGCAGCCCACATGGCCCTGACAGTATCTTCTGGTATGGCTAAGGAAGCTCCGTATTTATAGCTTCCATTGCGGCCTTATGGACAAAATTTGAGTTTATTCTTGAAAATTTGCATAGGTTGCTTGTGTTTGATTAATCTTTGTTGTTTCTCTCTGCTCCATAAAAATGATCCGAACAGCTGTCATGGTGTGTTTTAATGTCAGTAATGAGAATTGACCTAGAATTCCATAGCTTTTTGGTTTTATGCACAGGTTCTTATTGGTTACTTTTCATGTCAAGAGCAAGTGGCCATTGAAGACACCTGGCTAAGACTTTCAGCTGAGAATGTCAGCAGCCATGCCTGGAAAGAAGGAAGCCAGAGCAAACACCACCACCCAACTCTTCAGGGAGGAAATTTCATCAGCCCAAAGCCAGAAAATATGTGACAGAGGAGCTTGGAAGCTTTTGTCATAGGTTACAGAGAACCTTTGGGTGTCCCAATGACCTCAAGGTACAAGGGCAGTGGGAAGTCCTTCTGCAGCCACTCTGTGAGGGACATCCATGGCTTCTAGCCAATAGAAGAAAATTATCACCAGAGCTGATAGATCTTCAGGACATGGCAATACCAGAGTGCTGAGTGATAAAGGCATGGTTTCAGCAGAATAAAAGGATGTTTGGTTGGGTATGCAGAAAAAATGAAGCAGATAATTTCCTGATGCAGGCTCTTTGTGTTCAATTTTAAAACATATAAATGCTGATTAGTAGCTGTAACATCCTAATGTGTTACAGGCCCTGCACCGTAAACCCAAGGTTTAAGTAAAGATAAGTAAATGCTACTAATTCAATTTACTTTTTCTTCTTAGTATTATTTTTACTACAATTCCAGTCTATTTTATAAGAGGGAACTTGAATTTTTAATCTTGGGAGAGCTGTCTTGGTGTGAAAATGATTGAGTTTTTCATAGACTGGGAAAGACAATTTTCAATACCTATAGGAAAAATTTGGTTCACATAAATATATCAAGCTCCAAGTATTCAGCATTTGCAATCTAGGTCCCCTAAAGATCAGAATGAGCTGATAAAATGAGAGTAGGGTTTTCTTTACAGCTTGGTTATATTTGCCTTCTTGATTTTCAATCTTTAGTGTAAATTGATTTATATTTGCAATATTTTCTATTTTCTAAACCTAGGATTATAGGGGTACAAATATTTGTTTTATTTTAAATAAGCCAAGATTTTTTAGGCCTCAAATTGTTCTTTAGGATACTGTCAATTCAATTGCATGATCTGCTGTCTCATCTGACCCAGGGAAGCCATTGCTGCTTTCAGTATGAATTCAACTTCTTAACATAGGCAGGAGCTTTTTCTTATCCTTACTTCAGTACTTGTCAGAAATGTGATTGATATTCTACAAATAAAGGAACAATTCCTGAATTGAAAACCTTACAGTATTGTTCATTTTCCCAGAGTCTGATAGCATTTCCCATTAGCTGTAACATCTCCTTTTCCTTTAGCATAAAGGAAGATACATAGTGGCTACCCTTCCTTTCACCTTAGATGAACCTTACTAATACACATTGGCTCATGAATTAAATTTTTTTGCTAATTCTGTAATTGCATCCAGGTGATGCTTTCTTCTGGAAAGTTGCTGTTGTTTCTCTTTGCTGCTGGCATCTAACAATCCTTGTAACATTGCTAAGGAATGCAGACCTGTCAAGAAACAATAAAGTTGTCAAATGGTAGTTTGCTACACCAGCTGCACATACATGTATTATCCTGCGTAGTTTCAACACACTGCCACCTACCTAGCCAGCACTAGAAATTTTTATCCTTAAACAGTTAACACTCCGTTCTCTTTCAATAATTTCTCAAGCTTAGATATACTCAGCTTGGTTCATACTCTTGGGCAGAAAAATAGTAGTCATATTTAAAAGATATTTTTAAAAGCATCATTTAGTGTCATGTCAAAGTGGAAGAACCCATACTGTAACTCAGTAAGTGTTTCATTTCAAATAGCCAATCAGAAGGATTTAGAGCAGACTCACTTCTCAAAATTATTTAGTGGTATTATTCATAAATAATATTTAAAATGTTTAGTTGCTGAAGTGGAAAGATTAGGTAAGTTTATTATTAGTAAATATAGGAATGAAAAATAATACAAATCTAGACTTGGCCTGTGTCAAGTTTAAAATTACTGTGGGCAAGTTAAAAACCCACAAACTTCTTTTATTGCTGTTGAAGCATTATATAACAACAGGTTTTAATGTTTGTTTATCTCTTCTCATTTTTGTAGTGTGCATATAAATATTATCTAAGATAGAAGAGCCTATCCATAATAACTTACAAATTATTTATTATGCCCAAGTAATATTTGTTCATACAGCCTTAACTTAAATAAATTGTCAAAAAGACGCCCAGCACTTGATGCATTTTTATTAACCAAATCATATTTTCATTTTATTTCAGGCCTCTGCTTCTGTAAATACATCTGAATAGATGTATATGAAGATAATCAGAAAACTTTACATTGTTTTATTTCTCTACTATCTGTACATATAATACTTTAGACTCACAATATAACAGTTCATTTCTCTTCTGTGTTCAATAAAACTTAAAAGAAAATGTACATGAGACTAAAATTTCACTGTTCTAGTGGCTATGAAATGATCACATGATCAAATTAAAGTGATTCCACTACGCATTTGATAGCTCATAGCTGGTAGGAAGAAGACCCTACAAAAACATATGCTTTATTTACCTTTTCCTTTGCACCATTATCAAAGATTTCTCTTGAATATTTCTGATGCCATTGATGTAGAATTTGGGCCCTTGATATGAAAAACCAAAAACCTGAAGCAGACTTTGTGTAAGGCTCTGCATGCACCCAGAGGACACAGAGAGAAGGGCGCTCTGCCTCTGGCGCACTCTCTGTAGGCTGGCCCTGCTCTTGCTTACAAATTCTTGCAGATGGACAGGGAGCGGGTAGGCGACTGCCAGGCAGCACCTTCAGGCTCAGCATTTGGGAGGCAAGACAGCTGTGGGTAGCCTTACCAGAAACAGAACAATGCTACTGAGTGATGAGGAAGGGATTCACGGAAAAGCTCAAGATATTTAACTCCACTATCTGACAAAGAAAACATTGCAGAGGCTAGAAAAACAGTCTGTTCTACTGCTTTCTAAATTCAATATGAGAACCTTTGTATCAAAAATTTGGTTTTTTAAATTACAAATGGGTATCTTTGTGCCAAAAGTTCTCAGGAACACCTTATGTAAAATAAAACTGGCTTTATCTGACAGTTTTTGGTCTAATATGCTGTAGTTCATCTCTTCTATGGGTGTCTTTGGGATTTTGACTGTAATTATACATAAATATCTCACAATAAGGGCAGAGGGTAAACTCAAGGTGAAGCTTCTGAAAGTTATGCAGTTTTGTTGCTAACTCCTAGTTAATGGCATTTAGAATTTCTTTCTTTTTTTAATTATTGTTAATGCAAATACTGATTTGAAAATTGAGAACAAATGTAATATATTTCACCATAGTAGACGTGGTAAGCAGAACCATGCAAACTTATTTAAATATTACACTGTTTCATTGGATTTTTTTTTTTTTTACCAAATAAACATTTTTTGGTCTAATTGACTGCATTTCCACTTGTAATATTGCTCCTGTTGGTTTGAATTATGGTTTTGAAGCAGACACTAGCTAGTGACTCTTAGCTCTTTTAATGGATTATACTGAGGATTTCCTCTCTTTTTGTGTAAGTTTCCACTTCTTTTGAAGTTCTGATCCTGTATAAATAATTGTGAGCTAACTTAAAACTGTGTTATAAAGAAACATAGCAAAGTTTATCTTATGAAACATGCCCCAAATTAGATAAATTAGAGTTTACAGAAGTCATCAACTTAAAAATACTCTATCAAAGAAACCAATCGTTGCCACAGAAATTGCAGGGGTCTATTCTCTAATGATCACCCCTTTCTTATAAGTTGGCTTGCACTGTTTTCTCAGTTTAAGGTCATATCACAGGGAGAATGGAGATATTATGAAAATTAAACAAAACATCCCCTTACTAGCTCTTCCTGGGGATGATTTAAATTGTTTGGGTTTTTTTTGAGATAAATATTGCATGAAGTAAGCTTCTTCTATCAGAATTAAAATTTCTTTGGTAATATTTTTTATTAAACATATTCATCCAATATGATTCCTAAAGTGATTCACCATAAAAGAATTTCATTCCAAGTGCCAGAATCCAGTTGCAATTTGCAGTTTGCTGGTTTTCAGTAAATCTTATCCCTCAGCCTTTTCATACCAATTGAAAAATGAGATGCTGATCTCAAGAAAGACATCATATTTTTCACAAAGATTTGGAAAGTGAGTGAACTTAGAATTCCCATTCTCTAAGAGTTTCATTCATAGTTGTTTAAAAAGAAAAGTGGGAAGAGGTCTGACAGTGCAGATTTTCTAGCTAATTTTGTATTTTGATGCAGCAGTAGCACAACTAGGTTTTCAGTAAACATGACTGATTTCTTTTGTTTTTGTAAAGTTTTTGGTTTCTTTATCTTCTTCTTCTTAATTGCTTTTCCCCCTTTATTTTTAATTTTTCCAGATGAATAATAACCACAAAATGTGATCCATATTTTGCATACATTTTTTGGCATTGGAAATATAACTGTCTTTCCAATAGGATTTTTATGTCAAGTAAACTCTCTAATCAGTATCAGTAAGAGACAATGCCATGGTACAATTTCAGTATGTTAAAATTATTTCTAACATCTTTAAAGAACTTACTGAAGAGAATGATGTCCAAATGATTAAACACTGTGGCTAGAGATTAATAGATTTCCATCTCTAGTTAAGGGAAAAGATCAGGAGACATGCCAGAAGCCATCAGTCACAGGTGTTATCAGTACTACCTTTTCCCTTTGTGTTGCTGGAGGTAGGAGACAGAGGAGATAACATGATAACATTGAAGTGAATCATGAGAGTAGGCTTTTCTTTTCTTTTCTTTTCTTTTCTTTTCTTTTCTTTTCTTTTCTTTTCTTTTCTTTTCTTTTCTTTTCTTTTCTTTTTCAGCATGAAATCTGTAGGGTCCCTAAAAAAGGTATCAAAACCCCAGGTGAGTTTTTATTCACTGAAAAGTGCGAGAAGGTAAAGAAGAATGCCGCTAAGGTTTTAGGAGCTCTGAGGTTAATGACAAAAAGAAGAAATACCTCTTTAGAAGCAGAAGGAGCAGGTGTGAGTCTTAGGAGTCAAGGCAAATTCAGTATGGTATGTGCTTCTCAGTGCAGCCTCTGCAGGATGTCTAAGAAAAGCACATCAAATGAAGGTCCCACAGCTGTCCAGATGCTGCAGTTGACCTCCCAGGTGGGCCAGGGCTGCTGAGAAGAAGATCAAGGAAAAGCAAGCAGTATGTTTGATACCTCTGTGTAAGAAAAGACAGTACTGCAGTATTGGCTCCAAAGAGTTTATACAAGCTGTTGCCAAGAGAGAGAGATGCCACAGTGAGACTAGCAGGTCAGTGCAATTTGCCCTGTGACAGCTGTACAAAGACTATCCAGAGCAGGGAGCAAGGAACAGCTTGGCTATTTCTTCTGTAATTTATATATAATTTTGAGACAATTAAAAAAAAATGTCCAAAATATCTTGCAGTTATGTCATTAAATAGTAGTATGAGGAAATAGTTCCTCCAAGCTGTTAGAGTGGGTGGCTATACCTTGTTAAATGAAACTTAGTAGTGAAGGGCTTTTTTTTTCATTCTTTGTTTTTGACTCCTGCATAAAAATTTATTGTCTCAAACTGTGATTTTTTAAGGTACAGATGCAAAATTTGCAAATTATTATTATTATTACTATTACTATTACTACTGATTATTACTATTACTACTGATATTATTATGATATTGCACAGAATAAAGCTCTTTATTATGTATATATGTTAGCTATGTGGTCTGACTGTGTGTAGTAAGAGCAATGCATCATTCCACAGTCTGGGGCAAAGTTTTTGGTTGCATTACTCTGACTGATAGATGATGTCAAAAAAAAAAAAAAAAAAAAAAAAAAAAAAAAAAAAAAAAAAAAAACCCAAAAAAAAAACAAACACCAAAAAAACCCACAAAAAAACCAACACCACAAAAAACCCCTACAACCATCATGATCATCCTGCTACCATGACAGC